>NC_137790.1:140927440-141365065 GCF_963383645.1 Muscardinus avellanarius
GTCCACGCACACTGAGAGGAAGAGCCCGGGCCCTTCCCGGGCTCTGTGCACCCTGCTAGGGGTCCGAGGCCGCCCGGCTGCAGCTGCCCATGGGCGTGGACAGGATGATGGGCCTCCTTAGGTGGGGAGAGCTCTGGGGGTACAGGGACAGGGAACACTGAATTCCCCTCTCCTCGCCCAGCTGCTCCCAGCGGATGAGGAAGGCTTGTAGCCCAGCCAGGAACAGCTTCGGGCAGTAGGGGGTGCCCACCTCATGGAGTCCCTCCAGGTGGGGTACAGGACACCTGGGCAGCCCCTCTGCCTGCCGCCCCCCATGGCTGGGAAATTCCCAACTGCCAAAGACAAGGCCGAATTGAGAAGCCGCCCCCGCGGGCGCCGGGACAATGGAGCCTTATACCCTGGAGATCTGAGCTGGGGCAGGAGGCACAGGGCAGGTGGGGGCCAACGTCCGCACCCAGGGCCCTGCTTGCCAGGGCCCCCCAGATCCACAGCCAAGCTCAGCCCAACAAGGGCCCTGGCCTGGGCCCTGCGCGGCCCGCCCAGGGAGGGAGGCACTGGGTGCGCCTGGCAGACAATGCCAGCCCCTCAATGGCTCCTCTGTGCAGGGCTCCCCCTCCGGACACAAGGAAGGAACCGTCTCCGGCGCCGGCTTCCTGCTGGCTGGGCTGGTGGCACGGAGCAGCACCCCCACCCAGCGCATCTGGGGCTCCCCAGGCCTGAGCCTTTACAGGAAGGCAGGGGTCCTGGGATGACATGGAGTGCTCCCCTGAGCTGGAGGCCCTCCAGGCGAGGTGGGGTGGGGTGGCTGTGCGCCCAAGGCCTTGGAGTGGGAGAAGACTCTGGGCGCCCATCTCTTCCGACCAAGGGCTACAAGCCCTCCTCCCTAGGATAGCAGGTGTGTGCAGGCGGAGCCCAGCCCCGCCCAACCCTTCCTTCCGCCTCTGCGGCGCCGACCCTGGCCACTTGGTCCCACCGCAGCTGGACAAAGCTGCCTTTGTGCAGGGCGGCCTCTTCGGGCCCTGTGACGTTGGTCTTCGTGACCAGACGTGCTGGGCACGGGCTGCGGAGCCCCCTGGCGGCCGGAGGTGGAGGCGCTGGCCTCAGAGGTGGATGGGAGGAGGCCTGGCGAGGCCCAGCCTCTATGAATGACCATCAGGGCCTCACCTGCCAGGCCTGGCTTCCCCTCACTGGTGGAGCCCGGCATTCGGGGCCCTCTCCTCCCTGCAGCCCAGGAGCTGAGCCCGAAGGAAGCTGCCCCAGGTTGGGAGGGAGGCGGTGTCTTTGGGCAGAGACCTTTTGTCAGCCAAGGGGCCGGCCACCTGGCTGTGATGGTGCACCTCACACTGCCCGGGAGGCCAGAAGCCACCATCTGCATCAGAGGCTGCCAGGCACCCCTTCTCCCAAGATGCAAGGACCCCTTAGAAGAGTCCCCAAGATTCCCAGATTCAAAATGACAGCTGGGAGGTGGTGTGGACAGCGGAGTGGCCCAGCCCTGCCCCAGGAGAGGCCTGAGGACTGTGGTCTATGTCTCGCTCCCCCGGAGAGAATACCCAGCAGTTCTTTTTTTTTTTTTTCTTTCTACATTTTATTATTTCAAACCATGTGAACAATTCCATAAAACATGTGAAAAAAGCCAGGAAGTGTTGGAGGCTGGAGGACCCGGGCCTGGGGCGAGGGCAGAGGGGCCGGGCCCGGCAGGCAGCGCGGTTCCCGGGTTAGCTGAGGAGCACACGGAGGTTAAGGAGCCTCGGGGCCGCTGGGCGGGGCCCTCAGGACGTTGGCAGTTGTCTGGACAGCCCTTGGAACCCAATTCCTTGGAGGGCAGGCAGGCACCCGCACAGGGTGGCCAGCGGAGGGGCGGGCGTAAACACGCAGACACACTCAAGGCACAATCACCGGAAGGGGGTCGGGAGGGCGCTGGTTGGGACCTGATGCTTTTAAATAGGTTTTCTCTAGAAAGTTTTCTAGGTTTGCAGTTTGTTTTTGTGTCTTCCCTTTACTTTGTTAAAAAGCTGCGAGCATGAGCAGGTGGACCGTTCTGGACGGCCGCGCTGGCCCTCCTTGTGCTGTTCCCTTGGGGCCTCCCAGAGGCGGGCGGGGCGGGCAGGAGGCTCCCTGTAAACATCTGGACTCGGCTGGGCTGGGGCTGGTGTTGGGCGAGGCCGGGGGTGCCCTCCAGACACAGGCCTTGGGAGTTCCGCCATGTGCTCCCCCGAGCAGGACAGCAGTCAGAAAGTCAGAACAGGTGCCCAAGGAGAGGGTGCCTCGGCCGCTCCGGGCCTCAGAGGAGGGGCTGTGAGCCCCTCTCCCAAGTCTGGAGCTGAGGGAAGGGATGGGGGCGGGGAGGGGGGCTGGAAACAGAGGAAAGAGGGGGGAGAAGCGGCCGGGAAAGGCGGGAGCGTGGTCTTCTTGCCCATCTTCCTTGGGGGCTGGGGAGCAGAGTCGGCGGTGGCCCTGTCGGGAGGGAGCCAGGCTGTGTCTTCCTCTGCCTCCCTAGACATCCACCGGCTCCTTATCTTTTTGTTTTTGCAGTGCTGGGGATTGAACCCAGAGCTTTGCTCAAGCCAGGCGACTGCTCTACTACTGAACTACACACCAGCCCCCCGCCCCCGTTTTTTTGCATGTCTGGGGATGGAACCCAGGGGCATTCTACCTCCAAGCTATACTCCCTGCCCTACTTTTTTTATTCTTTATTTTATTTTTTTGGTGGTACTGGGGGTGGAACCCAGAGGCTTTCTACCTCCAGGCTGTACTCCCAGACTTTCTTAAAAAATATTTTATTTGGAAACAGGGTCTCACTAAGTTGCTGAAAGCCTCACTAAGTAGCTGAAGCTGGCTTCAAACCCGTGCAATCCTCATCCTCCTGTCTCAGCCTCCCAAGCACGGGGATTACAAGCGTGCGCCACCACGCCCGGCTTTTTATTCTTTATTTTGAAACAGGGTCTGAGTTGCAAAGAGCCTCACTAAGTAGCTGAAGCTGTCCTTGAACCTGGATCCTCCTGTCTCAGCCTCCCAAATACTGGGATTACAAGCACCACGCCTGGCTCCCAGCCCTTTTTTTAATTTGTTTTATTTGGAGACAGGCTCCAAGTTGCCCAGACCAGCTTTGAACCTGTGGTCCTCCTGCCTCAGCCGCCCAGGTCGCTGGGATTCCAGGTGTGCCTCCACACCCAGCCAGGGGCCTGTGTCCCCTCCTCAGCGCCCCGGCCACGCTGGCCCCACTCCCTGGAGGTCGCCACGCCGCGGCTCACCGTCCTGCCGGCCGCCCCTCAGAAGAGGCCGCAGTCCTTCAGGTTGTTCTTGATGATGACGTCGGTGACCGCGTCGAACACGAACTGCACGTTCTTGGTGTCGGTGGCGCAGGTGAAGTGCGTGTAGATCTCCTTGGTGTCCTTGCGCTTGTTCAGGTCCTCGAACTTGCTCTGGATGTAGCTTGCCGCCTCCTCATACGTGTTGGCCCCTGCGGGAGGCGCACAGGACAACTGGCGTGCGCGCGTGGACAGGCGCGCAGGGGGCATGCCCGGTGTGCAGCGCCCGCGCCCTCACCTGTGTACTCGGGGAAGCAGATGGTCAGCGCGCTGTGCGTGATCTTCTCCTCGAACAGGTCCTTCTTGTTCAGGAAGAGGATGATGGACGTGTCCGTGAACCACTTGTTGTTGCAGATGCTGTCGAACAGCTTCATGCTCTCGTGCATGCGGTTCTGGGGACAGGACGGCGGTCAGCCGCGGCCACGCCCCCCGCCCCGCGCCCCGCGGCACTCACCATCTCCTCGTCCTCGGCCAGCACCAGGTCATAGGCGCTCAAGGCTACGCAGAAGATGATGGCGGTGACGCCCTCGAAGCAGTGGATCCACTTCTTCCGCTCGGACCGCTGCCCGCCCACGTCGAACATCCTGCGGGGAGGGGGCCTTGGTGCTGGGGCGGGGGCTCGCATGGCCAGCAGGATGTGCCAAGCACACGCTCCCCCAGGCCACCCAGGGGCACCTCGGGGCGGCCGGGGCTGGCCCAGGGCGCTCGGCACCTCCAAGGCTGGCGGTGCTGCCCTAACCCGCCCACTCGCCGCTCACTTGAAGTGAAGGTCCTTGAAGGTGAAGTGTGTCTCCACAATGCCCGTGGTCTTCACGCGGGTCCGTAGCACATCCTGTTGCGTGGGGATGTAGTCGCTCTGTGCAATGCGCTCCAGGTCATTCAGGTAGCTGTGGCGGGGGATGGAGGGTCAGGGGGCGGGGGGGGGGCGCAGGAGGAAGCCCCTCCCTGCACCCCCGCTGCTGCGCTGCTGCTCTTGGTCCCGGAAGCTCCGGCAGCTGCTGAGCTACCTATTTTTTTTATTTCCTGGCGCTGGGGATTGAGCCCAGAGGCATTTTGCCTCCAGCTCTACCCCAGCCCTGTTTATAGTCTTGTCTTTGAACCGGGTCCCGAGGTTGCTGGGTCTTGCTAAGTTGCTAAGGCTGTTTTCAAACCTGCACTCTTCCTATATCCGCCTCAAGTACTGGATTTGCAGGCATGTGCTATCTAGTTGCCCCTCGACCTGCAGTTTTTCTCTGAAACAGGGTCTTGCTAAACTGCTGAGAATCTCACTAAGTTGCTGATGCTGGCCTCAAACCTGAAATCCTCCTGTGTTAGCCCCCAAGTACTGTGATTACAGGCGTGCACCACGGTGCCTGGCTCAGAGGCCCTCGCCTCCCACCCGCGGGGTGGGACCGGGAGGAGGTCTGCTGTGTGGTGGCCAGCCAAGCCCCAGCCGCCGGGGTCTAAGCCAGGCCCGTGGCGGACAGGATGTTGGGTGCTGGAGCTAGGGGCAAGGGTGTGGGGTGAATTAGTCCTTCAGGGAGAGATTCAGGATGCTAATGGGTGCAATTATGGCACCTGCGAGTAGGCTGGAGGGTTCCTTCTGTGCAGGGACAGGACGTGTCAGGGCCTGCCAGGCCCCGTGGGCACTGTGCCTAGCACCTGTAAAAGCTAGGCTCCCCAGGGAGAGGACAAAGACGCCTGCCTGGCGAGGGTCCCAAGGGCTCATTAGCAGCTCCCTACTTAGTATCAATGCTGCCCCTGCAGGCAGGGATCTGCCTGGACACCCTCTCTGTGCCCAGGGGGCTGGTCCAGGCCTCTAGCTGCTACCCTCTACCTCTACTGCCGGGGCCGGCAGCCCGGCCAAACCAGGCTAGAGGGAAATGATCTCAGAGACTCGGGGCCAGAACACAAAAACAGGAAGGGCCGTGGGGGACCGTGACGCACGCGCTGTGACCCGCGCAGCCCCGCGGGAGCCCCTTCTCCCCCTTAGCAGGTGGGTGCACCCTAGGGACCTCCCTCCCCACTTGGAGGATCCCTGCAAAGAGGGTGCTGTCCACACCCTGCCCGAGTGGGGCTTTGTGCTTATTTTTACTTTTTTTTTTTTTTTGGTACTGGGGGTGGAACCCAGGGGCTTTTCTTCCTCTAGGCTATACTCCCAGACCTATTTTATACTTTAATTGGAAACAGGGTCTCACTAAGTAGCTGAGGCTGGCTTCGAATCTATGCAATCCTCCTGTCTCAGTTTCCCAAGCGCGGGGATTAAAAGCGTGCGCCACCGCGCCCGGCTTTATTTTTACTTTTTAGTACTGGGAATTGAACCAAGGGCGTTTGAAGCTCGCCACGCTCAGGCCCCCTTTTTTTGGAGGCACTGGGGATGGAGCCCGGGCATTCTCCCTCTGAGTACACCCCCAGCCCTATTTCTTTTTTTTCTTTTTTTTTTTTTTTTTTGCGGGTCTGGGGATGGAACCCAGGGGCATTTGACCTCCGGGCTATACCCCCTGCCCTATTTTTATTCTTTATTTTTGAAACCGGGTCTCACTGAGTTGCAGAGGGCCTCACTAAGTAGCTGAGGCTGTCCGCGAACCGCGATCCTCCAGGTCTCAGCCTCCTGAATGCTGGGATTACAAGCGTGCGCCACCACGCCCGGCCCCTATTTCTTTTATTCTTTATTTTGAAATAGGCTCTGAGTTACAAAGGGCCTAAGTAGCCCCCCCTTTTTAGAAACAGGGTCTCACTAAGTTACTGAGGGTTGTGCTGATTTGCTGGCGTTGGCTGCAAACCTGCGATCCTCCTGTCAGCCTCCCAAGATAGATCACATCACGCTGGGCCCTGGGTGACCTCATCAAGGCACGAGCCTGTCTGGGAGGGGAGGGCCTGTGGCCACCACCTAGCTGACTCCTAAAACCGTGGCGCACAGCGTCTCCTTAATGTCTGAGGGAGGAGCAGCGAAGGCCCTCACCGAAGGCCCTCACCGAGGAGGGTGGAGGGAGGCCGCCCCTGCAACTGGGGCGGGCAAGACCTCCCAGCCACGCTCAGGAGGTAGCCTAGGCCTATCCGTCCTGCTCCCTGGGGTCCCCACGACTCCCCAGCTAAGCCCTGGGCTGGGGCCAGGGGCTCAGAGCTGAGCTCCCCTGTGTCACCTCGCGGGTGGCCTTCCCCATGGACTTCCTCAGGGTCTGCACAGACCACGCCCTGCCCCGGGCCAGTCCCTCAGCTGTCACGGCTTGGGGACCCCTCTGTGCCAGTCACCACGGTGTGCCCGGAGCCCAGGCCAGACCAGGGTGCGCAGCAGCAAGTGTTTTAGACCGACTGTGTGTAGAGACAGATAAGGCTTAAGGGGCCAGCAGAGGAGCTGTGGAAGCCACCCTGCCAGCCATCCCCACGGCCTGTATACCATGCCAGCCCAGGCCCCCTCCGCCCCGGCCACCAGCCGGAGCCCAGCGACCCCGCTGCAGCCCCCAGCACTCACTAGGCGGCCGAGTCGTTGAGCTGGTACTCCCGAGAACGGCCAAAGCAGGCCTGCACGCCGTGGTCAGCCCAGAGCCTCCGGATGACGCCGGACAGGTCCTCAGGTAGCATGCCCTGTTCCTCGGCCGCGCAGGACAGCGCAAACAGCTGCCTGGCATCGTCCTGGCACAGCCACGGGTGGTGGCGGTCAGCCGACCGAAGGCGCCCCGGGGTCCCCGGGACTGGCAGGGCCCTGAGGGCTTGGGGAAGCGGGCAGGGGGTGAGCACGTACCGCACGGTGGGGGTCGGCGAAGTCGATCTGCAGGTTGCCCATGGCCTTGACGATGGCCATGATGGACTGGATGGTGTTGCTGTAGACCACTGCCCGGTACTGCCGGCACTCCTCCTCCGAGTAGCCGTCTTCGTGGATGATCCTGGCGGCGGGGCGGGAGTCAGACCCCGCAGGGCGGGAGGGGGCGCGCGGCCCCCCCTGCCGCGGGGGCCTGCTTCGGAGAGGGGGAATGGCTGCCCGCCCTGGGCCTGGTGGAGGGGTAGCTACGAAGAAGCCAGGATCTGGCTGGGTCCGCAAGGGAAGGGGGCCGGGTGGCGCCCCAGCACAACACTTACTTCATCTGCTTGACGATGGTGCTCTTCCCCGACTCCCCGGCACCTGAAACGGAAGGTAGGGTGAGGGGCAGGCTCCTCCGAGCCCCGAGGCACGGCGGTGCAGCTGCTGGGGCTGAGCCTCCGGCTGCCCTGCTGGAGTGTGGGGCTCTTGGGGAGACCTCCAGCCGACATGCGTTCCTCATGCTCATGCAGCAGCCTTGTGCCCCTGGCACCGCAGGCAGCGCCCATGGCAGGTGCCCCCACGCCCCAGCGGGAGCAGGTTGGTCGCCCTCTGCTGCCACATCCCGAGAGCCTGGCTGCCGGGAGCCGGGCCGAGCACAGCGCCACACGCCTTTCCTGGGGACACGGCCCAGGGCCTAGCCCAGCTCTCTGCCTGTTGGGCCAGGTCTGCCAGAGCAGATGCAGTGTAGAAAAACCTGGGAGTCACAGGACAGGGACATGTGCGCGCACATGTTCTGACTCAAGTTTCTCTTGCCTGGAAGAACCTTACGCCTTATTTTTTTGGTACTGGAGGTTGAGCCCGGAGGGAATTAATTCTGAGCTATACCTCCAGCCCTACTTTATTTATTTACTTACCTATATATTTATTGGTACTGGAGATGGAACTCAGGGGCACTGTATCTCCGAGCTACACCCCCAGCCCTATTTTTATAATTCTTTATTTTGAAATAGGGTCTCACTGAGTTGCGAAGGGCGTAAGTAGCTGAGACTGTCTATAAACTGCGATCCTCCAGTCTCCACCTCCTGAATGCTGGGATTACAAGCGTGTGCCACCAAGCCTGGCTTATATTTTATTTTATTTTATTGTGTTACTAGGGGTGGAACCCAGGGGCTTTTCTATCTCGGGCTACACTCCCAGACCTATTTTATACTGTATTTGGTAACAGGCTCTCACTAAGTTGCTGAGAGCCTCACTAAGTAGCTGAGGCTGGCTTCAAAACTGTGCGATCCTCCTGTCTCAGCCTCCCAAGCGCGGGGATTATAAGTGTGCGCCACCACGCCCAGCTTTTTATTCTTTATTTTGAAACAGGGTCTGAGTTGCAGAGGGTCTAAGCTGAGCCTGTCAGTGAACCATGATCCTCCTTTCTCAGCCTCCCAAATGCTGGGATTACAAGTGTGCGCCACCACGCCTTGCTAGGAGTGGTTTTTAAGATTCTGGCCAGCTGGGCATGGTGGTGCACTCCTGTGATCCCAGGACGTGAGAGGCTAAGACAGGATCACAGTTTCAAGGACAGTCTCAGTGACTGAGTGACACTGAACAACCTAGTGTTTCAAAATAAAAATATAAAAGAGCTAGGAGTGTAGCTCAGAAGAATGTCCCTGGTTTAATACCCAGCACAAAAAAAAGGCAGTCACACATGCCTGTAATCCCAATACTTGGGAGGCTGAGATGGGAGGCTTGTAGGTTCAGGTTAGCCTCAGCAACTTAGTAAGACTGTTTCAAAATAAAAAAATAAAGGACTAGGGAGGAAGCTGAGGTAGAATGCTCCTGGGTTCGATGAGTACAAAAATAAAAATCAATAAAAGACTGGAGTCTGGGGTGCAGTGAGTGGTAAGGCATACAGGGAAAGCCCCATATTTGATCCCGAGCACCTGGGGGGCCGGGGGGGGGGGGGGGCGCGCGCATCTGTAATCTTGATACCTGGAAGGCTGATTCTGTTGCAGGTTTAGTGAAGCCATTTCAAAATAGAAAGGGCTGGGGTTGTGGTACCAAGACAGAATGCCCTTGGGTTCAATCTTTAGTACCAAAATATGGTTTTGAGGTATCATATACCCCTCCACACACTGCCAGATCTTGAGGCGTGCAGAGAAGTCCAGGAGGGCCGCCCAGCCTCCCGGCCTTACCGCGCTCCTGTCCTGAGCTCCAGTAGCATGGCTGCCAGCCGGGCCCACCCTCCTGCCCTGCTGCCAGGCGCACCTCCACCTGTAGGCATGGCCTCTGCTCACACCGTTACCTCTGCACGGTGCACCCACCCCACCAACCGCGCCATTTGCAAGTCCCCAGCTCTCAATGGCCCTGTCTGTCGGAAGGTCAAACTTGGGAGACTCGGACCCCGTCACCAGCATCCCTGGGGCTGGTCACCACCACCTCAGAGGGTGAAGGAGCTAACACAGCGTGGCGACGGCAAAGCTGGAGAGTGCCCACCGTGCCCCAACGCCGGGCAGGCGCTTTCACTTCTGTGGGGGCTGGGCGAGAACCCAGGGGCACTCTGTCTCTGAGCGACACCTCGGCTTTATTTTTTGTGGCACTGGGGATAGAACCCAGGAGCATTCTATCTCCGAGATACAACCCCAGCCCCATCTTTTATTCTTTATTTTGAAACAGGGTCTGAGTTGTGGAGGGCCTAAGTAGCTGAGGCTGTCCGCACCTCAATCCTCCTGTCTCAGCCTCCCGAATGCTGAGATTACAAACGTGCACCACCACACCTGGCTTTTTTTTTTTTTTTTTTTTTTTTTTTGAGGTACCGGGGATGGAACTCAGGGGCATTCTACCTCCAAGCTATACCCCCAGCCCTATTTTTTATTCTTTATTTTGGAACAGGGTCTCGCTGAATCGCAAAGGGCCTCACTAAGTAACTGAAGCTGGTTGTGAACTATGATCCTCTGGTCTCAGCCTCCCAAATGCTGGGATTACAAGCGTGCGCCACCACATCTGGTTATTTTTATTTTTGAAACGGGGTCTTCCTAGGTTGATGAGTCTCAGTACTGCAGAAGCTATCACTTGTGACTCTCCCAAGGACTAGAATTATAGGCTGCACCGCTATGCTGGTGTGTGTGTGTGTGTTGCTAGGGATGGAACCTGGGAACATTCTACATCTGAGCTACACCTCCAGTCCTATTTTACTTTTTATTCTGGACTGGCCTCACTAAGTTGCGGAGGGCCACACTAAATTCCTGAGGCTGGCTGTGAACCTGTGATCCTCTTTTCTCAGTCTCCCAGTACCGAGATTACAAGCGTGCGCCACGACGCCTGGCACCACACCCAGCTCGTTAGGTACTTAACTCTTCGCAGCAACCCCGAGATGGTCTAGTCTTGCCTCTCTCTACAGGCAGGTCGCCAGGGCACACCTGTCTGACCCCACACGCAGTCCCTGCCAGGGCTGCCCAAGTGCGTCACGCTGCAGTGGGGTGATCCAGTCCCCGGAGCAGCTGTATCTGTCACTGGGCCCAGGCTGACTCTGGCCTCGGTCTCTGTGCCATCCAGCAAGCTGCAGCAGGCACCAGGACAGCGGCAGACCTCAGGGCCTGCCCACCTCAGCATCCCTACCCCACACCCTCTACTTTCTGAGAGGGGTCTCCCTATGTTGCCCAGACTGGTGTGGGACAGGCGGGCTCAAGCGATCCTTCTGACCCGGCCTCCCAAAGGCCGGAGCCACAGGCACCGCCACGCCTGGCTTTACACATATGTTAGGGGTAACCAAGCTGCAGCATGGGCCTGAGCACTCCTCACATGTTGCCAGGTGACCGTGACCCCTGGGCTTCTGACGGTCCCAGGCCTACTTCTCAGGATGGGGGTGAGGGTGCTAGGAAGGGACCCAAGTGCAGGCTCTGGGCAGGCTGGAGCAGCGGCCCCTTGGTGGCCCCAGCCCTGGGCCCTGGGGCCACGCAGGCCAGCATACCTGCCTAGGTGCGGGCTGTGGTCAGATGGCAGCACCCTCCCGTTCTGGGCTATGCACAGGAGCAGCCAAGATTCCACATACAGGCTAAGCTGGGAAAGCCTAGGAGGCATCTGATAACTGAAGCCCCGTACCCAGAGCCTCAATATCCACTCAGACAGGGAGGGTGGCGACTCACTGGCTTCCACAGGGCAAGAGGAGGGCATGTCCTGAAGCAGAGGAAGAGCCAGGAACCACAGAGTCAGCCAAGCCTGGGGGCCCCCGGGAGAGGGCAGCCACAAATGTGAACTCATGGGTCAGACAGGTCATGCTGACCACAGCCCGGGGAACTGAGACTCCGGGCAGCTGCCAGGGCACCGGAGAACGCAGATCTAGGTGAAGGCTGTCGTGTTGTCTGTTTCTTTGGGGCAGACCGTGGCTACCTGGGGCACCGGTTTCCCTACCTGGCCACTGGGTAGACAGTGTTTGGCCTTGGTTCATTCTTTTTTCTGGTGGTGTGGGCCACTGGCGGATCCACCCAGTCACTAGTAGGGATGACGGCACAAGTTGCTTTAAATATGATTTCCCTAACAGAGCTGGTAGACAGCTAGATCCTGGCAGTACCTGAGCAAGCTGGCCGGAAGCCAGGACACTCGGACTCTGCCCCAGCCAGCTGAGCACCATCCCCTTCGCCCCTTGCTTTTTCCCCCTAAGGCCCCCACATTTTAAGAGTTGGGAGGCTGGGTGTGATGGTGCAGGCTTGTAATCTCAGTACCTGGGAGGCTGAGACCGGAGGATCACAGGTTAGCAGCCAGCCTCAGCTACTTAGCGAGGCCCTCTGTAACTTAGTGAGACCCTGTTTCAAAATGAAAAATAAAAAATAGGGCTGGGGGTATAGCTTGGAAGTAGAATGCCCCTGGGTTCCATCCCAGTAATGAAAAAAAAAGTCACAGAGCCCGATCCGTCCCTGGACTCAGGGAGGTCCCTTGTCCTTCCAGCAGCTGTGACTCAGACAGGAATAGTGAGAGGCAGGACAAGGGCGGGTGCAGGAGTCCAGGCAGGAAGCAGGAGGAGGTGGGGGCAGGCAGGGCACCGCCCTGAGCAGCTGAGGCAGGGAAGCAGCCGGGAGCCGGTGGGCAGGGCCACGGCAGGTCTTTCAGTGGAAGAGGGGCATGGCCCTGTGAACCTGCAGGCCGCAGTGTCCTCCCTTCCCCTGGGCCGGGCCTCTCCTCCAGCAGGGCCGTGGATCTCCCCTACCAGATAAGCTGGCATCTGGCCCACTTTGCTAGCACCCTGCTAATTGCGGGCACTTGGCTCTCCGGGCCCAGCCACTCAGGAGAGGGTGGTGCACACCTGTACTCCCAGGACTTGGGAGGCTGAGACAGGAGGGTCACGGGCTTCACACCAGCCTCAGCAACTTAGCAAGACCCTGTTTCCAAATTAAAAAAAAAAAAAAAAGAGCTGGGCGTGGTGGCACACACTTGTAGTCCCAGTGTTCGGGAGGCTGACACCAGAGGATCACAGTTTGCGGACAGCCTCAGCTACTATTTAGCGAGGCCCTCTGCAACTTAGTGAGACCCTGTTTCAAAATAAAGAATAAAAAATAGAGCAGGGGGTATAGCTTGGAGGTCCAATGCCCCTTGGTTCCATCACCAGACCCGGAAAAGAAACAAACAAACAAACAAACAAACAAAATAAAGAGAGCTGAGGGTATAGCCTGAAGAGAGAACACTCGGGGGTTTGGTCACACACACACACACACACACACACACACACACACACACACACGACTCTAAAAGTGTGGGCAGATTAGCTCTGCCAACGGGCGACACGAGCCAGCTCCTTCTGCCCCTCAGGTGCTCCGTGCTCAGCTGGGTGAGACCACAGGGGCCAACAGAGGTTCCCTCGGGTGGCCCTGACATTGCTGCTGGGCTACACTCCTTCCCACCAGGGAAGCCACCTCTGCCCGTGCTGCAGCTGTGGGGCCCGCAGCGGGCAAGCGGTAATCGCCTCGGTGAGCCGGGCAGCAGGGCTGCTCCTCATTAGCACATCTGCTTCGACTGCAAGGCGCCCGCAGGAGGGAACAGATGGGGCAAGGGAGACAGTGCCACCCCGTCCACCTCGCCGCAGGCAGCGGGGCCTTGCTGCAGGAGAGGGCCAGCCCTTCCTCCAAGCACCCCACTGCCGCCCTCTGTCTGCCATGGCCCCTGACTTCCACACCAGGCTCTGGACTCTGGGAGGTGGGGACACTTCATGTCCTCTGACCTGCTTCCCCCTGCAGAGGCTGCCAAGCCCTTAAGGCCAGATGGCCCACCTCTCACCTTCAGGTCATCCCACGGGAGGCCAGGCCGTTCCCAGCCCAGCTGCACGTCCCGGTCCTCCGAGAGCTCCGGGAACTTCAGCTCCCTTCCCGCCCTTTGGCGGCAGAGCGCCCGCAATCTCCTCTGAGGCGCGGGTTACCGCAGCTCTCCTCACACTAGGCAGCCCTCACTGGCTCTTGTGAGAATACACACTTCTCCAAACCTCTTTCCCCACAGCTCACACCACCATGTTGTTCTGGTCACTCAACGGGAGCCACGCAGTGCACGGCTACACCAGCTCACTGCCAGGAGCGCTGCGGAGGGCTCAGCAAGGGGGCAGGACAGTCACCCAGCTGGAGCGGCGAGCAGGTCCCTGCTGGGATACGTGACCAGGGCCAGGCCGCTCACTCTGCGGCTCCAAGTGTCGTAGCTGGGTCCCCTCCCTGCCCAGCAGCCTCACCGCTCACACCGCTCACTCAGAGTGCTGGGCAGGAGCGGGGTGTCGTGCTGGGCCCAGCGATTCCAGTACTTGGGAGGCAGAGACGGGAGGACCACTGCCAAGTTCAAGGGCAGCCTCAGAACTTAGTGAGACTTTCTTTCAGCAATCTAGTGAGACCTTGTTTCAAAAACAAAATATAGGCCAGGTATGGTGGCGCACGCTTGTATCCCAGCATTGGGGAGGCTGAGACCGGAGATCTCGGTTGGTGGACAGCCTCAGCAACTTAGTGAGGCCCTGTTTCAAAATAAATAATAATAAAAATAGGGCAGGGAGTGTAGCTCGGAGGTCGAATGCCCCTGGGTTCCATCCCCAGACCCACACACAAATATACATATATGGCTGAGGGTGTAGCTTGGAGGTAGAACGCCCCTGGGTTCAATCCTCACACACACACACACACACACACACACACACACACACACACCTGGGGACAGGCCTGTCTGGAGGGAGCTCCCTGGCTGGTTCAGAACACATGGGGCTGGGGACACCAGCTAACATGGCAGGCTGAGGCAGATTCTCATAAGCTGCAGTGGCTGGGACCACAAGGTGGACTTGGGCAGCAGCCCAGCTTAAACCCACAGCAGCGGCGCACCCACACTGCCACAGCCCCTGGCCTCCCCCAGCAGGGTGTGGTAGGGAAGACGGGCGGGTCCTGGAAGCCCACCCGGCCCGTGGATGCTCTAATCCAAGCTGGTCCACACACAG
Source organism: Muscardinus avellanarius (assembly GCF_963383645.1). NCBI lineage: Eukaryota > Metazoa > Chordata > Mammalia > Rodentia > Gliridae > Muscardinus > Muscardinus avellanarius. The sequence goes on from NC_137790.1 coordinate 140,941,905, forward strand.
CAGCCCAGGCCCAGGCCCAGGTCCGGCCACCGCCAGGGGGAGCCCGGGAGCCAGAGACAGGGGAGGAGAGGGCCGGCGGAGGGGGTTTTGTTTTGGAAAAGCAGCCCATCTAGCTGGGGGAGGTGCCTGGACCCCCACCGCCACCTCCTGTCTGGGAAGCCCCCAGCCGGTAGCAGAGGAGGGCACACTCTGGAACTGAACAATGGGAAGGAGGGAGGGAGGGAGAGAGGGAGGGGGAAGGCGGAGGGGAGAGGCCACCCAGACAAAGGCCCGAGCTGAGCTGCGAGCTGAGCTGCCCGCAGCCCTTCCTTCCTCCAGGTGTGGAGCTCTGCCCCCCCCCAAGGAGGTGGGTACTGTCCTGCACTGTGGGGGTGCAGGGTCGAGGGCCTGCATGGGCCCGCGACCCCCAGCCCTTTCCCATCCCTGCTACTTGGGCTGCGAAGGCTCAGGATGCCCTCCTGCCCTCCGAGAGGCACAGCCAGAGATCCCCAAGCAAAGGAAGCTGAGGCCTGCGGTCTTGCCAGGCACAGTGGACCTTCCAGGGCAGGCCGGTGACCCTCAGTGGGCTACAGGTCTCCCCTCTTCCTGGAAGCCTGTCCATTCACAGGACGGATTCCTGAATGACCGCCGCCTCTTCTGGTGCCTTGCGGGGGACCTGGCAGGCTGCTTGGAGAGGCTGAAGCTTCTCCATGTGAAACATGCTCCCGCGGAGGATTTCACACTCACTCCAACCACCTGGGTGCCCCACTCAAGCCAGCCGCGTCCACGTGCCCACAGACCCTGGGGCAGTGCTAAGTGTCAGGCATCATGGTCTCCACACGGGCGAGCCAGGAAGAGGACCTGGGGTCACCCAGTGAGGGGGGCTCTGCTTTCTTCATGGCCCCTGGCCCTTCTGTCCCTCGGGCCTGGCCTGATGGCCAACAGAACCCTCGGGAACCTCCAGGGAGGCCAGGCCCTACCAGCCATGCAGTTCAGATCAGAGGCCAGGAGCTGGAGGAGCCGGTGCCGCCAGCCCACAGCACGGCCACTGGCGCAGAGGGGACGAGCAAGCTCCCCTGCCGACCCCTGCCCAGGGCCCACCCAGATCCTGCTGTGTCTCCCCAGGGTGGGCTCGTGGGAGGGCCAGTCCCAACGTTAGGGGGAAATCTAAGCGCTCAGCTTCAGCCGGTGACAGGAACACCGCGAGGGGACCGGGCCTCTGCTCGCACCATCGCCCTGGGGGCACGGTAGATTTCTGGTTCTCAGCAGCAGAAAGATTCATGCAGATTCCTGGGTCCTGCCTTCCAGGGCAGAGGACCTGGGGCACCAGCGCGGTGCTCAGCTGAGGCCTGGGCCATCTCCCGGCAGCTCCGTAATGCCCCAGAGCCTCGGTAACTGCTCAGAGGAAAGGGTATAAATGCCAGCCTCAGCCTCACTGAATTAAACAAGACCCCAAAGAGCAGCTCTGCATAACGGAGGCAACTGCTGCCACCAGAGGGGAAACCGAGGCCCGGGTGGCGGCGGGAACCCCGGGCCAGCGGGGAAGCTGAGAATGAGCTAAGCCCGGGCCGCTGCTCCACTTCCAGGCATTCATCTCGGCCTGCGGCTGGCCTTCCGGAGCCCGGGAATCTAAGAGCAGCCTCTGCCTTCCTGCTGGAGTCCTCTCCCAGCCACCACTTCCTGCGGCCCAAGGAGGGGCCTGGATCCTTCTGGGAGGCTCCACCTTCTCTGGGATCCCAGGCCGGCAATGGCTGGTGCAAGACAAAGACAGAGGGGCCCCAACCTTGGAGCACCTGTGGCTCCCAGCTGCCAAAGCCCTGGGCGGCCGGGCAGAGTCACCGGGAGGCTCCTCTGCTCACCAGCAGCCTCGGCTGCTTCCTCTTTTGGGCTCCCCCCTCCCCCAGTCGCTTCCTTCTTCTCCTATGACGAGGAAGCCACTTCCCCACGGCCTGCCACGCAGCCTCCCCACCAGCACTCAGTAGGTGCTGCCGACGGCCAGCCCCCTGGGGCCCCAAGAGGCCTGAGGTGACCACCTGGGCAAAGCCCCAGCTGGCCTGTCGTGCTCCTCCTGCCCAGGCCAACACCGCGTAACTAGGGAGGTCTGTCCTCCAGGCCGCCAAGAGCCAGCCGGGTGTGGCGACCCGCGTTTATAAACTCAGTGCTTGGGAGGCTGACACAGGAGGATCACAGATTTGAGGAGTCTCAGCAAATAGTGAGACCCGTCTCAAAATGAAAAGAAAACAATAGGGCTGAGGGTGTAGCTCAGAGGTACAATGCCACTGGGTTCCACCCCAGTACCGCGAAAACCAAGAGTGGCCGTGGCCCCAAGAAGCAACAACAGGGCGTGAGCAGGGCGGCTGAGCCCGCTGAGGGCCCCGCCCCGCACCTGCGGCTGGGCGCGCAGCCCAGGAGGCTCAGGTGCTGGCTGTCAGGGCGCCCGATCCTTCACACTCCTGGGCCAGGCCCCGCGGCTGCTGCGGCCTGGCCAGTCGGTCCCCCACCCTTTCCACACCCAGCTCCTCCTCGTCGGAACTCCAGGCCCAGGTGTGGGGCAGGCGGATCTTCCTGGCCTGGCCACCCCCCCACCGCCAGCCCCAACTCCAGCACAGCACAAAGGAGTCAAGGAGGCAGCACAGAGGCTGGGCGTGGAGGCTGAGGCAGGAGGATGACAGGTGTGAGGCCAGCCTCAGCAACTTAGCAAGGCCCTCTGCAACTTAGTGAGACCCATTAAAAAAAAAAAAGAAAAACACCAGGTGCGCGTGCGTGTGCGTGTGCGTGTGTGTGTTACTAGGGATGGAACCCAGGGGCGGTCTACCTCCAAGCTACACCCTTAGCCCTATTTTTCTTTTTTATGTTGAAACAGGGTCTTGCTAAGTTGCAGAGGGCCTTGCTAAATTGCTGAGGCTGGCCTCAAACCTGTGATCCTCCAGTCTCAGCCTCTGAGGTACTGGGATTCAAGGCGTGGGCCACCACACCCAGCGGCTTCCTCTATCCTCTCCAGCCAGGGAACCTAGTGGGTTTTATTTATTTTTTGGGGACAGAACCCAGGGGCATTCTACCTCTAAGCTACACCCTCAGCTCTATATTTTGAAACAGGGTCTGAGTTGCAGAGGGCCTCACTAAGTAGCTGAGGCTGTCTGCGAACCCCGATCCTCCTGTCTCAGTCTCCCAAATGCTGGGATTACAAGTGTGCACCATCATACCTGGCAAGCTAGTAGGTTTTATTTTATTTGGTTCCCGGAAACCCTTCTACCTCCAGGTTACACTCCCAGACCTATTTTTATACTTTATTTGGAAATATGGTCTCTTAAGCCAGCCCGGCTGGCTTCGAACCTTCGCGATCCTCCTGTCTCTGCCTCCCAAGCGCAGGGATTACAAGCGTCTGCGACCACACCCGGCGCTAGTAGGTTTTAGAAACAGCCAAGAATGCAGGGCCGGGCGTGGTGGCACATGCTTGTAATCCCAATACTTGAGAGGTTGAGACAGGAGGATCGCAGGTTCGAGGCCAGCCCCAGCAACTGAGCGAGACCTTTACCAATGTCTGGGGTTGTAGTGGAGAGGTAGGATGCTACTGGGTTCAATCCTCGGTGCCCCTAACAAAAAAGCAGTCAAAGGCTGGGATCAAGGGCAGAGTGGGGGGCCGGGCCAGGTCCCCACCACACCCAGTGGGAGGTGTGGGGATGTGGCGGGGTGAGATCAGCCCCCAGAGCTGTCTACCTACGATCACCTGGTGGGCAAACGATGATGGCCAGAAGCAACAGATGCAGAGGGATCCCCATCATGCCACCCCATGTGGCAGCCCAGGTAGGACTCAAACGTAGGGGTGGCCTGATGGTCCCAGGGCCTCTGCGGGGAGGAGTCTGTGTCCCAGGCTGGCAGGACTTGCGCCTCCGGCCTCAGCAGGAGCTCCTGCCTCTGTCTGGACACTGGCTCCTCAGGCCCGGGGTCCCCACCCCAGAGGTCGGGGTGCCCGAGGCCCCATACCTACTCCTACCCCGGGGCGCAACTTCTCATGCTGACTGTGCCAACCCGGGGTGATGGCGGGTGCTGAGCCGGCGGGCAGGACGCCGGCAGAGGGAGTTAGAAATGGCTGGGACACCCCATTCCCTCGCAGCGTGAGCAGCTCGCGGCTTGGCTCTCCCCAGGCCCCCCCTCCAGCCCGCTCCCACAGACAAAGCTTTGCCTGGCCTGGGGGAGGGGTGGGAAGAGACTCCCAGGCCCAAGCAGCCCCGCCCCCCATTCAAGTGCTAATGAGCTCCAGCAGGGAAAGAGGCTGGGGGGGGGCACGGGATGGGACGGGGCTGGAGGCTGGGTACCAGCCTACCTGGCACCCAGAGCTCTACCACGCCCCAGCCCTAGGCCCCCAGGGGCTGGGCTGTCCCAGATAGTCTATCCCGCCCCACTGAGGGCTGGGAAGCCAGGGCTCTCGGGAATCCTAGAGGATGGGGGCCCCCTTCCACCACATGGCCCAAGACTGCAGACAGGCACCTGGTCCCCAGGTTTAGGTAGAGGGCAGGACCCGTGCCCGGCTTCACCGGAAGCAGGGTTCTCAGCCAGCCCACCAGTGCAGCCTGAATTTGAACTCAGGGCTATATGACCCCGAGGGTGGTCAGGAAACGTCCACCGAGGTCTTGGGGGTCTAGGTCGGGTCTCAGGAGCCTCCCTGAGCTGGCCCCTCTCCCGCAGTTCCTGGCTCTGGTGAATGGCGCTCATTTTTCAAGGACTTCCAGAGGACCCCTCCTCCAGGAAGCCCCTCCACAAACACCACTAGTCTCCCCGCTGCCCGGCCTGCGGCCTGCCAGGCTGGCCCTCACAACGACCTGCAGCTGGACCAGCTGCCAGCGCAGCCCCAGGGTTATGTCCCGCCTCTCCCACGGCCTCACACAAACTCAACGTGCACCTAAGGCCGGCCGGCCCTCGCTCGAGGCAGCCTGGGCGCTTTCCCTTGGCACCTGCTCCAGCTCTGCGGCCAGGGCTCCCGGCTGCAGGCTGTGTTGGGGCTACGAGAAGGCAGCCGCAGGCCCCAACAACCAAACTTGCTTCTTGCTGGAAGAATGCAAAGCTGCTCTCCCACATAAAGTTGGAGTCCCTACTATGTGCTGGGCGGGTGGCGGGCTGCAGGCCGGGTGGGCAGCAAGCATCCTGAAGGAAGTAGGCCAGGGCTGCCCCAGGCGCGGGCTGAGCCAGGGAGAGGCGGCCCGAGTGAGGGGCGTCCTCCCAGCGCCCCAGCATGGTCACTGGCCATACATAAGGAGCTCTTGACGCCCAGCACGGCCCGCCACGGCTCAGTGGCCTCCGCCTACCCACCCCTCAAAACAAGCTCTGTGTTCTCCATTCAACAAGTTGCTGAGAAGCACCCAACAGCCACCGGACCCCACGCTGGTCACAGGGATGAAGAAAGGCACGGCCCTGTCCCAGCCACCTCAAGGGCAGCAGCCAGGCGCCCATGGCGCTCTGAGGGGGAGGCAGGAGGCCCCGGCCCCACTGGAGGGAGGCTCAGGGAGGGGGGGGGGAGGTCCAGGGGGTGCTTCAACCACCAAGGGCTGGGGCTGCAGCTCCATGGCAGAACACACAGCACAGAGCCTGGGTCTGACCCAGGACAACAAAAGCAAAAAGCCAGACAAGTGGGCAGTCGCTGGAGTGCCAGGCCAACCCAGGACTCTGGGTCCGTGCTCCTGGCCTGCATGCAGGGCACGGGGGCCACCTAGACCCCGCTGGCCAGTCAGGCTGAGCTGGGCAGGCCGGGGAGGTGCCACAGAGTGGGGCAGGGGTCAGCTCCTCCGTGCCCCTCACCAGGCTGCCGGGAAGAGCTCTTCCGGTGCACGCCACATCTGCCTCTGCCCTGGTGACAGTGACAGGCACCGGTTGGCAGAGCCACGGGCAGGAGGGAGCCAGTGTGCAGGCAGGGCGGCAGGCGTGGTTCTGGCTCCCAGGGAGGGTTGGCACTGGCCCAGCCCGAGTCCCGTTGCCTGGACAGAGTTTCCCGCTACACGGGGCAGGCACCCAGAACTCTGAACCTGCCACAGCTGGGCTCCCATGGCCACCTCCTTCCTGGATGGGGAAGCCGTGGCTTAGGCCGGGACCCCTCCCAGGGGGCCTGGGCAAGTTGGGGCCTGCAGAGGGAGGGGCTCTCCATTTGGGGAAGAGCTTGGTCTCTGGGTCCCTTGCAGCACACACCCTCTGGAGGTCCTAGGCCCGCCCACAGTGGGTCCCCAACAAGAAGCTCCCTGAGGCCCCGTTTGCCCCATCACCCCCACTCCACTCCGTTGGTCCGGCCCAAACCCAGGAAGTCGGTTCACAGGGGAAGCGATGGCCACAGGGGCGGGCGGGGTGCTGGGCCACCTTGGTGGAGAAAGTGCTGAGCCAGACCCTGGGCCCCGGCGGCTGCTAGCCTCGACTGTCCCACTCGGCCTGGCCTGAAAGCTGAGCTGGGGTTCTAGGGCCAAGCTTGTCGGGACAGGGGACCCCTCTGCTGTCGGGGCACAGAGCAGGAGCCCTGTGTCCTGGGGCCAGTCCCACATCTCCCCGCCACCACAGGGACGGCGAGTGGCGAGTGGCGCGGCAGGGGGAGGGGGCCGGCGGGAGGCTCGGGCTGGGCACTGGGAGGTGGCGTCCCGGAAGTGCCCTCCCCAGGCCCAGCAGGGACGGGCATTCCGCCGCGTCGACACCCACTCACGGCCGCCGCACTCGCAGCAGAGACAGGAAGAGGCAAGCGCCCAACGCAAAGCAGCCCAGGAGGCTGGGCCGCCGCCCCTTCCCGCCCCTTCTCTTCCTCCCCGCGGCAGTGGCGGAGCGGATGCCATTTTGAAACCTCCGGGCTGTGCCCCCGAGGCCGGGCCCGCCGGGACAGTCAACAGATGGGCCCATAATGGCCATGCATGCTGCTCCTCGGCCACGAACCCGGCATAAAACGCCCCGCTTGCCACAGCCTGGAGGCCCCAAGGCAGCTCCGGGGCCCTGGGGCCACACCCCCCACATACATACTATCCAGCGCACAACACTGCGGCTCCCACAACCCTGAGACCCCAAGTAAGGCTTCCCTAGGGAACTAGCTACTCCTGCTCTGGGTGGGAGGCTGGACGGGGCAACCACCAGCCCGCCGCCTCTGCCAAGGCCAGTTCCGATGGCCAAAGCACACTGCCCGCCCAGCTGACCCCTGGCCCCTCACCAGCTTGCCCACCACTCTCCCTCAGAGGCTCTGGGGCCCGGCAGGCCCACCCTGTCTTGAAGCCACGTCTGGCCTTTCAGCCCAGAAGAGGTCCAGGAAGCCCAGCGCCCGGCAGCAGATCTCCCCGGCCGCCCGCAGGGGCAGCAACATGTCGGCTGTCTCCCACATCCACTTCCCCCACCCCTCGAGCAGCCACCATCTTCCTGGCCTTGGAAGCGGCTACAACCCCGACTCCTCCACACTCCCTCCTACTTCCCCGACTCCCCCCTCGCTGCCCAGACAGGCCTTCAAAACTGGGAAATAGGTTCCCAGGGAGCGGAAGCTCCCAGGCGCGCCTGAGGCCTGGCTCACATCCCGGGCTTGACCTGCGGAGCCCAGCCCAGCCCAGCCCGTTGGGGGTCTGCCTAGCCAAGCCTAGGCCGTCCTGCCCAGGTCCTCCCTCGGGCGCAGCCCACCTGGTGCGGGAGGGGTGGTGGGCCCTGGAGACACCCAGTGTGGAGGACGACTCATGGGAGGGCGGGCTTGGGGAGAGAGAGCCCAGCAGGGAGGGCAGCAGGGGCGCCAACAGCTAGCTGCCCACCTGAGGGTCCCTTGGGGTTAGCGTGCACAGGTGGAGGGAATCCACTCCAGAAGAGGGCGAAGGAGGGGGCGGGCTGGGGCTGGGGTGCCTACTGGGTCTCCAGTGGGGAGGGGAAACAGGTGGGGGCACAGTTGGAGCCTCAGGCTGGGGATGGAGGGGGTCCGAGGCGGGTAAAGTCCAGGGGAGGATGGGAGGCTGGTATCAGCAGCGCGGTCAGGCGGGGTCTGGGCACCTGGTGTGGGGCCCCGCTGCCTGGGCTTGGGGGTCTGGAGTCTGGGGGAGTTGAGGGTCTGATCTCGTCTAGCCTAGGACGCACATCTACTCTTGCCCTTCGTTCTCCACTCTCCTCTGGAGTCCTGGCCAGGCTTGTCCCGGCGCACTGGCGCCCAGGCGTGGGGTCTGGACTGACCTGGGCGTCTGAAGCCCTGATCTGGGAGGTCCGAGTCCCCGGCTGCGGACTCGGCCGGGAGTCAGGGCCGCTCCCGGCTCAGCCTCACCTAAGAGCAGCAACTTCACCTCGCGCGCCGCTTTCTCGCCATCCTCCCGCAGGTTCTTGTCGATCATCTTGGAGCGCTCGGCCGCCGCCTTGTCCTCGGCGCTCACGGTGCAGCCCATCCCGCCGTCCGCCGGCCCGGCCCGGCCCGGCCTGGCCCCGCCCGACCCACTCCGCTCCCGCCACCGGCCCTGGAGGGCAGCTCTCGGGTCCGCAGCTCCGAGCGACTGCAGGAGGCGCCTTCCCGGCCGCCGCGCACGGACCGCGGGGCGGGGCGGGGCGGGGCCGAGGAGCGGAGCCCGGCCGGGCGGGGCGGGGCGGGGCGGGGCCGAGGGACCTCAGGGGCTGGCTATTGGCTAGCGGCCGGGGCGGAGGCCGCGGTTAGGCGCAGCCTAGGCGCGGGCGCGGCGGGGGCGGGGCCTGCCGGGGGCGGGGCCGGACGGGGCGGGGCCGGCCCGATGGGGGCGGAGCCTCGGGAGCTGGGCTGCGGGACGCGGGCGGGCGGACCTCGCAGCCCGAGGGTGGGACCGACGCCCTCGCGGCCGAGAAGACCCCGGCCCGCAGAGCTGCAGAGTGGGGCGCCGCGGAGAGGCGTGTCTTCCTTACTGTTAAAGTTAATGAACCCGATGTAAACTTGTTTGGGGATGGCTGAACCGGCGAGGCTTTCCGGACCTCATTTTTCTTGAAAACAGTTTCCCCTCTTCTCCCTCGGGGTTGCAGCAGATAAAAAAACAAAGCCAAAACAAACAAACAAAAACACCCCAAACAATTGCCACCCTTGCGCTTTTGCCCGGGCGGTCTCACTCAGAGGCCTGCTTTTCCTTTTATCCAGCCTTCCTGGGTTTGCTGGGAGGGCATCCTCCCAGACTCCAGCCCGGATCCGGCCACCAGGACCAAAGGGGGGCGCGGGAGGGAGGCCCAGGGGAGAAAGTTACCCCTGGACACACAAGTCGCCAAGACCTTCTGCCCCGCCCCTCCCATGGCCTGCCCACCTCTGGAGAGGGCTTTGGCCCTACCACCCGCCGCAACCCGTGGCTGGGCAGAGGTGGGGTGGAGGCAGCTGCGGTTCTAGATGAGCCATTTTGAATCGTTCTGATGCTCCTCTCCTGGGGGAGCCAACGGCCCCCACCTTGACTGGACGTTTGCAGAGTCTGCCAAGGCTGACCCCAGGAAGGTGTCCCCTGTGAGCCCGGTGGCGCCTCGGAGGCCCCTCGGAGGCCCCGGCCCTAGCTCAGGCAGCAACAGGGTCCCTCGCAGCCCTGCTTGGCGTAGCCCCTTCTCAGTACCCTGGCCCGCAGCTGTTCGGTTCCCGACCTGGCTGCCAGCGCTCTCTCTGATGCCGCCCCAGTTGAGGAATCATGGCTGAGTACTCTTCCAATGGGCCCCCTGGGTTCTTTTCGCCTGGAGCCAAAGCTCAAGCTGGCCCAGCTGTGGGCTTGCAGCAAACTGGGACTGAGTCTAGGGACTCAGGTATGCCCCCTACATCCACCCCTGGGCCTAGCCTCCACCATGCCCCAAGCCACAGTCCGCATCAGGGCTACGGGCGCACACTGCCGGGAACAGTCCACCACAGACTCCCCAGCTCCCCGCCCCTCCCCCACCCATGCCGAGAGCTTCGGCCTCCCTAGCCTGCTCCTAGCAACAGCCAACAGCTCTCTCAGTTGCCAGGCAACCTAGAGAACCTGTCAGCCCCTTGGAGGCCCGGCTTTAGGGAGGTGGGCAGAACACAGACCCCAGTCTGGGGAAGTGGGGCAGGACCTTTTCCAGCCGCAGGCCAATCCTGTGGGTCCTGCACCCTGCTGGAGAGCCAGCCAGCGCCCTGCCTAGGGAGTCCAGAGCCCAGCCAGGCCTCTGCTTCACACTCACACCTCGGCGGCCCAGAACCCCCTTGGCCATCTGCAGCCTCATTTCCCCTGATTGTCAGCCTCCTGTCCACTGCTACGCTGACGCCTCTCCAGCCCTTGGGCCTCACTTTCCATCCTGCAGCTGGGTACCTCCCCCACTGGCCCTGGCCTCCCAGCCCTCTACCGCTCCGTGCTCCCTCCCTTCAGCCAAAGCCAGGCATGCCCCAGCAGACCTTACATGCTGACAACCTCTCCCCTCCATTCCCCTCCAGATCTGTCCCTGTCCCCACCTCCCTCCCTAGACTTCCTCCGGCTCCTCCCTCGTCTCCTGTTGGCCTCCCCTTTACTCATCTTCCATATGGGAGCCAAAGGGCTACTGCCGAAAGAAATCATACCTCCCTTGCTTGCAAACCTTCTCTGGCTCCCCAGGGCCCAGAACCCATATGCCGGGTGTGGTGGTGCACGCCTGTGATCCCAGTATTTGAGAGTCTGGGGCAGGAAGATCACAGGTTTGAAGCCAGCCTCAGCAATTTATTTATTTATTTTTGGCGGGTCTGGGGATGGAACCCAGGGGCATTCTACCTCCAAGCTACACCCCAGCCCTATTTTTTATTCTTTATTTTGAAACAGGGTCTCACTGAGTTGCAGAGGGCCTCACTAAGTAGCCAAGGCTGTCCGCAAACCGCGATCCTTCTGTCTCAGCCCCCTGAATTCTGGGATTACAAGCGTGCCCTGCCACAGCCTCAGCAAGTTAGTGAGACCCAGTTTAAAAATAATAATAATGTCGGGCGTGGTGGCGCATGCTTGTAATCCCCGTGCTTGGGAGGCTGAGACAGGAAGATCACACAGGTTCGAAGCCAGCTTCGGCTACTTAGTGAGACCCTGTTTCCAAATAAAATATAAAATAGGTCTGGGAGTTTAGCCCGGAGGTAGAAAGCCTCTGGGTTCCACCCCCAGTACCACCAAAAACAAAACAAAAGAAAACAAAAAAACAATAAAAATTAGGCTGGGGGTGTATCCAGAGGTAGAATGCCCTGAGGTTCCATCCCCAGTACCAAAAATAAAATAAAATAGAGCTGGGAGTAGAGCTCAGAGGTAGGACACCCCTGGGTTCAATCCCCAGTACTGCTAAAATAAATAAATAAATAAATTAAACAAAATAGGTTTGCGGGTGTAGCTCCTAGGTAGAAGCCCGGGGTTCAACCCCCAGTGCCCCCCACACCATACACACTGGTTTGGACTGTGCAGGAGACAGGGCAGTGGGTGCCAGTCGACAGCAAGGACTCTGGGAACAGTCTGCGAACCGGCTGCCTGGCTGGAACTTTGCACAAAGACCAGGAATTTCCTGTGCCTGTGCCTTCTTGAGTAAGAGGGTGTGACAGCTGCATGTACTCAATGCACACGCTGTGGTCAGTACCAAGGGAGAAAACATAGAGTGTTCAGAGGAGCCAGGCGTGGCGACGCACAGCTCAGACGGGGGACCGCAGGTTCAAGACCAGCCTCCGCAGTTTAGGGGGGCTCTAGCAACCTTGCCAGTCCCTGTTTCAAAAACACAAAATGTGAAATAATAGTTAAAAGAGGAGTGTGTTGGTAAATCTTGGAGGTAGACTGCCTCTGATTTCCATCCCCAGAAGCACCAAAAAGCTCAGAGCAGCGTGGTGCACAGTAAGCCCTCAGCATGGTAAACTTTCAGAGCTGGGCGTGGGAATGCACATCTGTGATCACAGCGAGTGGGGCGTTGAGACGGGGGGACCGCAGGTTGGACGTCAGCCTCAGCAACTCAGTGAGACCCTGTTTCCAAAAAGAGTAAAATTGGGCGTGGTGGCGCACGCTTGTCATCCCAGCACTCGGGAGGCTGAGGTAGGAGGATCGCGGTTCGAGGACGGCCTCAGCTACTCAGTGAGGCCCTCTGCAACTCAGTGAGACCCGGTTTCCAAATAAAGAATAAAAAATAGGGCTGGGGGTGGGTGTAGCTCAGAGTAGAATGCCCTGGGTTCCATCCCCAGTACCACACACACACACACAAAAACAAAACCATAGTTGTGTGCACAAAAAAGGAAGGAAGGAAGCAGTGGCAGCTGGAGCTCCGTCCTTCTTCACTTTTTTCTTCCTTTCACTTTTTTACTTTGTGGTACTTGGGGGCTGGGGGTAGAAACCAGGAGGGCTCTACCACTGAGCTGCACCTTTTTATTTGTATTGATTTATTTATTTTTGCAGTACTGAAGATGGAACCCAAGGGCATACTACCTCTGAGCTACATCCTCAGCCCAATTTTACTTTTTTTTATCCCAGCCCTATTTTATACTTTATTTGGGAACAGGGTCTCACTAAGTTGCCGAGAGCCTCACTGAGTATCAGAGGCTGGCTTCGAACCTGCGCGATCCTCCTGTCTCAGCCTCCCAAGCGCGGGGATGACAAGCGTGCCCCACCACGCCCAGCTCTTGTTCTTTTTTTAATTTATTTTTTATTTTTTAAATTTATTTTTTATTTTTTGGGTGTTGCTGGGGATGGAACCCAAGGGCCCTCTACCTCTGGGCTATACTCCCAGACCTATTTTATATTTTATTTGGAAACAGGGTCTCCTAGCTGGCTTCGAACCTGCGCAGTCCTCCTGTCTCAGCCTCCCAACAAGCATGCGCCACCACACCCAGCTTTCTAGTTCTTTTTATTTTGAAACAGGGTCTCACTAAGCCGCGAAGGGCCTCACTAAGTAGCCGAGGTTGGCCTCCAACCGTGATCCTCCTGTCTCAGCCTCCAGAATGCTGGGACTCCAAGGGTACGCCACCACAGCCGGCTTAGTTTTGTTTTGAAACAGGGTCTTGCCAGGTTGCTCAGGCTGGACCGGTACTTGGATCCTCCTGTTTCAGGCCCAAGCACTGGCGCCTGGTGACTGCACGGGGCTGGGGTCAGGCAGTTTTCTCGTATAGTGCTGAGTGCTCAGGGAAGACCAGCAATGAGGAAGAACATTCCAGAAACAGGGAACTGCGGACGCCAAGTCAGAAAATAGAACCGAAAGGTTGGGCTTGGGGATGGTCACAGAGAAAATAAAAGGGCCGGGCTGGGCGTGGCGGTGCAGGTTAATAATCCCAGTACCTGGGGAGGCCCAGCCAGGAGGATCGCAGGCTCACAGCCAGCCTCTGCAATTTGGTAAGCCTCTGTTTCCAAATAAAAAATAAAATAGGGCTGGAGTGTAACTCAGAGGCAGAATGGTACCACACACAAAAAAAAAAAAAAAAAAAAAAAAAAGAAAGAAAGAAAGAAAGAAAATAAAAGAGAAGAGAAGACAAGAGAAGAGAGTCGGGGCCGAGTCAGCGGAGTCGGGGCCAGCGCCCATCCCTCGTCACCCGGCAGGGCAGCAGAGGTGTCCTGGCTGCTTGCACTCAGAACCCAGGAGTCCACTGGGGAAGTCCATCTTGGGGGCAGAGGGCAGCTGCCTCGCCAGGGCCTCAGGAGGAGGCCTCGTCCAGTGCCCTCTGGACCCGGCACCACCTGGACGGACCAGCTGAGCTGAGAGTGGCAACCAGCTGCCGTGGAGCGGAGACGCTGCTGGCTCGCAGGCGCCCAGGGCCTGTCTAGAGGCCGTCCTCAGGAGGGGCAGGAACGAGACCCGTGCAACGCAGACACCCTGGCTGGCCTGCAGGAAGGGGAAGCCGCCTGCACTTCCCCAAAGACAGTTTCAGAGTGGGTGTGTCTGCACCCCTAGAGCCCAGGACAGGAAGGACCTGGTCCTGAGCGCCCCACCTCCTCAGCTCCTGGGTGGCAGAGTCCCTCGCCAAGGGCCTGTGACCGCCATGTCCCACCTTGGAGACAGGCCGGGGCAGCTCCTGTTTGAGGGGCTCAGTGGCCCCAGAGCTCCTGAACCGCGCAGCCTCCCAGTTGCCTGAACTTCCCCCTTCCTGCTTCTGGGCCCAGGCAGCTAGCCCGCCCTGCCCCTGCCAGGCCTCTCCTCCCAGCTTCTCCACCAGAGGAACAGCCCAAGCCTGGGGCCTTGGACCCTCTGTCTCCTTTCCGGTTACCCAGCCTTCACAGCGCTCAGGCCCGGAGCGCTCAGGAGCCGGCACGCCTTGCCCGGATGTCTCTGGGTTAGACAGGATCCTTCTCCTGGCCCTGACACGTGTGTGCGTGGAGGTCTGGCACTGCAGGATCTAGGGGAAGGAACCATCGGCTCCAGTATGGGAAAGCCATGGGTGCCAGGGTGCTGAGAAGCTGGGTGCAGGGAAGGCAGGTGGGCCGTGCCCTCAGAGCACAGCCAACAAGCCAACAGGGAAACCGACTGCGGCTCCAGAGGAGCCCCCAGGGCGTCGGGGCGTCACGGAGGTGGGAACCACAGGCGGCAGCGATGGCACGCACAAAGGCCCTGTGGTGGGCGGATGCTGGCTGTTCCTGAGCAGGGCGAGGGGAGGCGCAGGAGGAGCAGGACGCACAGGCCTCCCAGGGCCCCGAGAGGCCGAGCTCTGGGCCTGGCCTCTCAGGGTCAGTGCATTCTAGCCCAGCTGCTCAGGATGTTCCTGATAAGACAGGGGCTCCCAGAGCCCTCTGGGCTTTGAGGCCGGGGTCTGAGCCTCCCTCCCTCCCTCCCCCTCCTTGTCCTTGAAGACAGTCTGAGTCTCCCTGGCCTATCCTGTCTGCTGCCTAGTGGACTCCTCCCCTGGGAAGCAGCCCCCTTGGAGGGCCTGGGAAGTGCTAATGAGCTTTAACCCCAGGAGCCGCTGGCTCAGCCGCCAAGTCCTCCCAGCACGCCTCCCCAAGGCCGGCCTCCTCTCCCGTGCCTCCTCCCGGGCCGCCATTAGCACTGCTTCCTGGAATTTAATTTAATGAAGAAGCAAAAACAGCCTTAATGGAGGTGATGCAAGCAGAGGCAGCCGGGGAGGGGCCGCCACCTGGGCTGGGGCGCCCCAGGTGGTGGAGGAGCCCGGCCGGGAGGCGAAGACCGGGCCTCGCTGCGCACTGCGTCCCCAGGGAGCAAGTGCTGCAGCCGGAAAGGACGACAGGACGGCAGGACGGCAGGACGGCAGGACGGCAGGACGGCAGGACGGAGTCGGCTGCCCGGCCAGGAGCTGTGGGGCGGTCGGACAGCCAGCCTCGGAGCGACCAGCAGCAGACGGGCCGGGCCGCGGCTGGCGCCTGCGTGTGGAGGTTCAGGAGGGCCAGAGCACCGGGGCCTTGGAGCAGGAAGCGGGGAAACTGCATTCCACGTGTGATGGAAAACTTGGAGGGCCGGGGCGTGGGGCGCACGTTTGTAATTCAGTACTTGGGAGGCTGAGACAGGAGGATCGCACAGGTTCGAAGCCAGCCTCAGCTACTTAGTGAGAGTCGGTTTCCAAATAAAATATAAAAATAGGTCTGGGAGTGTAGCCCATAGGCAGAATGGTCCGGAATTCCATCCCCAGTACCTTAAATAAATAAATAAATAAATAAATAAATAAATAAATAAATACCTAATAGGATGGGGACTGTAACTTGGAGGTAGAGTGCCCTGGTCAATCCCCAGTACTGAGGAGGTAGAAAGGAAATAGGCAGATAGGGAAAAGGCCTTGGTAGAAAAAAGTTAATTTCCCGAGTTTCCTGAGGGGCGACAAATGCCTGAAACTCCAAAGGCTCAGAGATAAGAAGGCCAGAGCTTCACAAAGCCATCTGTTTACTAATCAACAAAGCCAGGAGCCAGCACAGAGCAAGTGGACACTCCTACTGAATGAAAGGAGACCCTTCGAAGGACTTGCAAATGCCCTATGCAAATTCTCCTTGGAATCCCAAGTCACCCTAACCAAAATGGACTTGCAAGCGGTCAGGCAAGGCCAGTCGGATGGCCAAGGGGGGACTTCCCGCTCAGGACCCCCTCCCCTTCTGGGGAGCTGTTCTCTCTCGCAGGTCGTGTTGGCCCTGAGAGAAGGCAGAGTGCATCTGAGGGCACGTGGCTCGGGCGACTCTCGAGTAGTGACCTGAAGGGCATCATGGCTGACCAGGTCCCGAGAGGTGACCTGCACCTCTTTTCTGGCAGATCGTGTGGACTCTGGGAGAAAGTAGTTTGCAACTGATGGGCCCTTGGCTCGGACCACAGGGCAGTGACCCTGAAGGCAGCCACACAAGAACTCGCCGGGTTTTCAGTCCGTTTCAGTGAGGAAGGAAGGAAGGAAGGAAGGAAGGAAGACCGAAACACTGGAGGAGTCTTAAAGGCAAAGAGACACAATCTGATTTTTTTCTTTGTGATTCTGGAGATAGAACCCAGGGCCATTCTACCTTCGAGCTACACCCCCAGCCCTATTTTTTTTATTCTTTATTTTTGAAACTGGGTCTCACTGAGTTGCCAAGGGCCTAAGAGCTGAGGCTGTCTGCAAACTGCGATCCTCCTGTCTTAACCTCCCAAATGCTGGGATTGCAAGCCTGCACCAAGGCTCCCAGCCCCATTTTTTAAAGACTCTCACTAAGTAGCCGAGGCTGGCTGCAAACCTGCCATTCTCTTTCAGCCTCCCAAGTATTGGGATTACAAGTGTGTGCCTCCACGCCTTCCTCAAAAGATGTGTGTGTGTGTGTGTGTGTGTGTGTGTGTGTGTGTGTGTTGCTAGGGACTGAGTTCAGGGCACTCTACCTCCGAGCTACACCCTCAGCTCTACTTTCTTACTTTGAAACAGGGTGCCTCTAAATTGTTGGCAGTCTCACCAAATCGCAGACTGACCTGGAAGCTGGGGTGCTCCAGTCTCAGCCTCCCCCATGCTGGGACCACAGGCAGGCGCTGGGCGGCCATGGTGTGAGATGGAGCGCGGCCTAAGGCGCAGGCTGCGTCCCTTCTGAGGAGGGGTCTTGGGGCTGGGACGCCACTGTGCCCGGCTAGAGATCCTCCCGCGGGGTCCCAGCCTCCCCACCAGCCTCCCCACTTGAGCTGCCTCAAGCGTGGCCCTCGCGCTTCTTCTCTAGGAAGCCTCCTGGCCCTGTCCTGGCCGGCTTGCAGGACTGCATTTTCCTTACTTTTCTACTGGGCTTGAGCCCAGGGGCATTCTACCTCCGAGCTACACCCCAGCACTTTTATTCTTTATTTTGAAACACGTCTCACTACGCGGCAGAGGGCCTCACAAGTAGCTGAGGCTGTCCTCGAGCCTGCGATCCTCCTGACTCAGCCTCCCAAGTCCTGGGATTACGGGCTGCGCCATCGCGCCCCGCCAGGGCGGCCACGGCAAGAGGTAAAGGTTGCGGGCTCGGCGCGGGGGCTTCCCGCTGGGCACCACAGCCCGCCCGCCGGCCGGAAGCGCCCCGCCCCTTCCGGCCCACCGGCGCCCGCCCCTTCCGGCCGGGGCCACGCCCCTTCCGGCCCGCCGGCGCTCGGCTCCGCGGGCAGCGGCGCCCCCTGGCGGGCCCCGGGCGCAGCGCAGCGCCCTCCCGGCCCGCCCCGCTCCCGCTCCCGCCCGGCGGAGGAGCCGGCCAGGGCCTGCGGGGATCGCGGTTCGCGGACAGCCTCCGCTGCTTAGAGAGGCCCTCGGCAACACACTGAGCCCCTATTTCAAAATAAAGAATAAAAAATCGGGCTAGGGGTGTAGCGTGGTGGTAGAATGCCCCGGGTCCAATTCTCAGTAATGCAAACCAACAACTATAATATATAGAGAGTAAAAATATATACATTTATTCATTTATTTATTTTTTGCGGGTCTGGGGATGGAACCCAGGGGCATTTGACCTCCGAGCTACACGCCCTGCTCTATTTTTATTCTTTATTTTGAAACGGTCTCCTTGAGTTGCGGAGGGCCTCGCTAAGTAGCTGAGGCTGTCCTCAAACCTCGATCCTCCAGTCTCAGCCTCCTGGATGCTGGGATTACAAGCGTGCGCCACCATGCCCGGCTATAAATTTAAATTTACTAAAATATATAGTAAAGTAGGGTTGGGGGTGTAGCTTAGAGGTAGAATGTTTCTGGATTCAATCTCCAGTATCAAAAAAATAAAATAGGACTTCCGGGAAGATGGCGACCGAGAAAAGCGGGGCTTAAGAGCCCCGCTAACAACAAATCTCCATTACCACAAAATCAGCGCCTTTCATAGCCAGAAAACACCATCACCAGTGAAACAAAAAATCACCAGGCTCCAGAGAGAAAGCGGACTGAGAACAGAGCCACAGAGGAGATACACCGGCCTCGCGCCCGAGGACGCGGCAGACGCGGCAGCAGTGCCATACTGCCGGAGGCACCGGCGAATTCACGGGACGGCTACAGCAAGCCGAGGTGAGCCGCTGCGGAACAGCCAGGCGGGATTTCTCCGCGCAGAGGGCATCTAAAGCTCCCAGTGGCCGAGCTCAGCACACGCTGCAGGGATTCAGAGTAGAAATCAAAATCAAGAAGAAAAACGCCAGCCCCATAGCCGAGGGCGTAGCAGTGGCGCCATATTGCCACCGGCGGCAGCAGCAGCGAATTCAGCGAGGCCAGTACAGCTACATCTGCATACTCAAGAACAGTGAGTCAAATTGCGGGCCACAGAGGAGAAATCCCAGTACTGTACCTCCTGGGACTTGACACAGTGGGGGAGTGGCGGTGGCAGAGATATCACACCATAGGAGACCGTGCAACCTGGCACCCCCCGCAGTCTAAAGCAGCCTCTATCGACTCTCTGGGTTGGAGACTCTGTGATAAAACCCAGTAAAGGAGTAGTGGGGTCTGAGATACTACTGACTCGAGATCCAGAACACCTTAAGGGAAGTCATAGTGACCCAAGGGAAGAACCCAGAGAAGGCACAAACTTCCGAAATCATGGGGAAGAGGAATAATACTGGAGCAATGAATGCCCACAACCCCACAACATCAGAACCCGATAAAACAGAAAATCAGAGATTTCTAGAAGATCAAATCAGGAAAATAACTGTAGAAATAATAGAGGTGCTTCGAAAAGAACTCAGAGAGAGCCAAAAAGAGATAAAGGATGCAATTAATGAAGTAAAGGCCTCAATTCAAAGCACAAACAACCGATTAGAACACATGGAGAACAGAATCTCGCTCTTAGAAGATGAGCAATCCAAAAATGAATGCATAGTTTCTAATCTAGAAAAAAATATCCGACAGCAGGAATCTGATATTGAAGAAATATGGGCCCATTTTAAGAGAGCTAACCTAAGAATAATTGGAATAGAGGAGGGAAAAGAAAGTGAAACCAAAGGGATCAACAATCTCTTCAAAGAAGTAATAGCAGAAAATTTTCCAAACATAGAGCAAGAGGTTGATACAAAGGTCCAGGAAACTTATAGAACTCCCTTTAGACAGGATCAGAGAAGAGGATCCCCACGCCACATAATTGTCAAAATGACCAATGTGGAAGCCAAGCAGAGAATCTTAAAGGCAACAAAAACAAAGGGCCAAGTGACATTCAGAGGCAAACCAATTAGAATCACTCCAGACTTCCCAAACCAAGTCATGAGAGCCAGAAGGGCTTGGAGTAACATATTCCAAACTCTGAAAGAAAACAACTTCCAGCCAAAAATTTCCTACCCAGCAAAACTTTCTATCAAATTAGATGGAAAAATAAGAAGCTTCCATGACAAACAGAAACTGAAGGAATTTATGTCTTCAAAACCAGCTCTAGAGAAAATACTCAAAGAGATTAACTACAAAGAAGAAATAGGTAACACACACCAGAACCAGAGAAACAAGAGTTTCCATCCAACAGACAACTAAGATTGGTTATCTGTGGAGATTCATTATTTATGTTAGTCTTTTACCTATCTCTAAATTGTATTGTTTGCTTTTATTGTTGTTAATTTTTAGGATTTCTAGTTGGAATATTAATATACCTTCAGATATAGCAATTGGAAATATTTTATCCCATTCTATTAGTAACTGTTAACTCTGTTTACATTGTCTTTGGATATACAATTTTTTTTTTTTTTAGGGAGTCTGTATACTCCTCTGTTTCCTGTGCCATTGAAATCATAACCAAGAAATCACTGCCAATTTCAATGTTGTGAGGTTTTATGACCCAGATTTTCTCCTAAAAGTTTATAGTCTTAAGATTTATATTTAGGTCTATTATCTATTTTGAGTTAATATTTGTATATGGGATTAGGTAAGGGTCCAATTTTATTCTTTTCCATGTAATTATTATTTTTTAACAATATTTAGTTAAAAGATTATCATTTCCACCACCAAATGTTCGTGGAAACCTTGTCAAAAATAACTTGACAATATAGGGAAGAATTTAGCTCTAGGCTTTTATTTAACTCCAATGGTATATATATCTGCCTTTAGAATACTACTACACTGTTTCAATTATTGTAGCTTTATATGGTTTGAAATCAGAAAATATATATCTTCTAGCTTTGTTCTTTTTCAAGATCATTTTGGGTACCTAGACTCCATATTCCATATTAGGATAGATTTTTTTCTGAAAAATAAATATATAAATATATGATAGTTTCACCTAAAAAATAGAAAAAAATATTCTCTGGTAAGAAAGAAAGCAAAAAGAAATATTGAAATGTTATCTTTAAGTCATCAAAAGCTTGGTATCAGACAAATGAAACTGTTATGTGAGATTATCATTTTTAATTTTAGATAAATTACCATAATACTAGATGTCAACTACTAAGCCAAGCATGGGAGGGAGGGATAGGGAGAGAATGGGGTGGGGATTGGTTGGGGGCTGACTGGGAAAAGTGTGCATGTATGTCTACAAAAGTATGTATCCTACTATGATGTATGAATACAGTGCACCAATAAAAAAAAGGAAAAAATAAATAAATAAATAAATAAATAAAAATTTAAAAAAAAATTAAAAATAAAATAAAATAAAATAAAAGCCCCGAGTCTAAGCCGGGCGTGGTGGCCCACACCTGTGACCCTAGTATTTGGGAAGCTGAAACAGAGGATCAAGGTTCAAGCCACATTCATCAATTTATCAGTGTAACAAGGCTCTCAGCAACTTAGTGAGACCCTACTTGGGAGAACAGCTTGAGAGGTTGGGACTGAATCCCCAGTAACACTCACACACACTCACACACACTCTGAGTCAGGCTGGTGGCACACACCTGTAAGCCCAGTATCTGGGAGGCTGAGACAGGAGTAGAGCAGGTTCAAAAGCAGCCTCAGTAGTTTTAGCAAGACTCAGCAACCTACTGAGTCCCTGTTTCAAAAAAGTACATAAATAAAAAGGGCTGGGGTGGGTATCTCAGAGTGAGAACGCCCCTGCGTTCAATCCCCAGTACTATTTTTTTTTTCTTTTGCGGGTCTGGGGATGGAACCCAGGGGCACTCGACCTCCAAGCTACACCTCCTGCCCTATTTTTTATTCTTTATTTTGAAACCGGGTCTCAGTGAGCTGCAGAGGGCCTCACTAAGTAGCTGAGGGTGTCCGCGAACCGCGATCCTCCTGTCTCAGCCTCCCAAATGCTGGGATTACAGGTGTGCGCCACCATGCCCGGCTAGAATCCCCAGTACTATTAAAAAAAAAAAAAAAAAAAAAAGGAAGGGGAGCCGGGCGTGGTGGTGCACCCCTGTAATCTCAGTACTTGGGAGGCTGAGACAGAGGATCAAAAGGTTGAGATCAGCCTCAGCCAGTAACGAGATACTCAACAACGTAGTGAGACCCTGTCAAATAAAACACTGAGTCAGTCTGGGGGCGTAGCTTGAAGGTAGAATGCCTCTGGGTTCAGTCGTCCAACCTCCAGTACCAAAAACAGACAGAGAGAGTCTGAGACAGGAGTGCTGCAGGCTGGAGGCAAACCCCAGCAATTCAGCAAGGCTCCCAGCAACTTAGCAGGACCCTGGTTCAAAATAAGAAACAATGGCGCAGGTTTGTAATCCCAGTGCCTGAGAGGCTGAGACAGGAGGATCGCAGGTGCAGGTTTGTGGTTGGTCTCAGCTACTTCATGAGGTGCTCTGCAACTTAGTAAGATCCTTTTTCAAAATAAAGAATAAGCCGGGCGTGGTGGCGCACGCTTGTCATCCCCACGCTTGGGAGGCGGAGACACCAGGATCGCGCTGGTTAGGAGCCAGCCTCGCTGGCTTAAGAGACTCTGTTTCCACATAAAAATGTTAAAAAATAGGTCTGGGAGTGTAGCCCGTGGGAGTGTATACCGGAGGTAGAAGGGCTTCCAGGAACCCCAGTACCACCAAAAAAAATTAATAAATAAAAAAATAAAATAAAATAAAGAATAAAAAATAGCTCTGAAATCCAGCTGTGGTGGCGCACGCTTGTGATCCCGGCATTTGGGAGGCTGAAACTGGAGTATCCCGGTTCAAAGACAGCCTCAGCTACTTAGTGAGGCCCTCTGCAACTCAGTGAGACCCTGTCTCAAAATAAAGAATAAAAAAATAGGGCAGGGGGTGTATTTTTTAAAAATATGGAGGTCGAATGTCCCTGGGTTCCATCCCCAGACCTGCAAAAAAAAAAAAGCTCTGAGGCAGAATGTCTCTGGGTTCTATCCCCAATAAAGAAGAAAGAAAGAAAGAAAGAAAGAAAGAAAGAAAGAAAGGAAGAAAGAAAGAAAGAAAAGAAAAGAAAAGAAATAATGCTGGGTGTGGTGGTTTGGGCTTGTAATCCCAGCACTTGGGAGGCTGAGACAGGAGGATCATGGGTTTATAGACAGCCTCAGCTACTTAGAAACTTAGTGAGACCTTGTTTTAAAGAAAAGAATAAAAAAAAAGTAGGGCTGGGGGTGTAGCTCCGAGGTAGAATGCCCCTGGGTTCAATACCTGGTACTGCACAAAAAATTATAATAATAATAAAATAAGAAATAAAAAGGGTCCAGGTGTGGTGGTACATGACTGTAAAATCCCAGTACGTGGGAGGCTGAGACGGAGGATCACAGGTTTGAGGACAGCCTCAGGAAGTAGTGAGACTCTTGTCAACCTAGTGAGACCCTATTTCAAAATAAAAATGAATGCCGGGCGTGGTGGCGCACGCTTGTAATCCCCGCGCTTGGGAGGCTGAGACAGGAGGATCGCACAGGTTCAAAGCCAGCCTCAGCTACTTAGCGAGGCTCTCAGCAACTTAGTGAGACCCTGTTTCCAGATAAGATATAAAATGGGTCTGGGAGTATAGCTCAGAGGTAGAAAGCCCCTGGGTTCCACCCCCAGTACCACCAAAAATAAATAAATAAATAAATAAATAAATAAATAAATAAATAAATAAAATGAAATACGGGGGAGTGTAGCTTAATGATAGAATGCCTCTGGGCTGGATCCCCAGTCCCTGCTCCCCCAAACAGGTAAATAAATAAAAAAGGCTGGGAATGTATCTCGGGGGTAGAATGCCTCTGGGTTTAATCCCCAGCCCCAACACACACACACACACACACACACACACACACACACACACACACAGTCTGTGTCTGGGTGCGGTGCAGTGGTGCACACCTGTCATCTCAGTAACTCAGGAGGCTGAGGTAGGAGGAATGCAAATTTGGGGCCAGCCTGGGTGAATTAGGGAGACCCTATCTCAAAAGAATAAAAATAGCTAGAGCTGTATCCCAGCTGTAGCGCCCCCAGCACCAAGCAAACACCAAGCAAGCGACACGAGTGGGTCTGGAGTCCGGCTCGTGTGTTCTGGGGCCCTGAGGTCCGCACTGGAGGCCCCGCCTGGCTGAGCCTCGGCCTCCTCCCTCCCTGCAGCCGGCCACGCGCCGCCAGGGGCCAGCAGAGGCCGGCCGCGGGCCGGGCGCCTTTCTCCGCCAAGCGGCCTTGGCCCCGCGGTGCCCGGCGTGGCGACTGCAGCCTGCGCGCCACCTGCCCCGGCTTGTACCTGTTTGTTTATTTATCGCTTATTGTCTATGTATTATTCTGTACAGAGGACTGAACTCAGGGGCATTCTACCTCAAGCTGAACCCCCAGCCCTCTTTTACTTTTTACTTTGAAACAAGGGCTTGCTAGGTTGCTGTCTCACTACTCCCGGCCGTCCTCACACCTGCCATCCTCCTGTCGCGCCTCACACCTGCCATCCTCCTGTCGCGCCCGCCTACTGAGCGTCTCCGGGGAGAGCTGTGACTCGAGGCTGTGTGGGAGCTGTGTGGACCCTGGGGTGCGGGTCACGAGGGAGCGGCTCCCCGTGCCCTGCTGTCCACTTGCGGCTCCAGGGAGCGCCCAGCAGTGTAAAGGGGCCGCGGCAGAGCGCTGTGGGGACCCTGGACTCTGTCCTCGCAGCCCGCAAATGAGGCGGGAGGCAGAGCTCAGTGGCCTGAGGCCTGTGGTTCGATCCCCAGCACCAGACACCTGCAGAATGAGTGAATTCACCCCTTTCAGTGGACAGGTGCAGAAAGGCCCGTGAACACGGGTGGGCCGTGCGCGGCAGGGGGCCCGTGTGCGCTGCCGCTCCTCCTCATCCCCAGGACAATATTTTTCTATGACAAATAGTTACAAGAAAAACAGTGAAAACAGCTGGGGGTGGTGGTGCAAACTCGTATCCCAGTACTTGGAGGCTGAGACAAGGAGGATCATAGGTTTGAGGTCAGCCTCAGCAATTTAGTGAGACTCTGTTTCCAAATAAAAAAAAATAAGACAGAGGGTGTAGCTTGGAGGTCGAATGCTCCTGTGGTTCAATCCCTAGCATCAAAGTGTGTGTGTGTGTGTGTGTGTGTGTGTGTTCTAAATAGAGGAATTTTTAGCCCATGGTGGTGCACACTTGTAATCCTAGGATTTAGGAGGCTGAGACCTGGAGGATCACGGTTCGCAGACAGCCTCAGCTACTTAGTGAGGCCCTCGGCAACTCAGTGAGACCCTGTTTCAAAATAAAGAATAAGCCGGGCGTGGTAGTGCACGCTTGTAATCCCTGCGCTTGGGAGGCTGAGACAGGAGGATCGCGCTGGCTCAAAGCCAGCCCTGCCGGCTTAAGAGACCCTGTTTCCAAAAATTAAAAAATGTATAAAATAGGTCTGGGAGTGTAGCCCAGAGGTAGAATGGCTTCCAGAAACCCCAGTACCACCAAAAAAAAAAAAAAAAAAAGAATAAAATCTCAGGCTGGGGGTATAGCTCAGAGGTAGAATGCCCCTGGGTTCCATCCCCAATACCACTAAATAATAAATAATAAATAAATAAATAAATAAATAAATAAAAGAGGAATGTCTTCAGAACCATTTCTTTTTGCAGTACTGGAGCTGGAACCCAGGGGCATTCTACCTCTGAGCTGCACCCCCAGCTAAGCCACGCTAAGGACTTCATCTATTGCTGAGCCATATTCCCAGCCCCAGGACAGATGGACAATTTTTTTTCAGTACTAGGGATAGAACCCAGGGGCATTCTATCTCCGAGCTACACCCCCGGCCCAATTTTTTATTCTTTATTTTGAAACAGGGTCTCACTGAGTTGCAGAGGGCCTCACTTACTAAATAGCTGAAGCTGTCTGCGAACCCCGATCCTCCTGTCTCAGCGTGCGCCACCGCGCCCAGCTGGACAATTTTTTTTATATTGTGATGAATCGAAGGGCATTCTACCTTTGAGCTATACCTCCAGCCCTATTTTATTCTTTTATTTTGAAACAGGACCCTCACTAAGTCGCTGAGGCTGGTCACAAACCTACGCTCTTCCTGTCTTAGCCTCCCAAGCGCTGCGGATCATAACTGGGATTATAAGGTGCACCTGCACCTGGTTTTAACATCTTGAAATAGGGTCTCACTAAATTGCTGAGCCTGGCTTTGTGCCTGCAATCCTCCTGTATCAGCTTCCCGAGTACCGGGATTACAAGTGTATTGCCAAACCCGGAGAATTCTTCAAAATATTACAAAATGCATAATGGTGCCTCAGGGCTGTGGTCTCATGGGGCCAAATGGCTGGAACCTGACGGCCAGGGCCGAGGGACACTCCGAGTCGGTCATGAGCCCGTGGCCTGTGAACCGGGCGTGGCGGCCCAGCTCCTGCCTGCTCCCTGCTGGAGGTGCAGCCCGGGTCAGGCTGGAGGAGGCCTGGCAGGCCGGAGCCAGGTGCTCCCTGCCCCAGCGGTGTCAGCACCTCCGGGGAGGCTGAGGCCAGGCCTGGTGTCTTGCTGCTGCTGTCTTTGGACAGGAAACATGTGGACAGACCCAGGGTCTCTGGAGGACCCACCACCTCCGTGCCAGGGAGCGCTGCGCCCTGTGACGGGGAAGCGCCCACGCTGCCTCAGGACGGGGCGCCCGGGCTTGCAGCAACTGCCAGACCAGGGCCCGTGGGCTCTGGGTGAGGCCCCAGCTGGGGTCAGGCGCCTGAGGCCGGTGGGAACGGGCTCAGGAAGCCCCCTCCGCCAGGCTGGCACTGCCCCGGGCCAAGCAGCCACCAGCTTGAGGAAGTCCTTTCTTCAGGGTTCCCCGAGCTGGCAGCTGCACTGCAATTTCAAACTGGATTTTTCTTGCTGTTCTTTCTCCGGTGGCCTCGCAGGGTGCGGGGTCTCTCCTAATGAGGGTTTGGTGCCAAGGCCTGGACAGCTCTGTCTAGCTGCGCGTAGCTGGCTCAGCCTGCGAGGCCCCGGCCAGGACACCTGGGGCCTCCTTACGCCCGGGCCTCGGCGCCCCTCCCCCGTTAACCCACCTTCAGTCAGTCCATGGATCTTTACTGTTAATAAAAATATCAGCCCAGCAGGGCGCGGGCCCCCTGGCCTTTTGTCCCCAGGCTCAAGGCAGTGAGCGAAGGTCCACACGGCAGCCTGGGCGCGGGCCCTTCCGGGGCCTCTGCAGGCTCTGTGCCCCTGACCCCACCCTCCTGAAGGCTGCTGAGGATGCGCCTCACGTTACCCCTTCCGGACGCCTCTCTCTGTCCCATTTCCTGAGCCTCATTAATTCTTCCCCACCTCGCCCGTGAGAAAGCAGGTCTGTGCTGCGCCTGGCCCAGGCCCAGAGCCGCGAGCGTGCGCCAGGGACGGGAGGTGGGCTGGATGGGGGTCCTGCCTGGCCTCACCCTCTTCAAGCCAGGAGACGGAGGGCCTTCATCGCCCCCTATATCTTGACCCCCTACCCCACTTTCTAGGAACCCAGGGAGCACGGAGACCAAGAATATAAAACGCAGCTGGTCTTCTGTGTAACGTTTATAAAAGGGGCTGCCAGCCTCCCGCCCTGTCCCTGTCTGGTCCCTGGGGCAGGACACTCTGGGCCCAGCTCGCTCCTGCCAGTAGCGGAATGTGAGTCTGACCCAGGCTTGGGTGGGGGAGTCCCAGCCTCCCCAGGGCAGGGGTCTCCCGTGGAGGGGGCAGGAGAAGAGGGCAGGTGTCCCAGAGCCTGAGCCCAAGTGTCTGCGAGAAGCGGGGCCAAGGCCTGGGGCGCAGACCCCAGCCCCGCAGCAGGCCCGGGGGACAGCTCTGTTTTGGGGGGGACCTGAGGCTGTAGCCCGACCCTGTTTCCCGCTCAGGAAGCCCCCTGCAGCGGGGCCGGCAGGTGGCGGCCCAAGAGCCTTGGTCCTGGCTCTGCAACCAAAGCCTTCCCGGGAGGACGTGGGTGGGCCAAGTGGCCCTTCTCCGCCCCGGCTGTCTGCTGGTGGGACGCGGGGCTGAGTCTGGGCAGGGGCGCTAGGACGAGTGGACCGGACGGGTAGACGGACAGGACGGGGTCATCCTAGTGGCTTCCTCCGTGCTGGCTGGTCCCTGAGACCCAGTCGATGACAATGAAGCTCAGACTCATGGCCATCAGCAAGACGCCGAGCACAGCAAAGCCGAGCGCCTGCGGCCAGAGGCGCGGTCAGGAGGTGGCCAGGGGCGGCCCAGCCCGCGCCCCCCGCCCCCGCCGCCCCCGCCTCCCACCAGGATCTTGGGCGTGGATCGTGCAGGCTCCTTCTCCGTGGGCATGATGCGGAAGTAGAAGATGGCTGGGAAGATGAAGATGAGACACGGGGCGGAGGTGGCACCTGCGAGGGCAGAGCGTGGCACGCTGGCTCGGCCGGGGCTCCAGAGGGCAGCACCCGCTCCACTCGCAACCCACTGGGACGGAGAGCACGTGCCACCGTGCCCTGCTTCCTTTGTTTTTGCTTTTTGCTTTTTTTGGTACTGGGGATTAAACCCAGGGGCATTCTACCTCTGAGCTATATCCCCAGGCTTTTTTATTTTGAAACAGTCTCGCTAAGTTGCAAAGGGCATCATCTGCAGGTTGCTGAGGGTGGTGGTGCACACCTGGAATCCCAAGACCACCACGCCCAGCTGTGGGAGGTCTTTAGATCACGGGGTCCTCGAATGGGATTCCGAGACCCTCGTCTTTCTTTCTCTTTTACTCACTGGGACTGAGGTGAGTGGTTCTGCCATTTGCACAGGTCTAAAGCAATGGGCCAATCATGGACTGGACCCTCCAGAACTCTGAGCCAAGGTAATCAGTATCCTCTCTCCTCCCTCTCTGTGCTGGGGAACTGAGCCTGGGGCCTTCCTGCATGCTGGGCAAGCACTGTCCCAACCTTTTCTCTTTACAATTTAATTTATTTCAGGTACTTGGTTACAGTGACAGAAAGCTGACTAACACACAGTTATTCTTGAAAGCTTTCCACCCTTTGACACAATGAATCCCTTCTTTTCCTTGTGCGTACTAGGGGCTGAACCACCTTGCACTTGCTTGCTCTATCCCAAGCCCTAATGCACTTGTTCCTGCTTATTTCATTTTGAGTTGGATTTTTACACAAGACACTGTTGGCAATATCACGATACTCCAGACTCGTGACCGTGCCAGACCCTGTGGAGCTTGGTCAGGGCGTCAGTGGCCTGAGTGGGGTCACCTTAAAGATTTTTTGTGTGTATGGGTCTGGAACCCAGGGGCATTCTACCTCCAAGCTACACCCCCAGCCCTATTTTTATTCTTTATTTTGAAACAGGGTCTCACTGAGCTGCAGAGGGCCTCACTGAGTAGCTGAGGCTGGCAGCGAACCGGGATCCTCCGGTCTCGGCCTCCCAAGTGCTGGGATGACAAGCGTGCGCCACCACGGCCGTTCCCAAAGGTGTTTTGGAATTGTCTGACCCCCCCCACCTCAGAACCCCAAGTGGGAGGGTCCAGGGGACAGCAACCAAGCCCAAGCTGAAATCTAGACACCGAGTCCAGACTCCACACGTGCCAGCGGTGCGCCTGTTGTCCCCAGATCACCCTGCGCTTCAGTCTCCTCAGATGAGTAACCGGGACAGGCCGCAGGGCATCCTGTGCACGCGTGCGTCCATGCGTGCGGCGTGCGTGTGATTGGGGATGGCGCCCGGGGACACTCTACCTCTGAGCTGCACCCCAGCCCTATTTTAATTTTGAAACAGGGTCTCACTAGGTCGATGAGAATCTCACTACTTGCTGACGCTGTCCTTGAACCTGTGATCCTCCTGTCTCAGCCTCCTAGGTACTAGGATTATAGGTGTGTGCCACCATGCCTGGCTCTCATTTTTAATTTGGAAACAGGACCTCACTAAGTTGCTGAGGCTGGCCTCAAACACACAAGTCTTCTGTCTCAGCCTCCCAAGTACTGGGTTTATAGGCATCACTATAGTGCCCTTTTCTTCTTTTCTTTTCTTTTCTTTTTTTTTTTTTTGCTGAACCGGGGATGGAACCCAGGGGCATTCTACCTTTGAGATACACCCCCAGCCCTATTTTTTATTATTATTTTTGTGTGTGTGTGTGGTACTGGGTGGAACCCAGGGACTTTTCTACCTCCAGGCTACACTCCCAGACCTATTTTATACTTTATTTGGAAACAGGGTGTCACTAAGTTGCTGAGAGCCTCACTCAGCTGGCTCGAACCTGTACGATCCTCCTGTCTCCGCCTCCCAAGCGCTGGGACAAGCGTGTGCCACCACGCCCGGCCTTATTTTTTATTCTTGAAACAAGATCTCACTAAGTTGCAGAATCTCACTAAGTAGCTGATGCTGTGACTCGCAATCCTCCTGTCCCACCTCCCATGCACCAACAATAGTGCCCTTTTATGTTTTCTTTTTGAGATGGGGCCTCCCTATATTGCCCGGGCTGGTCTCGAATTCCTGGGCTGAAGTGACCCTCCCGAGGATGACAGGCACGTGCCGCCATGCCTGGCCAGTGGACCCTGAGCCCTGGGGTTCACTCGAGCCCCCCGCAGGGTTCTGAGCTCTAGAAGGCACCGCGGCCAGGCATCCTCAAGGACGGGACCTCAGATGGAAGGCCAGCCATCAGCTAAGTCCAGGGCGGGAACTCGGGAACCTGCCAAGATCTGCAGAAATGAATTTCTCTGGGCAACCCCCAATTCTGTGGCGGGGCCAGACTCTTACCGATAACCCCAAAGATGCCCAGGATGTTGGGCGCAAAGATGACCAGCAGGTTGATGCACGTAAGCAGCCCGGTGGCGATGGCGATGTGCCGCAGCCAGCTGAACTCCTGGTCCTGGGACAGCATCTGCTGGATGGCGCGGCGCACCTGGGGCGGGCGAGGGTCAGTCCGGCAGCCCGGCCCGCTCCCCCGGGCCGGCCACCTGCCCACTGGCTCACCGGGAACAGGACAATCGGCACGGTGAGCGTGACTGCGGTCAGCACAGCCACACGCACACACAGGATCAGCACGTCGAACGGGTCCACCTTGCTGTAGGTGTGCAGCAGCTCCGACTCCACCCCATCTGTGCGGCAGGGGCGGAGGTCAGCAGGCCAGCGGGCGTCAGCCGCGAGTGGCCTGCTGGACCCTGACCCCCTGGGCAGCGGCCTCGGGCTCGCCAGCACAGCTGCGGGGCAGCCGGGCGCCACATGCTGAGTGAGGCCCTAGTGGACAGGCGCGGTGCAGCCCGCCTGCCTCTGCCCGCCCCGCAGGTCCAGCCTTACCATAGAAGGTGAGGTAGCCGAAGAGGGCGGCCAGGAAGTACATGACGTACATGACGGCGATGGACAGGTTGGAGATGCCCTGCATCTTCCTCCTGGACGGGCTGCGGGGCGGTGGACGAGGGGCTGCGGTGGGCGAGGGGCTGGGCCGCTGTGCACCCTGGGACCTCCGCGAGGCCGGGACTCGGCAGCACCCCTCACTACCGTTTTTCTTTTCTTTTCTTTTTCTTTTTTTGCGGTACTAGGGATGGAACCCAGGGGCATTCTACCTCCAAGCGACACCCCAGCCCTAATTGGTTGTTTTTTGTTTTTTGTTTTGCAGGCCTGGGGATGGAACCCAGAGGCATTCGACCTCCGAGTTACACCCCCTGCCCAATTTTTTATTCTTTATTTTGAAACAGTCTCATTGAGTTGCGGAGGGCCTCACTAAGTAGCTGAGGCTGGCCATGAACCTGAGATCCTTCTGTCTCAGCCTCCCAAGTGCTGGGATCACAGGCGTGCGCCGCCACAACCACCCTCCCTCACTATACAGCAGGAGCTCTCCTTGCCGCTGACTTCCCGCGGCAGCCATGGCGTCTCTGATGAAGAGACTGAGACCGAGTCCCCCCCCTGCACCCAGCCGCCCCCTGGCCCAGCCCTCCCGCAGACACCTACTCCTTGAGCTCCGTGTAGATGGGCAGCACCTCGGGGTGGCAGACGAAGGCAAAGGCCATGATGGGGATGGTGTATGCTGTCTGGGGACACAGGAGGGCGTCAAGGCGGCCCCTCACCAGGCCCCGTCCCGACCGCCCGCAGCCCGCCCGTGGGAACCTGTGAGTTGAGCGTGAAGTAGCGGGGGGAGCAGAGGCCTTCCGAGGGCTCGCCCTGCAGCTGCGCCTTCTCCTCGGCATGACTGAAGTTGCCGGTGATGTTGGCCACGCCGAGGGGCAGGGGGCAGGGCACTTGGAACTTCTTGTAGATGACCTGGGCGGGAGGGATGCGGGCATCTGGGTCAGGCTAGACCGCCTGGAGCCACGGGGATGAGGTGACTCGGCGGCCGTCGGACCGGGCCTCCCGGCGACTCCCTCCCCCCTCCCTCCCTCCCTCCGCCGGGCGGGCGCTGCCCGGAGGACCACTCACTGCGATGAGGAAGAACGCCATGCAGCCGAGGGAGAAGCCGCTCGAGTAGCCCAGGTAGCCTGCGGGGTGGGGCTGTGAGCCAAGGCCCCGAGCCCGCCCCCCCCCCCCCCCCCCCGTGCCGCCACACCCACCGAGCTGCCGCATTAGCGCCAGGGGCAGGATGATGGCGACGGAGACCAGGATCACCAGGTAGTTCCCGTTCGTGTACCAGGCCCTGTGGGGCGGCAGGGGGCGCTGGGCCAGAGTCCCCTCGCCCGGGGCTCCTGCCTCCCCCTGTGGGGACACCAGTGGTGCCACCGAGTCTCCTGTCCCCAGATGCAACGCTGCGTGATGGGAGCATGAGGAGCTGCCCTGCACAACTCGGGCTGGTCACTCACCACTGAAGTCCCTGCAGGGCTTCTCAGGACACAGGGGCCTCAGGCCCCCTGACCTGTGTGCGTGGGCCCTCTGGGCATCGGCACACCACATCACCCTGGCCCTCCCCGCCCCATGATGGTTGCAGGACGCAGTGAGGTCAGGGCCTGAGGCCAGGACCATCCTTATCCTTCTAGGGCTCCAAGGCTGTGGACACGGCCCCTTTGCTTGGGGGGGCCTGGACTCGGCCTTTCTGCCCACGCCCGCGAAGGGAGGCCAACGCCTGGCCAGTGCAGCTGTAGCAACAGCAACCAGGACACCGGGCTTAATCTCCTGGGGGGCTGACCCCATGGTCAGGAATAGCAGGTGCTTAGCGCTAAGCCCGGCCACTGGCGCTCAGGGGCCGGCAGGGTCCAGGCAGGCGGGGCCCCACTTCTCAGCCTCACGCTGCCCGGCCCTCCTCCATGACAGAGTGGAAGCTGAATGCTGGCCCAGCTGGCCGCTCCTGGGCCCTCCGTCCACTGACCTCTCTATCCCGTCTCCACCACCCAGCCCAGCCCGGGGCTAGTGGGCTGGGGGATACAGCCTCCCCCTTCACCCCAAGGCTCACGGGGTCCGTTCCTCCAGGTTCAGGAAGGTCTGGATGACCAGGGGCAGCTCGGACTTGATGATGTACAGGTAGCTGGACATGGCTGCGGAGGAAGGGGCAGAGTCGGCCGGCTGGCCCGCACCCCGCCCGCCCCCCTGCACCGGCCTCACCTCCGATATTCTGTAGTGTAATGGCCAGGGCGGCCGCCAGCTTCCCCGGGGTCCCGAAGGCACGGTAGCCCAGCTGCTCATAGGCGCGGATGCCTGTGGGGAGGGCATGGGGTCAGGGAACTCGCTGGGCACCAGCCCCCGCCCGGCAGCCCATGGGAGGCTCACCCACAATCCCCGAGGACTTCAGGAGCAGGTGGATGGAATAGCTGGACAGCAGGGCGACGGCCGTCAGCAGGATCCTGGGGAGGAGGAGAAAGGTCGCTGGGCTCCCCCGCCCAGCTGCGCGAGGCCTGGGCGGGCCGCGTCTGCTATCTGGGCAGATGTGGATGCAGGCTCAGGAGGCCCTGGTTTTTGTTTTGTTTGTTTGTTTGTTTGTTTATTTATTTATTTATTTATTTATTTATTTATTTATTGTGATACTGGGGATGGAACCCAGGGCCATCCTCAGGTATACCGCTGAGCTATACCCCTAGCCCTATTTTATTCTTTATTTTGAAACAGGGTCTCACTAAGTTGAGGAGGGCCTCACTCAGTAGATGAGGCTGGCTTTGAACCTGCAATCTTTTCCTGTCTCAGACTCCCACATACTAAGATTACAAGCGTGCACCACCATGCCTGGCTCTGGTTTTGTTTGTTTTGGTACTGGGGATTGAACCCAGGGGTGCTCTGATTCCAAGCTACACCCCTAATCCTTTTTTTATGATACTAGGGATTGAACCCAGGGGAATTCTATCTCTGAGTTGCACCCCGCCCTATTTTATTTCATTTTCTTTGCAAATGGGGTCTCATTAAGTTACTAAGGGTCTCACTAAATTGCTGAGGCTGGCTTCAATGTGATCCTTCTGTTTCAGCCTCCCAAGTACTGGGATTACAGGTGTGCGCCACCATGCCTGCTCCAACATTTTTTTTTTGGTGCTACTGGGGTTCCTAGAAGCCCTTCTACCTCCGGGCTACACTCCCAGACCTATTTTATACTTTTTTATTTAGAAACAGGGTCTCTTACGCCAGCACGGCTGGCTTCGAACCTGCGCGATCCTCCTGTCTCCGCCTCCCAAGCGCGGGGATTACAAGCGTGCGCCACCACGCCCAGCCAACATTTTTTTATTCTAAACTAGGATCTCACTAAGTTGCTGAGGCCAGCCTTGAACCTGCAATCCTCTTGTCTCAACCTCCCAAGTACTGAGATTACAGGCATGTGCCAGTGTGCCCAGGGCACAACATGACCCAGAGGGGCCCTCTAGGTCCAGGGTGACCTCTGACCATTGCATCCTGGAGATAAACATGTTCCCTAGTCTACTGCCCGGCAGAGCTCCAGGCAGGGCACACACGTGCACACACAGGGCCTGGCCACAGGACCTGGCCTCCACGTGTAGCTGGCCTCGTGTCCTGGCCTCGGTGAGTTTAGCGGGCAGTGTGGTGTTTGGTGTAGATGTTTAGGCAGCTGTGGTCTGGTTAGTGTAAGAGGTGCCTGTCCCTGGACAGGGAACCAGCAGGTCCTGGAGGTCAGGGCTGCAGCCCTTTGAGGGCTCCTGTCTGTTTTTGTTTGTTGGTACTGGGGTTGAACCCAGGGGCATTTTACCTCCAAGCCACACTCCCCAACCCTTTGTACTTTCCAACTGGGTCTCGCTAGCTTGCTGAGGCTGGCCTGGCACCTGCGATCCCTCCGTCTCGGCCTCCCAGGTCCTGGGGTCGCCGTGCATGCCGCGGCACCTGGGGTGGGCTCTCTATCTTTAGGGTTTGCGGAGGGCACTCACAGGAACAGGATGATGCCCGTGTTGGCCATGGCGTAGGCGAGGCCCAGGATGCCGCTGCCCATGATGGCGTTGCTGAGGTTGAACACCGACATTCCGAATGACGTCTTCCCCTCAAACTGCGGGTACAGAGCAGGGTGGGGGTGAGGCGTCGGCACGACACAGGCCCCGTGGAGGCCCCTCCCACAGCACAGCCTCCCCATCACTGCATCCGAGCTCCCCAGCGCCCCCCCCCCAGCCCCAGCTCACATCAGTGAAGTGCGGCTCCTTGCCGGGGCTGTTCTGGAGAAAGCCCCTGCCCTCCATGCTGCCCCCTCTGGGGTCCGCGGCCCTGCAGGCACAGGCCGGGCGGTCAGCTCCAGTCCTGGGACCCTGCCCGCCCCGCCCCGCCCCCAGGGTCCCTCTTCCACTCACCTCTGGCTGCCTGCTGTGGGGGCGCTGGCTGGGAGCGGCCCCTCCAGGTGCCTGCCGTTGGGTACCAGCTCCACCATCTCTGTCTCCATGGGTGCTTCCATGGCTGGGGACCACTGCTGGGAGCACTGCTCTCACACCAGGGAGCGGCTCTGCGGAACAGCCAGTCCCTCTGGTATCCCCTCTTGGGGCCCGCGGCCCAGTCTCCCACACAAGGCCAGCGACCATAGCACACCCAGAGACACACCTGCGCTGCGCCCACCACCTCTGGGGATGGGTCTTTGGGGGTCACGGCTGGGATACCTAGTTCCAGAACCCTCCGAAGCGGCGCCTCAACTGTCACACAGCCACCGAGCCTCAGGGCTCAGTTTCCCTCCTCTTCTGTGCAACAAGGGCCGTCCAGATGGCCTGACTTAGAGTCCAGTGGCACTCAGACCCCTGGGTGCTGAGTCCCAGGCGCTGGGCCACACTCTGCTGTGCAGCTCGGACGCCTCCGCCCTGCACACACGCTAGTCTGGGTGATGGCTTCCTGCGCTGGCCCTGTGTGCCAGGGGTCTCCCGGCCAACCCACAATGGCCCTGCCCGACGGCTTGAGGCCTCAGCGAGGGTGAGGGCTGTGGGCCCCATTCCCAGCCGCCCGGCGGGCACTGCTGGCAGCCAGAACAAAGGGTCCTCTGTGGGCTGAGAGCCGGCGCTGGGAACAGTGGGCACAGCCGCTGCCCCCCCAGCCGAGGCCTGAAGCGGTGCCGGGCGACTGGACACCTGGGCCCGTTCTGCCTGGCTGTGGCCAAGGCCCTCAGGGAACCTTCCAGGAAACGGGTGTTCCTGGGCCTGACCTCACCTGCCACTCAGCCTGGCCT
The DNA here is from genome assembly GCF_963383645.1 of Muscardinus avellanarius. NCBI lineage: Eukaryota > Metazoa > Chordata > Mammalia > Rodentia > Gliridae > Muscardinus > Muscardinus avellanarius. The sequence continues at coordinate 140,977,871 of NC_137790.1, forward strand.
TCGAGCCCCTCCCTCCTGAAGGGACCCCCAACACTCGGGGCCGCCACCCAGAACAGAACCCTCAGCCCTGAGACCCAAGGAGCACGCAGCCCGGGGCCTCAGCAGCTGCAGAGGAGCCCAGATCACCCCTTGGTGCCCCCTTCCCTGGGGCTCGGCTCCCCTTCCCTGCACTGCGGCCAGCTGGGGGTCGCTACCCCAGGCCCACAAGATGTCTGGCCACAGCGGAGCCGGGGCCTGTGGGGACATCCTGAGGGCCAGACTGGCCAGCGGCAGAGCGGGCCAGTTTGGAGACCCGGGAGCACCCCACCAGGCGAGCCAGCCAGAGTCCAGATTTGAGGCCGTGCCGCCCCTTCCACCTGGGAACCCCAGACTCTGTCCTGAACCCCCTCCCTGTTCCCAGCCCTGATGCGATGGTCTCAGATCCGCAGCAGGGAACTCAAAGTCACCCTTGGGGCTGGAGGAAAGAGGAAACCGGAGGTAGCTGCCTCGAATTACCAACCAGAGGACTCACCCAGTGTCCCGGCCAGCCGGCCAGGCTCAGATGCTGGACAGCTCAGCCTGGGGATCCCACGCCCGGAACCAGTGCCTCTGCCCCTCCCAGCTGCCCACTCAGGAACATGACAGTGTTGACATCTCTTCTTTTGGGGGGCACTAGGGATTAAGCCCAGGGGCATTCTACCTCTGTGCTACACCCGCAGCCCTTTATTTTGAAGCACGGTCTTGCTGAGTGTGGTGGCACACACCTGTAATCTCAGTAGTTGGGAGGCTGAAATAGGAGGATTTCAAGCCAGGCTCAGCAACTTAGTGAGAGCCTGCTTCAAAATGAAAAAAAGGATGTGGTGATGCAGCTTGTAATCCCCGCACTTGGGAGGCTGAGACAGGAGGTTCACTGCTAGCCTCAACTTAGTGAAACCGTGTTTCACTTTCTTTCTTTTTTTTTTTTTTGGTGGTACTGGGGGTGGAACCCAGAGGCTTTCTACCTCTGGGCTATATTCCCAGACCTATTTTATATTTTTAAAATTTGGAAACAGGGTCTCACTAAGTTGCTGAGAGCCTCACTAAGTAGCTGAGGCTGGCTTCGAACCTGTGCGATCCTCCTGTCTCAGCCTCCCAAGTGCGGGGATTACAAGCGTGCCCACTGCGCCCAGCTGAAACCGTGTTTCAAAATAAAGAATAAAAAAATAATTGTAATCCCAGCATTTGGGAAGCTGAGATGGAAGGATTGTGGTTCGTGGACAGTCTCAGGTACTTAGTGAGGCCCTTTCCAACTCGGTAAGACCCTATTTCAAAAAATAAAGACTAAAAATAGGGCTGGGGGTGTAGCTTGGAGGCACAGCGCCCCTGGGTTCCATCCCCAGTACCGAAAAAAAAAAAAAAGAATAAAAAACAAGCCGGAGCTGGGCATGGTGGCACACACTTGTAATCCCACCATTTGGGAGGCGGAGATAGGAGGATCGCAGGTTCACAGACTGCCTCAGCTACTTAGTGAGGCTCTCTGAAACTCAGTGAGACCCTGTTTCAAAATAAAGAATAAAAAATAGGGTAGAGGGTATAGCTAAGAGGTTAAATGTCCCTGGGTTCCATCCCCAGATCCACAAAAAAAAAAAAAAAAAAAAAGAATAAAAACTAGGGCTGGGGTGTAGCTCAGAGGTAGAATGCCTCTGAGTTCCATCCCCAGTACAGCAAAAAAAAAAAAAAAAAAAAAAAAAAAAAAAAAAAAAAATAGGGCAGGGGGTGTAGCTTGGAAGAAGAATGTCCCTGGGTTCCATTCTCAGTACTGGAAAAAAAAAAAAATGGAAGAAACAAAGAGAAAAAAAGGGGTGTGCTTCAGAGGTCTGGCTCAATTCCTAGTGCAAAATAGAAAAAAGGACAGAAAGTCTTGCTACATTGTTGAGGCTGGCCTCAAAGCTGTGACCCTCCTGTCTCAGCCTCCAGAGCACTGGGATTCCCCGGCTCCCACCTCTCCTCCAGCTCTTCCCTAGAGCCTGTCCTCATGCCGCTGTCTGGGGCTTGCCATCGCGGCCTCTCGGGGATCCCACCTGGTGAGCAGGTGCCGGGCCTCCAGAGTCCCTCCAGCGCGCCCGCTGGTCCTCAGCCAGGCTCGCCCTCGCGGCCCTGCCCTGGGCAAGCTGGGACAGGCCCTCGCGTGTGCTGAGTCGGCAGAGGGGACAAGGCCCCCTTCTCTGCCCCAGCAGCTGAGGCGGAGGGCTGGCCGGGGCCGGCTGCGGGGCACGGCAGGCACCCCATCAGGACACGCGGAGCCAGGCGCCGCCTCCAAGGAGACTGCGGGCTGCAGGAGGCGTGTGAGGCGCCGGCTCCCGGCTCCCTGTCCCCTGGCTGGAGGTGGCCTAGATCCTGGGGCCTGGCGGCTCCCACTCACCCACAGCCAGGCACTGCTGGGCCTCCGGCCACTGGTCCCAGGAAGGGCATGGGGTGTCCTCTTCCAGAGACCGCTAGTCTAGAAGGGGGAAGCCCTCCACGCTGCCGCATGCCTCTGCCACAACTGAGCGCACTGTGCAGGCACTCACAGAAGCCGAGATGGAGGCTGGCGCGTGGCCCCTGCGTGCAGCACAGGGTTCTGGGTTCAAGCCCCAGCACCGCAAAAAAAAGAATAAGAATAGGTGTATGTTGGGGGGAGACCAAAGGTGTCAGAGCCAATCTTAAATTCTAAAGGGAGAGCCGGGCGTGGTGGGCACGCTGGTCATCCCAGCACTGGGGAGGCTGAGACCGGAGGATCGCGGTGCGCGGACAGCCTCAGCTACTCAGTGAGGCTCTTCCCAACTCAGTAACACCCTGCTTCAAAATAAAGAATAAAAAATAGGGCGGGGGATGTAGCTCAGAGATAGAATGCCCCTGGGTTCCATGCCCAGAACTGCAAAAAAAATAATAATAATAAATAAATTAAAAAAATAAAAAATCTAAAAGACCAGCTGGGCATGGTGGCGTATACTGGTAATTCTAGTACTTGTGTTGTTGAGACAGGAGGACCACAGGTCAGAGGCCAACCTTAGCACCTTGGTGAGACCCTGTTTCAAAATAATGAGGGCTAGCCGGGCGTGGTGGCGCACGCTTGTAATCCCTGCGCTAGGGAGGTGGAGACAGGAGGATCGCGCAGGTTCGAAACCAGACGTGCTGGCTTAAGAGAACGTGTTTCCAAATAAAAATATTTTAAAAAATAGGTCTGGGAGTGTAGCCCGGAGGTAGAAGGGCTTCCAAGAACCCCAGTACCATAAAAATAAATAAAAAATAAATAAAAAGGGCTAGGGGTATAGCTTGAAGGCAGGGTTCCCTTACGTTCAATCCCCAATACCAAACAAGTAGATAAATAGGGCTGGTGGTCTAGCTCGGCTGGAAAGCTCCCGTGGGTTCACTCGCCCCCAGTCCAGATGCCCTGCGGTGTGGAGAAGGGAGACTCAGAGCGCAGCAGGGCCACAGTCCCGAGGGGCTGCTGCCGAGGGTGGGCGAGGGCTCTGCGAGCGTGGGCAGCCCGGCACGCCTTTTTCATTTTGGTACTGGGGAGGGAACTAAAGAAGGTTCTATCTCCTAGATACACCCCAGCCCCCTTTTCTTTTTTCTTTTTGGTGGGACTGGGGATGGAACCCAGGGGCCTTCTACCTCCGGGCTACACTCCCAGACTATTTTATATTTTATTTGGAAACAGGGTCTCTTAAGCCAGCTGAGGCTGGCTTCGAACCTGCGCGATTCTCCTGTCTCAGCCTCCCAAGCGCTGGGGTTACAAGCGTGCGCCATCACACCCGGCTCTTATTTTTTCTTTTGAAACAGGGTCTTGCTAAGTTGCTGAGGCTGTCCTGGAACGTACGATCCTCCTGTCTCAGCCTTCCAAATACTGGGATGACAGGCGTGTGCTCTTACCCCCAGCTCTGGCAGAACCTCAAAGGTCAGGTCAGGGTCTGGGCTTCATTGGAGTGCAGCCCGGAAACTGGGGCCCGGATGGGGTCGGCTGGAGCCCGGCCTTTGGCCCTTCCCTGAGGCTGCCCGCCTGTCTTTGACACCCCGCTCCCTCGGGCCTGCTGCCTCCCAGGCTCCTCTGCAGCGGGAGTCAGGTTAATTCGGGGAGAGCAGAGGCAAGCGCCAGTCTAGCCTGACCTGGGAAGCGCACTAGGGCAGGGAGACCCTGGTGGCCCGGGCAGGTCATGGCTATGGCATCTGCGGCCGATGACCGTGGGCCTGGGCAGCGAGTGGGGGTTCTGGGCCAGTGCTCTGCAACCTGTTTGCTCTGCTGGCAGAGACACAAGCCGCAGGTGACGCCTGCCCACGCGGGCATCAGGAGTGAGAACTCGTCAGGCACACCTTGGCGGGTGTCGAGCTTGGCTAATTAAAGATGCCCGGGCCCAGGAATCCAGGCCACTGCACGGCTGCTTTCCTTAATTGCGGGGGGAGGCACACCTCTCTGTCCGGAGTCCTCAGGGCTCTGAGTCCCGCTTTCCTCCCCAGTGCTCAGGGATGGGAGTGGGTCTGCTGGCGGGGCGGCTGCGGGGAGACAGCCACTCTGTCCTTCCCTTGGTCCTGAGGCCGCTTTTTGTGCCTGGGCATCCTCAGCCCGAGGAGGACCTGGGGAGAAGTCACCCGCCTGGCTCGAGGGCCCGCTGTGGTTACCCTCAGGGCTCGAGGGTTAGAACTGTCCCAGTCCCCAACTCAGCGCATGCTCTGTGTGTGTGTGGTACTGGGGACTGAACCCAGAGGCATTCCCCTCGGAGCTACACCCCAGTCCTTTTATTGTATTAATTTAGTTTTTAAACAGGGTCTTGCTAATTTGCTGAGGCTGGCCTTGAAGCTGCGATTCCCTGGCCTCACCCTCCAACTACTGTGATCACAGGTGTGGGTCACCATGCCTGGCTCCAGCTCAGCCCGTTCTTACCACTCTCCTCTGTGGCTGAGACAAGGAACCACGACACCCTCCTGGCCCCAGCCTGCACCCATCTGGGCGGCTAACTCTAGGTCCCCTTGCCTCTCCAGGTTTGGGGGGAGACACCCTTCTTAGGGCAAAGTGTGAGTCAGCGGGCAAGCCAGATAAATCAACACTGTGTGTGTGTGTGTGGTGCTAGGGACTGAGACCAGGGGCATCCTACCTCTGAGCTACAACCCCAGCCCTATTTTCTTTTTCTTTTGAAACAGGGTCTCTCAGTGGGGTGTGGTGGTGCACGCTTATAATCCCAGCATTTGGGGGGCTGAGACCAGAGGATCACGGTTCGCAGCCAGCCTCAGCTACTTAATGAGGTCCTCTGCAACTCAGTGAGACCCTGTTTCAAATTAAAGAATAAAATATTAAAATATAGGGCTAAGGGTGTAGCTCAGAAGTAGAATGTCCTTGGGTTCCATCCCCAGTACTGCAAAAATAAGAAAAAAGAAGAAGAAACAGGGTCTCTCCAGGTTGATGAGAGCCTCACTACTTGCCAAGACTGTCTCCAAACCTGCACTCCTGTCTCAGCCTCCCAAGTACTGGGATGACAGGCGTGCGCCACCAGGCCCGGCTTCTGTTGACACGCTTGAACTGCGTGTTCTCCAAGCACGGCCACAGGGGCTGCTGGGAGCTGACGCTGAGGGTAGGGTCCAGAGCGTGGGCAGGTATGCCACGGTCAGAACAGGGGAGTACTGTCGGGCGCGGTGACACACTCATGTAATCCCAGTACTTGGGAGGCTGAGAGGAGGATCGCAAGGTTCAAGGACAGTGCAGTAACTTAGTGAGACCCTGTTTCAAAACAAAAAAAGGCCATAGTCGCCGGGAGTGTGGCACATGCTTGTAAATCGCAGCATTCGGGAGGCGGAGACAGGAGGATCGCCGTTTGCGGCCAGCCTCGCTACTTAGTGAGGCCTTTTGCAACTCAGTGAGACACGGTTTCAAAATAAAGAAAAAAAAATAGGGCTGGGGATGTAGCTCAAAGGTAGAATGCCCCTGTACCACACACACACACACACACTCACACACAAAGGCTATGGTGGTACTGCTTGGACACAAAATGCCCCTGGATTCCATCCCCAATACCAAGGCAGAGCACAACAAAACAAGCCTCGATGGCCCCTCCATTCCCCACAGCCACACCCTCGTCGGCTAGGACACAAGTGGCGCCGGCCTGCGCTGGTCCTGGGGTGAGTGGCGGGTGGGGGCATGTCCTGAGCAGGGCTGATGACCACGCCAACCCTCATTCCCCAGCTCCTGGGGTCCTGTCTCTGTGATCTGGAGTCTGGAGATGCTGAGGAGGATGTAAGAGGCCCTGCTGTGCCCGGAAGGTAGGCTTCCCTTTGATGGGTCCATTTCCCAGGCCCGCCCGCCCCGCCTGCCCAGGACTCTCCCGCTCACAGCCTCTGGACTAAGGGCCTGGCGTCCCGCGGCCCCCGGGAGGCTGCAGTGGGAGGACAGCTTGAGGCCAGGGCAGCACAGAAAGACTTTCCCTGCCTAAAAAAAAAGGGCCATAAGCAGGCCTGATGGCAGAGCATGCCTGGAATCCCAGTACTTGGGAGGCTAAGACAGGAGGAGCCAGGCTAAGGCCAGCCTCAGCAACTAAGCAAGACCTTGTTTCAAAAATAAAATGGTCTGGGAGTGCAGAGGTAGAAGAATAATTCCCCTGGGTTCAATCCCCAGTGTGACCAAAAAAAAAAAAAGACTGGGCCAGAGCCAGCGGGGCCCTCCCCCGCCTCTGCTGCCAGCCTGCTGAGCGCCACGCACAGCCAGGGCCCCACCGAGCCAAGGACAGGACATCACGTGGCCGTGGCCCCGGGGCAGGGGAGACCCTGCGCCAGCCAGCCATCTTCCTCCCTGCTGACCCGGAATCCCCTGGAGGCGGCCAAATATTTGGACAGCCGGACTCCTGGCCCCAGAGAAAGCTGGAGCACAGGCCTCAGGCAGGTGAGGACACACTGGAGACCCTGGGGGCTAGAGACAAGGTCGGCCTGGAGGGGGCCATGCCAACTGAGCCAGAGACAGGGAGGGAGAGCGAGAGACGGGCACGGCACAGAGCGGGGAAGGGGCCGCACACATTCAAGGGGCGCACGGAGCGTGCTGATCTGGACTGACAGATGGGTGGACCCACGGAGGCCCAGGGGCTAGAGAAAGGCGGGGATGAAGGGGCAGAAAGAAAGAGGGCCAGAGCCGGCTGTGGGGGCACGTGCTGTAATCCCAGCATTCAGGAGGCTGAGACAGGAGGACTGCGGTTCAAGGACAGCCTCAGCTACTTAGTGAGGCCCCCCTTTTTTGCGGGTCTGAGGATGGAACCCAGAGGCATTTGACCTTTGAGTTATACCTCCTGCCCTATTTTTTATTCTTTCTTTGGAAACAGGGTCTCACTGAGTTGCAGAGGGCCTCACTAAGTAGCTGAGGCTGTCCGCAAACCGCGATCCCCCCGTCTCAGCCTCCTGAATGTCGGGATTACAAGCGTGGGCTCTTAGTGAGGCCCTTTGCAACTCAGTGGGGACTCTGTTTCAAAAATAAAGAATAAAAAATAGGGCTGGGGGTGTGGCCGAGAAGTAGAATGCCCCTGGGTTCCATCCCCAGTGCCACAAAAGAAAAAAAAAGACAGAGAGACCAAAGCCACAGGCAGACAGCTAGCCAGACACTTAGTCAAGGAGCCAGAGAAGCCAGAGAGGTGAGAAACAGAGATGACCAACGGGCCAGAAATAGCCAGATGGGGAAAGGCTGCTGGAGCTGGCCAGAGACGCGCGACCGCCCGAGCGCGAGAAGCGGAGGGACCCAGAGCCCACACGACGACAGCGGGCGTGCAGGGTGGCAGGCAGGACCCCGAGGACCCCAGAAGCAGCCAACCACTGCACCTCCAAGGCTTCTCGCAAGGGCAGGCTCCATCCCCACCAGCTCGTGAGGTGCAGAGGCCCAGCTAAGCCACCGGCCACAAGGCCAGGCTGGGCCAGAGAGCGCACCGGCTCGTCTACCAGAACAACGCAAGAAAAACGCAGAAAGGGCGGTCAGTGGGAATGAGCCCTCTTCTCAGCGGCCACACACGGGAGGAGACGTGCTGGCCAAGAGGCTGTGTACAGGACGTGGCCTGCAGGGCGGAAATTCAAAACCAAGCCACCCTAGGCCACTGGCAGGAAGGCCCCTCCTGCCCAGCAGGGGGTCCTTCCCTCTGGGCCTGGAACCCCGCCTGCTCAAGAGCCCCACCCTGCCCTCGTCCTGTGCCACAGGCCCACCCCTCACTACTCTCCCCCGCAGGACTCGACTCGAGCACGCAGGGGCCACAGGGTGGGTGCTCAGTAAGCACCTTACAGAAGGCGCACACCTGTCTTCCCAGCACTTGTGAGGCTGACAGGAAGATCGCTGGTTCGCAGCCAGCCTTAGCAATTTAGCGAGGCCCTCCATGACTCAGTGAGACCCTGTTTCAAAAGAAAGAATAAAACAGGGCTCAGAGGTTGATGTCCCTGGGTTCAATTCCCAGTCCCACAAAAATAAAGAAATAAAATGATGAATGGCATGAGCCCTCAGTCCATCTGACCTGCCCTAAGGTTGTGTCTACACAAGCATGTCCTCCTGTGGGCCCCTGTCCCACTACGGCAGAGACCGCATAGCCCACCCCGGCTTTCCAGGTACGCAGATGCCAAAACTATACCCCCCAGCAGCCAGCCCCCCCCCCCGCAGACGTTTCCCCTGGACACTGAATGTAGCCCAGACGTATGGTGTGTGCTTAATTCAGCTTAAAATCCTTCCCTGACCTGGCCAGAGACCATGAGTCCCCTGCCTGTTCCACAGTGCCTCAGTTTCTCCACTCTAAGGCTGCTTGCTACGGCAAGTAGCAAGAGTAACCAACCCTTATGGGCTGGACTGGAGTCCAGGGAAGATAGACGGCAAGAACCGGCGCTCAAGAGTGGCCTGGGAGGCCGGAGAAGACCGGCGCTGCCAAGGTGCAGGCCGGATGAAGCTCGGAGACACCCCTCCTTGGAAACACCTGAAGAAGTCACAGGCTGTCCATCTGATTCCGGTCAGCCCCGGGGTCAGAGAGGTGCCGGCCTCTGCTCCTCTCCTCTCCACACCGGCTTCCCCTCCCCAGGGAGGGCTCCCCTGGCTCCGGCGCCTCCCCCTTCAAATGCAACTGCCAGCAGCCCCAGGTAATCCCAGCACTCCGGAGGCTGAGACAGGAGGATCGCAGGCAGGTTTGTGGCCAGTCTCAGCAATTTAACAAGATCCTCTGCAACTTAGTGAGACTCTGTTTCAAAGTAAATAATAAAAATGGACTGGAGGTGTAGCTCAGAGGCGGGATGGGTTCTCTCTCTCTCTCTCTCTCTCTCTCTCTCTCTCTCTCTCTCTCTCTCTCACACACACACACACACACACACACACACACACACACACACACACTCGCACACTCGCACACTCGCACGCACACGTGTCCGTGCATTCCTCTAGTTGCTAGTTTCTGGTCCCTACACTGCGCGCCCAGAGCACCTAGACGGAGCACCCAGGGCCTCCTCCGGGCAGCACAGGGAGGGGGCCGTGGCCGGCCTGCGAGGGGGTCCTCCAGGACGCGCCCCTCGCCCCCGGGGGCCGCGCCGGCTCGGGCGGGAGCGGAGGCGCGGGCGCCGCCGCCAGGTGGGGAGGGCGCGGCCGGCCTCCTCCTCCTCCTCCGCCCGCCCGGGCCGCGTACCTGTCCTGGAGCCCGCGCCGCCCGCCCCGGGCGCCGTCCGCTCCGCTCGCCGCCGGCCTGGCGGCCCCGCTCCGGCCGCGGGATGAAGGGCGCCCGGCCCCGCCCCCGCCCCGCCCGCCAATCCCCGGCCCGCGCGCGGCCCCGCCCCCGCCCCGCCCGCCAATCCCCGGCCCGCGCGCGGCCCCGCCCCCGCCCCGCCCGCCAATCCCCGGCCGCCCCGCGGGGGAGGCGCCGGCCCCCAGGCCCCGAGGCGCCCGGCCGGTCCCCGCGGCCGCGGGGTGTTGGGTCACGAGGAGAGGGTCCGGCAAAGCCGAGGGCTTCCACGCTGCCCTTTCCGCCTTTCCCGCCCTCCCGAGCGGTGGCGGCGGCGGGGAGCGGGAGGCTTCCCGCGGGGATTCTCTCCCTGCTCCCAGTACCCGCCAGTCGGTGGTTGAGGCTGGGACCGGCCAGGCCTCCCTGGCCTCCGGCATCTCTTTTATGTTTTCTTGTTTCGGTACTAGAGCTCGAATCCAGAAGCAGTCTACCTCCCAGCTAACCCCCAGCGCTTTTATTTTTTACGTGGTAACAGAGTCGCTTACCTGGCCGAGGGCCTCGCTAAGTTGCTGAAGCTCGCCTCCTAGCTGTGATCCTCCCGTCTCAGCCTCCCCAGTGCCGCCATTAATTACCGGCATGCGTCACCCACCCGGCTCACCATTTTCTGGAGACTCTTGTTAACCTGGCTCTGGGAACGGGGGCTGGGGCTCGGCGCTCTGGGGAAGGGGTCCTAGGGTGGCCTCTCTCTCGGCTCTCCCTAAGGCGTTGGCACTCAGAGGCTGGTGGTGTGTCAGGCCCCGGCTGGCCAGCAGGGCGCTTGGGGGGCACTGACCTCACAGGGTAAAAGGGAGGGGGCCCAGCACAGCTGTGCTGCTTGCTTCTCTGCGCCGGTGCTGATCCGATTAAGCCCTGGCCTCGGCTGCCCCTCTCTGAGCTGGACTTCTCTGGGCCCGGCCGCCCCCTTCCTCATGCGGGGGAATGGCCTGGGCTGGGAGTCAGGCTCTGGCTTCCCGTCCCACCAACTCACAGCCCCACCAAAGTGGCATGCCTCAGTTTCCCTGTAGGTCGCAAGGAAAGGGCTCTGTGTTTCCCCTGGCCCGAGGGAGTGGGTGCAGGGGAGGCTGGGAGCCAGGGGCAGGGGCTGGGAGGCTACGCAGAAATCACTGACTTGGGGGCAGTCTCGGGAAACCTCAGGCCACCAACTCCTGCCTCGTGCGCAGCTGGAAGACAGGAAGGGCCGGCTCGCCTCCTGATCTGGGGCAGGTGTAATCGCTAGGCCGGAGCCGGCCATGATCCTGAGAGGCCGTTAGCCGTCCACTCTCCAAAGGCCATGAGGCAGAGGCACCTGGCTGCTGGAGGGGGCATTTGCAAAGGGCTGGCTCTGGGTGCACCGCCTCGGGCCAGTGCGGGCCCAGGTCGCCGGGGCCGTGAGCATGGGGTCCTGTCCAGACTGCAGGGAGCAGGGCCTGCTGGGGCAGGCTGCCGTGGGAGGCCCAGAGGCGGTGTGGTGGGGGGCCTGGGCTAGGCCACGTGGCAGGCTGGGAGGCCTGGCTGTTTGTTGCTGTTTGGTCTGGGCCCCCGCCAGGGCAAACAGTGTTCAGGCCTTTCCCACCACCTGCGGAATCTCTCAGCCGAGCCTGCAGTGGCCGGACAGCTGGGCAGCGGGTCGAGGCTAGCAGAACTGCCAGGAACCTTCTCCCAGAGGCCATAGGGAATGTCCAGTTGTGCAGTGGCCGGGCGGGGGGAGGCCGGGGACCGGGCTCTCGCATCTGTGCAGCTGCTGCCTCCGCCTGGGCCAGAGCTCGAGGTCTGGGACCCTCAGGCCCCCTCCAGGCTTGCAGCAGCCCTCCTCCCCTCCCTCAAAGGTGACAGTGCCCGAGGCCCTCTCCAGTGGTGAGGCCCCATCTTTACCTCCAGCCCGGGGGCCGGCCCGGCCTCCCTCCGTCCAGCTGGCCTCCCTGACAGCCCCAGCCGTGGCGGCCCCGCCACCCTGCAGTACCAGAACACACAGCCTTCGTTCTTCCGTGCCTCTGGCCTTGTGCGTCCCTCCCAGGGCTCCGGTCTTCACCTGGTCCCACCTCCCCGGCAGACCCCACAGATCACGTGAGGACCCTGCCTGAGTCCCCGAGCCAGCTCCTCCCGCAGCCTCACCGTGGCCACCCTGGCGCGGGCCGCAGCGCAGCCTCATCATCCCCACGCTCTGGGGCAAGATGGGAAGGTGTCTGTCGGGATGGAGGGCACAGGCCAGGGTGGGCTCTGAGAGATGCAGACGGCTTGGCCAAGCGGGGGGCCAGGCTGGGGGTGAGGGCAAGGGGACCATTAGGCTGCCCTCTGGGAGGGCTGCGAGCAGGGCTGGACACACAAAGGCCTCACAGGAAAGGCCAGTTCTCCCTTCACTCCGGTGGGCCCAGGCCCCAGGCCCATGCTGCTGACCACACTGTGCCGCGCGTGGGTCCTGGGGGCTGCTCCTTGGGCACGAGCAGGGATTAAGTACCCTGACACAGGCCGTGGAAGTAGGGACCCCTAGGCGGCCCTTCTCTCCAGCCTTCCCGCCTGGGCCTCAGCTGGTAGCTTCTTGGCCAAGGCCTGCTCCCGCGCGCGGCCCTGGCTTGCCCGCCCCACCCTCTCTCCCCTGAGATCTGGCCCCCAGCTCCCTTGGCCACCGAAGCGGCTTAATGAGCCCGGTCACATGGGTTGTGTGCTGCTGTGGGGAGGGCCAACCCCCAGTGGTCATCTGGCCAGGCCCTGACGTCAGGGGCATTAACCGTCCACTGGGCTGTCTAATCTCTGGTCAGTGGCTGGGCCAGGCTAGTCCTGTCAGGGCCAGAGCTGAAGACCACAGATCCCTCAGGGACACCTTGGGATTGTAGATGAGGTCAGGTGGTGGCACCAGGAGGTGCCCGCAGGAAATGCCCCCACCTACGTGACAGGTGTGGCCACAGCTGACGCTGGCCAGCTCTCTGATCCTCAGCCCTGGACTGTGAATCCGCATTAGACACCCATTGATCCTGCTCCTTGGGGTGTAATTACGCTGGTGTGGTGAGTGGGTCCCAGGAGGCCCGGCTGGAGGCCGCGCCCAGCGTGAGCCAGGCTGTGCCCACAGGAGGCAGGAGTGCCTGCCTTGGGTCCCACACCCTGGGGCCAGAAGCGTCCCTGGGGCGAGGGGCCTAGCCTAGCCCCGCGTGGCTCTCCTCCTTCTTTGCCCAGGAGGGTGGCATTCATTACCCTTCCTCCCAGACAGGCCAGGGTGAAGGGAGCCCCACTAGCCACCTCCGCCTTAGTCCAGCTCTGCCTCGCGGGCCTGCCACCTCCAGCTCCGCAGAGCCCTGGGCTTGACCCTTACCTCTGCCACTAAATGCCCTGCCCCACCTGCCTCCCTTAAACAGCTGTGCCAGGGAGTCCTCAGAGAGATGACTAGATAGCGCCTGCTGAGCTGGGCCCAAGACAACCCAGTAGGGGGCCTGCACCAAGGGCGTGTGTGTGTGTGTGTGTGTGTGTGTGTGTGTGTGTGTGTGTGTGTATTGTTCTGAGAATTGAACCCAGGAGCATTCTACCTCTGAGCCACACACACACGCATTTAAATTATTTTTATTTTAAAAACATTACTGATTTTTGTCTCCATTAAAGTCATGAAAATAAAATTATAACAAATAGTAAATAATAACAAATCTTGTTTTAGGTAGAAATAAAATATGTATTTAGGCTTAAAATAATATGAATTTGAAGGCTGGGCGTGGTGGCACATGTTCGTAATCCCAGCACTCGGGAGGCTGAGACAGGAGGATCGTGATTCATGGCCAGCCTCAGCTACTGAGTGAGGTCCTTTGCAACTCAGTGAGACCCTGTTTCAAAATAAAGAATAAGGCAGGAGAGAGGCGGAACTTGACATCCAGATGTAGGTTAGAGGTCCAGGAGGACTGGAATCAACCTAGAGGAAGCAGTTTGGAGAGAGAATGAGGGGAGTAACTCAAGGTGCCAAAAGGTGTGCAGAAAATCCAAAGAGGCAGGGACACCGTGTGCGCCACAGGGACAGCAGCAGGGCGGCAGGCCAGTGAAGACATAGAGCAAAGACACTTAAAAGAAAAATATTATAAGCCGGGTGTGGTGAGCCTGCTTGTGATCCCCGCACTTGGGAGGCGGAGACAGGAGGATCACGCAGGTTCGAAGCCAGCCTCAGCTACTGAGTGAGGCTCTCAGCAACTTAGTGAGACCCTGTTTCCAAATAAAATATAAAATAGGTCTGGGGGTGTAGCCTGGAGGTAGAAGTCCCCTGGGTTCAATCCCCAGTACTACAAAAAATATACACATACATACATATATCTACACATACATACATATACATGAGCCAGGTGTGGTGGTGCATGCTTGTAATCTGGTACTTTGGAGGCTGAGATAGGAAGATTGAAGTTCACAGTCAGCCTCAGCAATTTTGTGAGACCCTAAAAAAAAAAGGGTGGAGGTGTGTGGATCTGAGGTAGAATGCCCCTGTATTCAATCCCCAGTATCACAAAAAGATAAAATAAAATAAAACAAAATATAAAGCCGGGCATGGTGGCATACGCTTGTGATCCCAGCATTCTGGAGGCTGAGATCGGAGGATTGTGGTTTGCGGTCAGCCTCAGCTACTTAGTGAAGCTCTCCACAATTTACTGAGACCTTGTCTCAAAATAAAAAATAAAAAATAGGGCAGGTGGTGTAGTTCTGAGGTTGAATGCCCTTGGGTTCCATCCCCAGACCCACAAAAAAATTAAAAAATCAAAGTCCATTGACTGATGAGCAGATAAAAAATCTGTGGTCCATCCATACAATGGAATGTCATTTAGCCTTTTTATTGTGTGTGGTACTGGGGATGAAACTCAGGGGCATTCTACCTCCGAGATACACCCCTGGCCTATTTTTTATTCTTCATTTTGAGACAGGGTCTCACTAAGTTGCAGAGGGCTTTATTCAGCCTTTAAAAGGAAGAGGACTAGCAGGCATGGTGGCGCACGCCTGTAAGCTCAATACTTGGGAGACTGAGACAGGAGGATCGCACAGGTTCGAAGCCAGCCTCAGCTACTTAGTGAGGCTCTCAGCAACTTAGTGAGACCCTGTTTCCAAATAAAGTATAAAATAGGTCTGGGAGTATAGACCAGAGGTAGAAAGCCCCTGGGTTCCCCCAATACCACACACACACACACACACACAAAAAAAAAAAAAAAAAAAAAAAGGAAGGGGCTTCTGTCATGTGCTACAACATGAAGGAAACTTGGAGACTGTCCTCTCTCCCCAGCCCTCGTCTGCAGCCCTGGCCGCCCTGGCCTCTTGGACCCACAGCAACCGGCCCCAGCTAGGACACAGCAGGACCTGGGCCGCTGGAGTCCACCGTGACTCAGCAGTGCCCCGTGCCCGCCCACGGCTCACCTGGTGGTCTGGGTTCAGCTCGCGGCCTCTGCCAGGCTCTGTGAAGGGCTCCAGGGCCCCTCCCCCAACCGGGCCCTGTGCCGAGCTCACCCTGTCTACCCACTTACCCACCCTACCAGTCCCCAAAAGACAAGCACTGGGAGGCCGAGACAGGAGGACCGCAGCTTGGAGGACAACCTCAGCAACATAGTGAGGCTCTCATCAACCGAGCGAGACCCTGTGTCAAAAGAAAAATAAAATAGGGCTTGGGAGTGTAGCTCGGAGGTAGGACGCCCCTGGGTTCCATCTCCAGTAAAGCAAGCGTGCGTGTACACACACACACACACACACACACACACACACACACACACACACACAATACCGTCTGATCTTGGTTGTACAAGACCCTTAGAGTAGTCCAAATCAGAGACAAGAGCAGAATGGTGGTTGCCAGGGCCGGGAGGAGGGGAGCGGGGACAGCGACTGTTTCTTAGGCGCAGGATGTCAGTTTCACAAGGCGGAGGGTGCTGGAGATGGCTACGCAGCATCGTGGATGTACTGACTATTACTGAAATGTATACTTAAAATGGTTAGACGCTTAAACGCACACTTGTAATTCTAAGCTTGGGAGGCTGAGATAGGAGCTCACAGGTTGGAAGTCAGACTCAACAAATAGATTCTCAGCAAGCTAGCAAGACCGGTTTCCAAAAACTAAGAGACAAAACGGGGCTGGGGTGCAGCTCAGAGGTAGAACGCCCCTGCCTTCAGCTTCTAGTACTACACATACACATAAAAATGAACCCAAATGATTAAGACGGTAAATTCTATGATACATGTCTTTATTTATCTTTTTGCGGTACTAGGGATGGAACTCGGGCATTTTACCTCTGAGCTGCACCCTCACCTATTTTTTTTTTATTTTTTAAATAAAAAATAAAGACTAGCCTCAGCAGCTTAGTGAGACCCTGTTTCCAAATAAAATATAAAAAATAAGTCTTGGGGGGGTGTAGCCCAGAGGTAAAAGGCCCCTGGGTTCCACCCCCAGTACCAACAAAACAAAACAAAGACTAAAAAATAGGGCTGGAGGGTATAGCTCAGAGGTAGAATGCTTCTGGGCTACATCCCAGAAGCATTGATATATTTATAAATATATATATTTATAAGCATATATATAATTTATCTGGATACTTTTGTGTGTGTGTGTGTGTGTGTCTGTGCTACTGGGGATTAAACCTAGGGGCATTCTACCTCTGAGCCAAACCCCCAGCCCTTTTTTTGTATCATTCAGAAAGAGGGTCTCACAAAGTTGCTGACAGCCTCACTCAGTAGCTGAGTCTGGCTCTGAACCTGTGGTCCTCTTGCCTCAGCCTCCCACGTGCTGGATCACAAGTGTGCACCAGCAGCCTGGCCTGGATACTGAGTGTCTGGCCGTCACCTTCCATTTCCAGCAGAGACACTGCCTTACCTTTATCCCAGCTGTAATATGCCCTGGCTTCCAGAGCGTCCTGCCTCTCGACGGCCTCTGGAAAGCGCAGGCCTTGACCTGGAGTTTGGCCCTGGTCTCCCAGCCCCCAGCCTGTGCGGAGCCCAGGTCCTCAGCCCCTAGGCTCTGCTGCCATCGCCAGCTTGAGCCCCTCAGAAGGACCCAAGACGTGGACGCGTCCCGTAGCTCCCCCGCACCAAGAGGCACGAGCTGGCCCCACACCCGCTTCACGGCCGGCCAGCCTCACACTGGCCCGACAAACACCCACAGCCCGTCCCAGCGGCGCTCCCCATCACGCCCACCCCAAGGAAGCACAGCCGGGCCTGGTCAAAGCTTTATTGCTGAGTGCTGCGTGCGCGGCTAGCTGAGGGAGGGGAGGGGCCGGCCCGGCCCACAGATGGACGGCGCTCCTGGTCCCCAACAGCACACAGGCCCTGGCCCTGGGCCTACGCAGACTTGGTGCTCCGTGAGGAGGAGGCCGTGGGGAGGGGCCAGGGCCTTCGTCCCTGATCATTCAGGCCCTGCTCTCACCACGGAATGGGTCCTGAGTGGGGGGCAAGGGGACCTGCTGCGGGGCAAAGGGCCACCGGTTTTGTCTGTAACCCCACGGTGGACTCCCTAGGATGCAGCCTGAGCCTCAGTCCTCTCCTGAAGTCTGAGCCTGGGGCTGATCAATGGGAGTGGACTCTGCCCCAGCCGCCCCTGTGGGCAGCTTGCGGATTGGCCATCGCCCTTGTCGACAGCCCCTCCCTCAGAGCACTGTCCCCAGAGCCCCGGGTGGATGTGGTGTCCTGGACAGGGCGGGCAGACGTGGAGGGGCTGGAGCGGGCCGGTGCTCCGAGCCTGCGTTAGGGAAGGCTCTAGTTTGCATCTCTCCCTGGCTCTCAGGGTCCCGGCCCCACCCCTGGCTGCTAATTGACCTCTGTGGGGGCTGCATGACCAGCGCCAGCTTGGACTTTGGACCGACCCCTGAAGCTACTGGAAGAAGCTGCCACAGACTTGTCACAGGAAACTGGGAGAAAGGGCTGTTTGCTGAACCCAGACCCACGAGGTGCCCCCTCCCAGGGGCAGGAGATTGGCCTGGGGCACGCTGAGTCACTGTGAGCCCCAAGGCCCGGCCTGCTGTGTCCTAGGGGCCAGCTGCTGTGGGGCCAGAGGCCCACGAAGGGCAGCACAAGGTTGGGGAGAGCCGGCCTCAGGGCTCGGGGTGCAGAGCTCTAGGTCTGTGGCTAGTGGGGCGGCAGGCTGGGGCCCAGGGGTCCTCAGGACCTGGAGCTACGGGCAGCTTGGGCTACAGGGTCTCAGAGCGAGGGACAAGCCTTAGTTCAAACACCTGTGAAGAGAAAAGGAAACTGAGTCAGTATTCCTGAGACTCAAAATAAATGGGTTTAGGCACGGGGAGGCGGTGTGTCCCTGGAAGCTGTGACACCCAGGGTTGGGGGCAGGGTCAAGAGAGGCTAAGAGGGTGGCACCGGATGTGGTAGCCCACGCTTGTAATCCCAGCACTTGTGAGTCTCGGGAATTTACTGAGACTCTCTGCAAACTAGCAAGTCCCTGTTTCAAAACAAAAATATTAAAAAGGGCTGCAAACCCAGGTGTGGTGGTAGGCCTTGTAATCCCAGTACTTGGGAGGCTGAGACAGGAGGACCGTAGGTTCACCGCCAGCCTCAGCTACTCAGTGAGGCCCTTCACAACTTAGTGAGACCCTGTCTCAAAACGAAGAACAAAAATAGGGCTGAGGATGCAACTCAGAGAAGTAGAATGCCCTGGGTTCCATCCCCAGTACCACATTAAAAAAAAGTGGCACTGGGCATAGTGGAGCACCCTTATAATCCCAGTACTTGGGAGGCTGAGACAGGGTTTGAGATCAGGGGAGTCTCAGCAAATTTAGGGAGACTTAGGGATTTAGGCAGACCCTGTTTCAAAATTAAAAAAGAGAGAGAGGGCTAAGGTGTAGTCTCTCTCAGCGGTAGGACTCCCCTGAGTCCAATCCCCCCAGTAGACACACACACACACACACACACACACACACACACACACACACCCTTTCTCTCTCTCTCTCTCTCTGAGGGCGGAGCCTGAATGGTGGATGGGCGGGGCGTGTTGCACCGGGCGGGGGCCTTGCTGGGTGGCTTTTTGCGGTGGGCGGGGCCGGAGCGGTGGGCGGGGCCTTGCTGGGTGGCTTTTTGCGGTGGGCGGGGCCTTGCTGGGTGGCTTTTGCGGTGGGCGGGGCCGGCGCGGTGGGCGGGGCCTTGCTGGGCGGCTTTTGCGGTGGGCGGGGCCGGCGCGGTGGGCGGGGCCTTGCTGGGTGGCTTTGCGGTGGGCGGGGCCTTGCTGGGCGGCTTTTGCGGTGGGCGGGGCCGGCGCGGTGGGCGGGGCCTTGCTGGGCGGCTTTTGCGGTGGGCGGGGCCGGCGCGGTGGGCGGGGCCGGCGCGGTCTGCCTGCCTCAGAAGAGGCCGCAGTCTTTGAGGTTCTCCTTGATGATGATGTCGGTGACGGCGTCGAAGACGAACTTGACGTTCTGCGTGTCGGTGGCGCACGTCATGTGGGAGTAGATCTCCTTGACGTCGCGCCGCATGTTGAGCTCGAGGAACTGCACCTTGATGTAGTTGCCCGCGTCCTCGTAGGTGTTGGGCCCTAGACAGACAGACAGACAGACAGCCGTGAGGGAGCGCGGGCTCGCTGGGGCCTGGGGCGGCGGCGGCGGCTCACCGTCGTAGTCGGGGAAGCAGATGCTGAGATGCGCCTTCTTGATCTTCTCGGAGAACACGTCCTTCTTGTTGAGGAAGAGCACGATGGACGTGGTGGCGAAGTAGCGGTGGTTGCAGATGCTGTTGAACAGGTGCAGGCTCTCGTGCATGCGGTTCTGCGGAGGGCAGCGGCCGTCGGCGGGCGCGGGGGCACGCGCCCCCGCCCGGGCCCCGCGGGGCACTCACCACCTCGTCGTCCTCCACCAGCACCATGTCGTAGGCGCTCAGCGCCGCGATGAAGATGATGCAGGTGACGCCCTCGAAGCAGTGGATCCACTTCTTCCGCTCCGAGCGCTGCCCGCCCACGTCGAACATCCTGCGGGAGCGGCTGAGCTCGGCCTGCTCGCCCGCCCGGGCCCCCCAGCCCAGGCCCCCAGGCCCCCAGGCCCCCAGGCCCCCCAGACCCGCCCATCCCAGGCCCCCAGGCCCCCAGGCCCGCCCACCCCAGGCCCCCAGGCCCCCAGGCCCCCAGACCCGCCCACCCCAGGCCCCCAGGCCCCCAGGCCTGCCCACCCCAGGCCCCCAGGCCCGCCGCCCCAGGCCCCCAGGCCTGCCACCCCAGGCCCTCCCAGCACCCCCTGCTCCCCAACCCCCCAGACCCCCAGGCCTGCCCACCCCAGGCCCCCCAGTCCCCCAGGCTCCCCAGCCCCCCAGGCCCCCCAGCCTACCTGAAGTTGAGGTCCTTGAAGGAGAACTGCGTCTCGATGATGCCGGTGGTCTTGACCCGCGAGCGCAGCACGTCCTGCTCGGTGGGCACGTAGCCCGGCGTCACCAGGCGCTCCAGGTCCGAGAGGTAGCTGCGGGGAGCGGCGCGGTGGGCGGGAGCCCGCAGCCCCGCCGCCCCCCAGCCCCGCCCGCGGCCGGCGCTCACTAGCCCGCCGAGTCGTTGAGCTGGTACTCCGAGGCGCGCTCGAAGCAGGCCTGGATGCCCGAGTCCTTCCACAGGCGCTGGATGATGTCCGACATCTCCTTGGGCATCGTGCCCTCCTCGATGGTGTCCGCCATGTGCATCAGCTTCCGCGCGTCGTCCTGCGGGGCGGCGCGGTGAGCGGGCGGCGCCCTCGGCCTCCCGCCCCGGCCTCCCGCCCGGCCTCCCGCCCCGGCCTCCCGCCCCGCCTCCCGCCTCCCGCCCCGGCCTCCCGCCCGGCCTCCCGCCCCGGCCTCCCGCCCGGCCTCCCGCCCCGCCTCCCGCCTCGGCCTCCCGCCCTCCCGCCCCGGCCTCCCGCCCGGCCTCCCGCCCGGCCTCCCGCCCCGCCTCCCGCCTCGGCCTCCCGCCCTCCCGCCCCGGCCTCCCGCCCGGCCTCCCGCCCCGCCCCGCCTCCCGCCTCGGCCTCCCGCCCCGCCTCCCGCCCGGCCTCCCGCCCGGCCTCCCGCCTCGGCCTCCCGCCCCGCCTCCCGCCCGGCCTCCCGCCCCGCCTCCCGCCCGGCCTCCCGCCCGGCCTCCCGCCCCGCCTCCCGCCCCGCCTCCCGCCCCGCCTCCCGCCCCGCCTCCCGCCCCGCCTCCCGCCCCGCCTCCCGCCTCCCGCCCCGGCCTCCCGCCCGGCCTCCCGCCCCGCCTCCCGCCTCCCGCCCCGGCCTCCCGCCCGGCCTCCCGCCCGGCCTCCCGCCCCGGCCTCCCGCCTCGGCCTCCCGCCCCGCCTCCCGCCCGGCCGCCCCGGGCCGCACCTGGCGCGCCGAGTCCCCGTACTGAATGTTGAGCGTGGTCATGGCGCGCACGATGGCCAGGATGGACTGCAGCGTGTTGCCGTAGATGATGGCGATGAACTCCAGGCACTCCTCCAGCGAGTACCCGTCCTGGTGGATGATCCTGCGGCGGGGCGACAGTCAGCGCGCGCGGGGAGGGCCCCGCCGCCCGCCCGGCCCGCGCTCACTTCATCTGCTTGACGATCGTGCTCTTCCCGGACTCCCCGGCGCCTGGAAGGGAAGCGAACCGGCCTCAGGCTCCCCCGCCTCCCGGGACGGCGAGGCGAGGCGGGGGCCCTGCCGCCCCGCCCAGACCAAGCCCTGACCCTGCAAGAAAAGGGCCAAAGGCGGCCCCGGGGGGGGGGGGGGACCTCGACGGCGCGGGCCTTCCCGGGGCTGCGGGGCCAAAGTAAAGCAGCCCTGGAGCGCCACGGTGTGGCCACGCCGGGCACTTCACGGATGGGATTATTCCAGCCGGTGTCCAAGAGGCTCAGAGGGAATTAGTGACTTTGGAGGGAGGCAGGACACAGTTGGCATCCCCTTTGAGCCTGCCCTTTCGAGGGCGTTGGGCACAGTTAATGGGATTCCCGGCTTAGCCTCCCTTCGCCCCCTCTGTCCACCCGCAGCCACCGGCTGGAGCCTGCCCACCCACCGAAAGCAGCCCCTTGGCCTGGTGGAGTTGCACAGTGGTCCTGAGACAGGCTTGGGCCGGCTCCGTGCCCCTCGTGGCCAAGGGGCTGAGTCTCCGCCCGTCGACCCCCTCAGGCTTCCCTGGGGACCTTTTCACCCCCTTTATGCTGTTTAAAGTCCTGGCACCCAAGGGCCATCATTTGTGGGTCTGGGTGGTCCTGGAGGCTCCCTGCCCCTGGGGAGACTGTGACCTCCTTCCCAGAGGAGCAGCCCATTCTCGGGCTCCAGTGAGGGCCCTGGTTTCCAGGCCTCGCCCAACACAGGCGACGGGAGGCCTCCACGCACCGGCACTAGGGTGCGTTGGGCACCCATCTCTGCAGGGGGAGGCTGTCCTCAGCCCTGGGCATGGGGCACCACACCAGGCATGGCCTTGCGGACTCCACTCCTACCCATCCCGGCCTGCTCTTCCTCCTCCCCGTGCCACCCGGCCTCACAGAGGGCTGCCTGTCTGGCCGCTGTCCCTCCTGGGGCCCGCCCTACCCAGAAGCAGCAGCTTCACGGTCCGAGCGTCCTTCTCAGCATCTTCCTTCAGCTTCTTTTCCAGTTCCCTGGAGTGCTTCTCCTCGGCACTGGCCCCGGCCCCCATGGCCCCCGCGGCCGGCGAGCGGCTGGCGCTTCTGAATGGAGGAGATCTCGAGAGTCCGGCTAGGCCAGCCCTGGCCTCCCGGACACCCTCTGACCTCGAGACTGGCTCTCCAGAGGCCTGGGCTGGCCCTGGTGGGGCTGCTTAGTGGGATTTGGGAGCAAGGGCCGGCCAAGGGCCAATCAGAGACAAGGGCAGGTGAAGCCAGCTCAGCCCCCAACCCTTCTAATCAGGCTGGCATGGCCCCAATCCCTCAGCTGCTGACTCTGCACCCCCGCTCCCCCTCCCGGCCTCTGGAGAGGTCCTGGACAGTTCCACCCCTGCACCACAGCAGGAAGACATGTTGGGTAGGGTGGGGACTGAGAAAAGGGGAACCAGACCCCAGAGCCCTGGGGATGCCAGCAGGAGGGTGTCACCTGCCCAGCCCCGGGCTTCCCTGGGCACACAACAGGCAGTGCGTGAGGGGGGTGGGCAGCTCCGGGCCCGGGATCTGTGCCCTGCTTGGGGTCACGAGGAAAAGGCAGGCTGCACTTGCCCCTTTCCAAGCCAGGCTTCCACTCGCTGTGTGTTTCTGATGGGCCCAGCAGGCACACCTGCGGGAATATTTCCGTCCTGACGCACACATGGCCTATACGCCTGTGCCCATATGGGTGTCTATCCCTCTTTTTTTACTTTTATTTTTTTGTGGGTCTGGGAATGGAACCCAGGGGCATTCTACCTCCGAGCTACATCCCCAGACCTATTTTTAATTCTTTATTTCTTTTATTATTATTTTTGGGTTTCTTCTTTTGGTGGTACTGGGGGTGGAACCCAGAGGCTTTCTACCTCTGGGCTATACTCCCAGACCTATTTTATTTATTTATTTATTTATTTATTTATTTATTTATTTATTTATTTATTTGGTGGTACTGGGGGTGGACCCCAGAGGCTTTCTACCTCCAGGCTATACTCCCAGACCTTTTTTATATTTTATTTGGAAACAGGGTCTCACTAAGTTGCTGAGAGCCTCACTCAGTAGCTGAGGCTGGCTTCGAACCTGTGCGATCCTCCTGTCTCATCCTCCCAAGCGTGGGGATTACAAGCGTGCGCCACCATGCCCGGCTTCCCAAACCTATTTTATATTTTATTTGGAGACGGGGTCTCACTACGTTGCTGAGAGCCTCACTAAGTAGCTGAGACTGGCTTTGATCCTCCTGTCTCAGCCTCCCAAGCACGGGGATTACAAGCATGCGCCACCACACCCGGCTAATTCTTTACTTTGAAACAGGGTCTCACTGAGTTGGAAGGGCCTCACTGAGAGCTAAGGCTGTCTGTGAACTGGGATCCTCCAGTCTCAGCCTCCAGATGCTGGGATCCAAGCGTGCGCCGCCACGCCCGGCTCCCCTACACCTCTTCTCATGCTCGTGCTCTTCCATGCATGAAAGGTAAGTGTTCACATACCTTTGTTTGCATGTTTATGGGTGTGCACGTGATAGACATGTGAATGCATGCTTGTGTGTATATGTATACGTACATGTGTGTGTGTATTCACAGGGCTAAGGATCGAACTCAGGGCCTCATGCGTGCTCGGCACGGGCTCTACCTCTGAGCCACATCCCCAGCCCCATGTGTACTTCGCTTTGTGGGTACACGTAGTGGCGTGGGTTCTGCGTGCCTGAATGTGCAAAGGCGTGCGGGTGCACCTGGCTGTGTGCGTGCCCGTGCCTGAGCACGCGTGGGCTTGCCTGTGCCCGTGTACATTGTATGTTTGGGTGCACCAAGGCCTCCGGCTGCAGAGCGGACAGGTCTCCAGCATCTCTTCTGCAGGCCTGTTGACAAGTGGGGAAACTGAGTCCAGAGCATGGAGGAGCGGGCCTGCCTGCCCACCTCGGGCACGGCCGGGTGCGGGGAGCTTGCTCCACTCGACATCAGGAAACCCAAGCTAGGGCTCTCAGGGCTCTCCCGTGGACGCCTTTCCTGAAACCCAGCTGCCCTTTGGCATTCAATGCTGCCATTGACCCAAAAGGCCACGAGGGGGTGCCAGGGCCCCAACATTCGCGTTAAGGCTGCCCTAAACAGGTCCGTGGAGGTGGCTGCCGCCAGACCACAGCCTGGCAGCCTCCAGGGCACCCTGCAGGGCAAGGGGGGTCTGTCTAGGAGCAAGACTGTTTTCATTCGTGCCACTTTTAGCCTTCGGGCTCCATCCACCCCACCCCACTCCACCCCAGAGATCTCCTTGGCGCTTCACACTGCCCAGGGGCCGGGGCCATGCAGGAGCCCAGGCTCCAACAAGACCTGGTTGCTACCTGCTGGCTTTTAGAAGTGGGATGGAGCCAGGAGTGGCGGCACATGCCTATGATCCTGATACTTCGGAGGCTGAGACAGGAGGATCCCAGGTTTGAGACCAGCCTGGCAATTTAGTGAGACTCTCAGTAACCTGGCAAGACCCTGTTTGTAAAACAAAGAATAAAAATGGCTGGGGGCATAGCTCAGAGGTAGAATGCCCCTAGGTTCACTTCTTAATACCCGACAAACACCAAAAGGTAGAAAGTCCCTGGGTTCAATGCTCAGTATGACAAAATTAAATAGGTAAATAAGAACAGATGTGGACAATACTGCCTCCCAGCCCCCATCACCAGTGTGGCCCTCAGCTCCCCACACCACAAGGAGAAGCCAAGTCGGTCCCAGAGCCAGTGTTTATTAGCAAGATGGAGCCAGAGGAGGCCGTGCCCAGACCGCAGGGGGCTGCCGGGAGCCCAGCCATCTGCCCAGTGCCCCCAGGGCTTGAGGTGGGCCCGGCACCCTGGAGCCCCTGCAGGCCTAGGCCTCCCTGATGGACCCCTCCCCACAGGGCTGCGCCCTCCAGCCCCCCTGCACCTGGCCCCACAAGAGACGCTGAGGAGGTAGTGGGTCAGCCCTGCTGGCCAGGCAGGGCGAGGAGGGCTGAAGGTTCTGCCCTCAGGCAGGACTCCTCTCTTCCTATCCCCAATAAATAGAGAATAAATACCTGGGGAGGGCTGGCCTCGACTGAGCACCCTGGCCCAGGCGGGGCCAGAGTCCTGTGACCCCTTCTTCCCTTCTCTGCGTGCCTGAGCCCGACCCCACGCTCCACGCAGTCCCAGCGCCCATGCCTGCCCCCAGCACGGTCGGCCGCGGTCGGTCCAGGGCCCGTCCAGAAGGTCTGGCTCCCTGTGTCCTGCAGATCTTGGCGGTGGCCTCGGAGCAAGTGGACTTCCAGCTGAGTCTAGGGCCCGTGCGGTCCCGCCTGGCCCTGCCGACTTGCGGGGGCCCGGTGAGGCGGGCTGAGTTTTCTGTCATCTCTGACCAGTGCAGGTCTAAGTTCTGGACGAAGCTGCCGCTGAGGCAGGCTATGTACAACCCACCAATAAATACTGTCTTTGCAGGGGCAGGGTGTGTATAGAATATAGATATTTTATATATATATATATATATCTTTTATATTAAAAGGGATGAAGCTGACCCACACAGGTTCAGGCGGCTAGCCTCATGTGTCCGGAGGGTGGTGCCGGCGGTTCCGGGGCTTTCTCTGGTCCTGGGGCTCAGGCGGCCGCGGTGCCCCTGGGGCCTCCCTGGGGCCGGGAGGCACGTGGCGCCGGTAGTCCTGACAGTACTGGTGGATCAGGCCCACTTCTGGCTGGGCCAGCAGCTGCGCCAGCTCCTGGTAGGGAGGCGTGGGGAGGCCCGCGCCAGGGGGCGGTGGGGCACTGGCGGCCAGCGGGGGGAAGAGGGCGGCGTGGACGGCTTCCCGGCCCAATACGTGCAGCTGCACCCGTGTGACGACGTGTTTGAAGTTGTTCTCGGTGGCCGTGCAGGAGTAGAGGCCGCGGTCCCCGAGCTGCAGAGCGCGGAGCAGCAGGCCCTGCTCCGTGCGCAGGAAGCGGTCCTCGGCACGGATCTGCGGGGAGGGGGGTGTCTCAGGGGTTGCCACGCGCCCCTGCGGCTCCCAGCAGGGCCACCTCTGGCCACTCCAGGCCGGCAACCCACAAGGGACTCCCACATACCAAGAACGCCCTAGGGAAGTGTCCACGTCATGAGGGATGCCGAGTAAGGGTCCCCACATATTTTCCTTTCAGGAGGGAGGACCCCAGGAGGGTCCTGTTCAATGAAAGAGGATTTTGGCACACACGCGGCATTTAAGTTTCATTTAATGAGAATACTCCGCTGCAGTGCCCACGTGGACTTTCCAGGTGAAGAGGGGCGTCTGTGGGGCTTTTCCACTAGCTGAGGACCGGCACAGGATTACCATGTCCGGGAGCTCACCCAGGGAAGGTGGCACACCCAGTGGGCACATGTGTGGGACTTGGTCAGGCGTACCACAAAGCCTGCAGTGGAGCCTTTCCACGGGGCTCCTCTGCATCTATTTCCACGCAAGAAAGGAGGCGTGCGGGCTCACGGAGCAGGGGCTGCACCAGGTTGGCACTACGTCTCACTGATGTCCCAGGGTACCGCATCCCGGTGCGGTATGTGGGCGCAGAAACTCACCTCTCGGCGCCGGTCGCCAGCGTCTCTCTGGAACAGCCACTTCACGGTGGCTTGGGGTGAGCGGGGCTGGCACTCGAGGAAGGCCGCGCTGCCCGCCACGCCATACTGCACGGACTCCACCGAGTTCTTGTTGGCTGCGGATGGAGAGGGGCCTGAGCGGACACAGCGGCGCCCGGGCGGTCTCCGGCAGGCACCCGGGGGCCCCGCTGGGCATCCACCGCGTGAAAGGTGACGGGACACCAAAGCCCCGCCCGGGCGCCCTCGCCCCAGCCCCCCACGCTCCTCACCGTTGGAGTTGAAGCCGCGGCACTGCCTGATGGGGTTGCCGTGCCTTACGTCCTGTCTGCGGCTCCGCCTGCGGGAGGACAGCTCTTGAGAGAGTGCTCCCAGGACGCCTGCCCCCTGCCCGGGCGGTGATGTATTGCTGAGCACCAAGCATCCGCATCCACCTCCAACCCCCAGGAGCAGCCCGGCTGGACCGCGAGGGTCTGGCGACCCACACCTCTTGGAGGACGCTGTGTAGCGAGAGCAGGCCTGGCCGTCCCAGGCGCAGTAGGGGTCCCGGGCGAGGCAGCAGTCGGCACAGGCGGCCCCGTAGGCCTGGCAGCGGTGCAGGCTCAGGTGCGTGACGCCCACGGCTGAGGCCACATACAGTTGTTGCTGGGGACGGGGCAGGGCATCAGTTCCTTCCCCACACAGCCACACTGGCAGCCGCCGGGGCTCCTCCTCTTCCTCGTCCCGTGCCTGTTTCTCCATCCCTGTGCCAAGGGCATGGCCCCATGCGGACCCCCGGCCCATGCTGCCAAAGACTCACCCTCTTTGAAGAGATGGTCATGGTCTTAATGGGCGCTGGGTCCTAGGAGAAGACAGACATTAGCTGGGGACCTGGGGCTGATGGCGGGGGCTGGGCTGGGGCGGCCAGGACCGGGGCATCCCACAAACCTTGAAGACCTCCACCTCCTCTAGCATGAGCTCCTCCACCTCCTGGTCATCCTTGGGCAGCACAATGACCTTCTGCACTGTCCCGCGGTCTGGAACGGGCCGGGCGGGACCTCAGTGGGGCTGGGGACACTGGGGAAGGGGCAAAGCCTCAGCCCCTTCCCCACCAGGGTCCCAACCCCCCGAAGGCAGTGGAGTTTGGTGCTGAGGTTGTAGGTGTTCCCTGGCACCAGGGAAGAGGGTAGGGGACCAAGGGGGCTGCGGCGATGGCTGCCTCGCCCCCAGGATGCTGGGGCGTGCGTGTACACGACAGAGTGCCTGTATTTGAGTCCATGGACGCTAGGTATGTTAGCTTCCCTGCCAGACGAGGCCCCAGGTGCCCAGTGTCTCCGCTCTCCTGGGGATGGGAATGGGGTCTGCTATCCTGATCTTCAGCTATCCTAGCAAAAGGGAGGTGACGAGGACGAGGGTGACAGGGCTGATGCTGGGGTCTGGATGTGACGACCCCCTGGAAAAGCTCATCAACTGGCAGAAAGGCTCACAGGTGAGTCAGTGGACCGCAGGGCCTCGCATGTCGTCAGTAGGTAACCCCGGTGACGGGTTAGCAACTGCCTGTGTGGGGTACTGGGCACTCTCCTATTTTATTCTTTATTTGGAAGCAGGGTCTCACTAAGTTGCAGAGGGCCTCACTACTTTGTCGAGGCTGGCCTTGAGCCGGCGATGTTCTGTCAGCCTCCCCAGTGCTGGGATTCTAAGTGTGTACCACCGTGCCCAGCCTTATTTTATTTTGGGAGTCGCGCTAAGTTGCTGAGGCTGTCTGCGATCCTGTGATCCTCCTGTCTCAGCTTCCCACCCAGCCAGCTGATCCCGGGCAGACCTCTGGAATCCTGCGCCCTAAAACGAACCTTTTTTGCCCCAACGTGCACTTGTCTGGGACTTTGATCACAGTGATTTAAAAGCTGACTACGACAGCTGGCTGTGGCGAGCCCGTGGTGACTCGGGCAGGGCGGGTTCCAGCCCGGTCGGCACTCCCCCACCCCCGGGCCCAGCGTGGGAGGGGCCGGGAGCAGCGGCGGGTACCTGTGCCCAGGAAAAGCACCTCATAGCGCCCGTCAGCTGCGTCCACCTGGTCCACAGCGACAGTGGTGAGCCGGTAGGGGGCGCCCGTGCGCACCACCAGCGGCCGCCGCTGCAGCGGGTACACGGCCTGGTACATGAGCGGGTGGCTGCGCATGAAGCTGATCACGTCGTCAGGGTAGTCCTTGGTGGACTTCATGGACGGCGTGAAGGTCCCGCCAGGACACTGCGGGGAGGCGGCGGGGTCAGCGCGGGCCGCGAGGCTCGGCTCGGCCCTGCCTGGCCCTCCTCCTCCGCTTCCCCGCGCAGCACCTGGCTGCAGGGCGTACCGTGCCGGGCCGCGGGTAGGGCATCTTCCCTGAGAAGGGCATCCACTGGTAGTTGGGGCCTTCCTTGTGAGCGAAGGGCCCGTTGAAGACCATGCGGATGTCAGCCATGGAGTAGACGCACACGGCCGAGCCGCGGAACACGGAGCTGCGCGCAGGGCGGGCAGCTGGGCGGTGGCGGCCTGGGCCCCGCCCCCCAGCCAGGCCCCGCCCCCCACCAGCCCCGCCCCCAGGCCCCGCCCCGGCCGGCCCCGCCCCAGCCTCACCCCGAGGAGGTAAAGACGGCGTAGATGACGGGGTTCCTCACGTCCTGGGTCCGCTGCACGAACACGTCCTCTGTGGAAGAGGCAGAGGTGCCGGGGGCCTGGGCGGCAGCCCGCCCCCCGCCCGCGCCCGCCCGCCCCCGGCCGCGTCGGGACTCACGGAGCTCGTCGAAGTGCGTCTCGATGCCGTCCTCGCCGGGCACGGAGCACACGAGCCGCGCCTTGAGGAACGTGCTCCACTTGTTGACCAGGCAGCAGTGCCCGCCGTCGTCGTTCTGCGGGCGGGCGGGGGCTCAGCGGGCGGGGGCCTGGGGGGGCTCAGCGGGCGGGGGCTCAGCGGGCGGGGGTCTGGGGGGGCTCAGCGGGCGGGGGCCTGGGGGGGGCTCGGCGGGGCGGGGGCTCAGCGGGGCGGGGGGGGGGCTCAGCGGGCGGGGGGTTTGGGGGGGCTCAGCGGGGCGGGGGTCTGGGGGGGCTCAGCGGGCGGGGGCTCAGCGGGCGGGGGTCTGGGGGGGCTCAGCGGGCGGGGGCTCAGCGGGCGGGGGTCTGGGGGGGCTCAGCGGGCGGGGGCTCAGCGGGGCGGGGGGGGGGGCTCAGCGGGCGGGGGTCTGGGGGGGCTCAGCGGGGCGGGGGTCGGGGGGGGCTCAGCGGGCGGGGGCTCAGCGGGGCGGGGGGGGGCTCAGCGGGCGGGGGTCTGGGGGGGCTCAGCGGGGCAGGGGCTCAGCGGGCGGGGGGGGGATCTGGGGGGGGCTCAGCGGGCGGGGGGGGATCTGGGGGGGCTCAGCGGGCGGGGGCCTGGGGGGGCTCGGCGGGGCGGGGGCTCAGCGGGGCGGGGGGTCTGGGGGGGCTCAGCGGGCGGGGGGTCTGGGGGGGCTCAGCGGGGCGGGGGTCTGGGGGGGGGCTCAGCGGGCGGGGGTCTGAGGGAGGGCTCAGCGGGGCGGGGGTCTGGGGGGGCTCAGCGGGCGGGGGTCTGGGGGCGGCTCAGCGCGGCGGGGGTCTGGGGGCGGTTCAGCGCGGCGGGGGCCCTACCAGGCAGATGCGCCCGACGCGGGCGTACACGGCGGGGCTCTGCGGCGCCTCCGCCGACCGCTCGCGGAAGAAGAAGTAGAGCTTGTCGTCGTTGCGCTCCGCGCTGTCGGGGATGAGCTCGGCGTGGATGAAGGACGGGTCTGGGGGCGAGCCAGCGCTGCGTGAGACCCTCTGCTAAAGCCGCCCCTTTCCCGGGCCACGCCTGCACTCGGCTGGGCAGGCCGGACAGGGCCGAGCGCTCCTGCAGGGCCCCAGGGGCGCTCACCATTGAGCCACCGGGAATTGTACTGATCCGTGCGCATGGCTGTCTGCTTCCCAAGAGTGCGGAAGATGGCTGCGTCCGTGCCCATGAAGTCGATGTACACACCGGCATAGAGCTCCTCATCTGTGGGTGCGGGCAGCAGTCAGGCGGCTGCCCCTTGCCCAGGCCCACACAGCTCCATGTCCCTGGCAGGGTCCCACGGCCCCCAGGCCCCATGGGCAGAAGGGCACCACCCCCGGGTGCTGGTGAGCGTTGGCAGCTGGCTCTGGGAGGGCTGTGTCTAGTAGCAACGGCCAGCTCCTGTGATGAGCCTCCCTCAGCTACTGAGCTCAGCTGCTGACCTGAGGCCACCGGAGCTGGGCAGAGCCGCCAACACCACTGTCTACACCAGGACAGAGGAACACAGCCCCAGAGCACAGGTAGTAATAACGTGTAGCCGGCCGCTCATGGGGCGCATGCTTGTAATCCTAGTACCTAGGAGGCTGAGACTGGAGGATCGCAGGTTTGCGCCAGCCTCAGCTACTCAGTGAGACCCTGTTTCAAAATAAAATATAAAAAATAGGGCTGGGGGCGTAATTTGGAGGTAGAATGCCCCTGGGTTCAATCTCCAGTTCCACTAAATAGATAAATAAAAATAAAATGTGTAGCAAAAAAATTAGGAAGTAATTAGTTCTGAGTATTAGCTATTGTCATCACCTTTGTTTTAATATTATAATTTATTTGATTATAAGCTTTATGGTTTTTTCTTTTTTGGTATTGGGGATCAAACTCAGGGGAATTCTACCCCTACGCTACAGCCCTAGATCTTTTATTTTAAAACAGGGAGGGTCTGTTACTGAGGGTCTCACTAAATTGCTAAGGCTGGCCTGGAACCTGTGACCCTCCTGTCTTGGCCTCCCAAGCCCTGGGATTACAGGCGTGTTGTGTTTAACTGGCTCACAGAAGCCCTGAGCTGGTGTGCACACCACTCAGCCTTTGCTAAGCCTGCCCAGGCACTGGCTGGTCTGGGCCCACCATCCGGCTGGAGCCTTCTCATTTGTCAGGGGGAAGCCAAGGCCCGCCCGGCCGGGGCCTTTCCCAGGCTCGCAGGAGGCACAGGGCCCAGCAGCTTCTCCAGGCACTGGGCTGAATGGCCAGAAGCAGGCAGAGTACCTGGACCAGGGGCAGCAGCTGCTCCCGAGCCCCAAGACAGGACCCCTCCTTAGAGAAGTACCCCAACTTGCCCCGACCCTTGTCCTGTTCAGAAGCATGCTCTCCTCAGCTGGCCAGAGCCAGGGCCTCCCTGCTCCGCGGGGACCCTCCGAGCCTCCCACACACGGAGACTGAGCCGAGGCCCCGCCACCTTCAGGCCAGCTCAGCAGCTTCACCTCTCCAGGCCCTCTACAGCCCCACTTGCGAAGACCACACTGTGCATTCCTGGGGTGACCGGCCTCCAGGGGGCTGGATGAGGAGTCACGCCACCTTGTCTCTGCCCTCAGCTCACCCCGCGGTCCAGCTTGCTTCTCCCTGCCAGGGAGGGCCCCTGGTCTCTACCCGGGCAAGGGTTGATGCCCCCACTCTGGTGGACGTGTTCAGACTGTAGAAGCAGGGTGGGTGGGGGAACTCACTGATGAGGGCCGAGGCTGTGTCCAGCTTGGGATCGTAGGGACACTTGCCCTTCCCTGACTCCAGTCTCTCGGGCTCCAGGTAGAAGATGTAATCCTGCAGGGCAGAGGAGGGCTCAGCACTGTCCACAGTCCCAGCCATGATGGGTAGGGCCTTCAGGTTCCCAGGGCGAGAATGAGGCCCAGAGCCCAGCCTGCACTTGCTGTCCTGGGGCCAGGTGTCTGGGACAGCCGGCTGTGGTTCTAGGGGACCTGCTTCCTAGTCTTAAGCCCCCAGCCAAGACACAGATTCAAGTCCCAGACAGCCCGGTCTTGGGGGCCATGAGACGGCAGGGGGTGGGTTTATGAGACCCCCATGATAACTGGCTTAGGAGGACACCGTGAGGCCCGACTCTTGAGTTGTGGCTGCCTGTCTTGGGCCACAAAGGGATGCAGACCCGGCCGTGGTAGGGCCACCGCGCAAGGGCCCGAGTTCCTTCTCTTGCCATCAGGCCTGAGCAGGCTGGAGGCTCTGAGGTCTCTGTATCCCTGGCTTTGTGCTCTACCTTGGTCCTCAGGGTAGAACAGGCCAGTCTTCCGGCCTCTCAGCAGGGCCCCGGGCGCCAAAGCTCACAGGGAGCCAGGAATGGGGGATCCCACCCAGACCACATTTAATTCACCACCCCCACACCTCCCAGCCTGGGAGATGCCAGGAGGAAGGCCAGCGAAGGCAGGGCCAAGGTGAGCCCGTGGCCTGGCAGGGCAGGCAGGGAAGGGCAGCGGCGCAGCGGCAGGGGAGGCAGCAGGTGGCAGGATGGACATGGGAAGGTACACACAGGCCCGCTTCCAGTCACACCGCACACATGCCTTCCTACACACACGGGGCTGCACACGCAGCCCACACGCACTGCCGCTCACACCCTGCGCACACACGGAGCGGCCGGCCCCTCGCGCTCCCCGCTGCGCACACTCTGTCAGTCACTCACCGGCAGCCCCTGCCCCCCTGCCCGCCCCGGCCCAGCCCCAGCTCGGCTCTGTCCTGCCTAGTGGGCTGACCACCCCAGGAGGCCCTAAGGGAGTCAGGACCCCAGGTGAGCACGGGAGGCCCGGCAGGGACACAGGGAGCGCGGCCTTCCCGCCCGCCCGAGGTGAGAGGAAGGGAGTCAGGCGTCTGCTGGCCCAGCTCAAGCTGTCTCCACGCGTGTCCCCAGGCTGAGGGCTCCTGTCTCCCCACCTGATGGCTTCAAGATTTCTTGCCTGCGGGGTCACATTGAGAATCCACACCTGCCTTCAGGGCCTGAGGGCCGCTGTGGGGCGTGGTGGGGGTGGAGGGGAGCCAAGGAGGCCAGCCCAGGGCGAGCTGACAGCCGGAGCTGCCAGGCACAGGCCTGGAGGGGTGAGGCCCACCTGGCGCGGGGCCGTGGGTGTCGGGCGGAGGGCGCCATCTGTGGCTCTGCTGCCGCGGCCTCTGACCGCCTGCGTCTGGGTCCACGGCGGGGCCTGGGAAGGTGAGGGACAGAGTTAGAGCGAAGGGTGGCGGGGGCTGGGGGAGCGGGCTTGGGCTGCCAGTCTCTCACGCCACACGGGCCCTACCGTCCGTAATCGCGCACACACAGGCCTGACACGCGCCCGCACACACAGGAGCCCCTCAGGCCCAGTTGCGCTCACAACACACAAGCCCTACAAAGTCACGCCAGCTCGTGCACACACCCACATGGAAATGGA
Organism: Muscardinus avellanarius; assembly: GCF_963383645.1. Taxonomy (NCBI): domain Eukaryota; kingdom Metazoa; phylum Chordata; class Mammalia; order Rodentia; family Gliridae; genus Muscardinus; species Muscardinus avellanarius. Next base: position 141,011,766 of record NC_137790.1, read on the forward strand.
GGGGCAGAAGCAGGCAGGAGGCAGAGCTGGGAGGGGTGCTCCCCGGCCCCTGGCCCGGGAGGAAGGCAGCTTCCCCAGGCCACAGGGGAGGCCAGCCTGGGCGTCCGGCGCCCCAGTCGCAGGCAGGCACAGCTCTGAGAACTGTGGAAGGCACCGAGCTGGCCGCATGCCGTGCTAGGAGCCTGGCGCTAGCTCTGCCGCCTCCGCACTGACCGGTGAGCCTGTGAGAAGGGCGCTGAGGACACAGACCCGTCACTCACCCAGGCTCACAGAGCACCAGGCTGGGCGGCCGCCCACGGCACAGGGCTTACCTGGGCTCGGCGGCCGCGGTTCACGTAGGTGCACATGGGGTTGTAGGCACCCGTCCCGCACACGTACAGGTGCGTCCTGTTCCAGGGCTGAATGAGCCTGACGAAGTTCCCGCACTCGCCCTGGGACCAGAGCGGAAGCCGTGAGGCCGAGCCGCCCAAAGCCCACCCCGCTCCCCGGGAGCCACACTCACGTTGCCATTCTTGCCCGAGAGCACGCACTCCTCGATGCGCTGGGGGGAGGCCGCCCAGTGGATCTGCGGATGGGGTCAAGGTTAGTGGGGCTGGGCGCCTGCGGTTCCTGCCCGCCCCGCTCCGCTCAGGACGGTCCTTACAATGAGGGGCTCCCGGTTGATGTCGTGCAGGTCCAGGGACAGCACGTAGTCCTTGCTGCCCACGTACATGCGGTCGTGGTCCTCATCCTTAAGCAGGATGCGGTAGTCGGTGGTGTTGAGCAGGAAGTTGAAGAAGTGGGCGGTGCCCGTGGCCTTCAGCTCTGTGGGGAGGGGCAGAGCACCGGTTAAGCCCCTCGGGGTCGGCTGGCCACACAGGCCGGGACACTGAGGCCGGGTGTCTGTCAGGACACCTCTACACAGCTGTCTTAGCCTCCAGCTTCGTCGTCTCCAGTCCCTGGCAGTCCGGGAAGAGAAAGGGGTACAGACAGGCACGCTGGCAAAGGAGCCACTCCCCAACTGAGGTCCTGATGGGGACGGCGGCCAGTGCAAGGCACTAGAGCTCCAGGCGGGCTCACTGCTCCCACGCCCAGGGTGGGGCCAGCTTCCCAAGGGCCTCAGAGGGTTAATGAGCAGACGCTGGCACAGGGCCTAGTCGCCCTGTCCACACTCCGGCTGCCCACCAGGCAGAGGGCATAGCTGGTGCAGCACGGCCCCCACCTGGTCAGAAGGGCCAGCCAGGGCACCTGAAAGCCCCGAGGGAGCCACCCCCCACACTTGAGGCTCTGCCCAGCCCTCAGGCATGGCAGGAGCCTCTGAGGGAGGTGCCCCTGGCCAGAGGGTCCTGGGCTGGAGGGACAGGTCCTGTTGAGTCCTGGGCTTCTCTTCTGCCCGGGCCGCCAGCCGCGGCCCTTTCTCAGGGACATGGGGAAGCCCTGCTCCTTGGGGATGAAAGGAGAGAGCTCAGCCAAGGACAGGCCCGGGAGTCTGGGAAGCCTGGGATCCGCACCGGGGAGCAGAGGGTCCTCGCCAGCCCCTCCTCTACCCAACCCCAGCTCCTTTCAGCTCAGCGGGAGAAGCTGATGAGGAAGAGGTGCGCTCACACACGGGGCTCAGATGGCGGCACACAGATGCACACATGGCTCGGGTGTGCAGGTGTGCACAAATGCCCCGCAGCTGAGGGGTCCCTGCGCGGGGTGACCGCGTCCCACCGAGCACCTGGAGCAGGGACAGCTGGGCTGAGGCCCTGAGCGCAGCCCCACGGCAGCTCCTGCAGGTGGCTCAGCTGGACGGACCTGCTGACCCAACTCCAGCTGCCGTGCCAGGGACCCTGGGGGGCTGGGGGACGGCCTGGGAGCGTGTCAGGGATGCAGGGCAGTGAAGGGCCCACCCAGAGCCACGCCTGGTGCTAGGACCTCACCCTGAGGGGGACGGAGGTAAGGCCTTGCCCTGTCCAAACCAGACTGCGTAGCAACAAGGAAATCCAGGTGATGACCTTGGCCAGCCCCGGGACGCAGGGACGCCAGGACGCCAGAGATCAAAGGGCTGATCCCTGCCTGGCGGTGGCCTCGCCTGCCCGGCTGGCCGGCGGCGCCTCTGAAGTCCTGGGCAGGGCAGCCTGGGCACCTGCCCCACACCTGCTGTGGGCACTCGAGCCCCCGCCTGGCCACCCCATCACGGTGACAACAGGACAGTAAACACTCCCCGCCCCGTGGTCGGCCAGGGAGGAAGCGGGGCTGCCAGTGGAGCCCCGGCAGGGACAGCCGCCAGGGGTTATTTATACCCTGGCTGGGGCACTGCTGTTCTGCCCTTAGGCGTCCTGCTGGGCTCAGGGCACCTGGGGGAGGCGGCAGAGGCTCCAGACCTCCAGCTCCAGGGACCTAGCCAGCCATAATCCAGACCCAGAGCCACATCCCAGCTCCCACCCACTCCCAAATTCCCAGCGCCCCAGGATCCAGCGCCTGCTGAGAGGAAGGCTGAGGAGTGCGCACTCACAGATGAGGAGGCCTGTTGCAGGGCGAGAGGCCAGCCTTGCCCGCCTCCTGCCGCTCCCCTCCCTGTGGTGCCTGGGTGCAGTGGGGTGCGGGCGCCTCTCACCCCTGCCACGTGCTAGGCCTCGTGCTCACACATCCAGCTTGCAGGTGAGCACGCTGGGGCCAGGAAGGGAAGTGACAGCCGGGCGGGGCGGGGGGGGGGGGGCTGGAGCCAGGCCTGCCTAGAGCAGGGCCAGGCCCGGAAGGTGGCTCACCCTCCATCCACAGGACACATGACTCAGGACCTCTGGGACCCTCCCAGCGGCCACAGGATATGGCGTCAATGGTTCTGGGGTCCAGGACCCTCTGGCATCACAGGACACGATGCTTCAATGCTTTGTCACTGGGGAAATGGTGGCGGGGGAGAGGCCCCCAGGAGGCCGAGCAGGATGGGGAAGGGGTGGGACCCGGGCTGGAAACCTTGGCCGGGCCCCAGTAGGCCACTCTGGCTCTCTGAGCCACACTTTTAAGCCTGAATATGTGGGGCCCTCCCGGCACTGACGGGCACGGTGACCCTGCATGGGGTGACCCTGCGTGGGGTCCTGCCGCCATGGCAGAGCAGCCAGGCAGCCGGGTGTTCCTGGGTCCCCCCCACCAATTCCATGGCGTCTCTGCCTTATGAGGACAGGAGAGTTGGGATAATGAGGTCCTGAATTCCTTCCCTGAGGAAACCCGCTTCCTTCTGAGGAAGCCAATGTCACAAACCCTTGGAGGACACCCACCCCCCATCCCATCCCTGCTACCCACTCCTGGTACAGGGGGTAGGGGGAAGGAAGGAAGGAGCTTCCTGTTGACTCAGCCCCAGCCCTCCCCAATGACTCCAGCATGGCCTCACCCTCCCCGACTCCTAAAAGCAGAGCTGAATCCAAAACCATTCATCCAGACCAGTGCAGGGAGGGAAACCAAGGCAGAGGGGGAGGGGCTTCCAGTGTCCCAGACAGAATTAGGCATAGGGCTCTGGCCTGACTTCTATTTTATTTTATTTTCTGACACTGAAGATTGATCTCAGGGGCACTGAACCTCTGAACTACACCTCCAGACCTTTATTTTTTTATCTTGAAATAGAGTCTTGCTAGGTTGCTTAGGGTCCCACTAAGTTGGTGAGGCTGGGGTTGAACTTGGGACCCTCCTGCCTCAGCCTCCCTAGTACTGGGATTACAGGTGTGTGCCACCACACCTGGCTGGGCTCTGGCCTTATTAACTTACAGTGGGAACGCCAATGGCTTTGGAAGCAAAGGTACTGACAGTCCCTAGTTGCAGACAGGTAGACTGAGGCCCTGGAAGAGCGGTACGCAACCAAGATCAGGTAACACACGGTGCAGTCAGTGCCTTGGCCCCAGCTGTGTGCCACAAGAGAAAGGAACTGCAGGTCTGTACTCCTCCAAGAAGCCGGGGCAGCCCAGTGCAGTGGCTCAAGCCTGTAATCCCGGCACTCAGGATGCTAAGACCAGAGGACCACAGGTTGAAGGCGGGCCTCAACAAGAGAGAGAGAGACGCTCGGCGACTTAGCAAAACCCTGTCTCAAAGACTAAGCTGGCGCACACTTGTAATCCCAGTACTTGAAATAGGGGATCGCAGGTTGTGGCCAGCCTCAGCAACTTGTGAGGTCCCCTGCAACTCAGTGAGACCCGTTTCAAAATAAAGAATGAAGCCAGACGCAGTGGCACACGCTTGGCATCCCAGCATTCGAGAGAGAGGCTGAGATGGGAGGATCCTAGTTCGCAGCCAGCTTCAGCTACTTAGTGAGGCCCTTTGCAACTCAGTGAGACCCTGTTTCAAAATAAAGAATAAAAAATAGGACTGGGGATGTAGCTTGGAGGTAGAATGCCCCTGGGCTCCATCCCCAGTACTGAAAAGCAAGCTAGCAAGCAGGCTGAGGGTATAGCTCGAAGGTAGAACACCCTGCATCCAATCTCTACTGCCACAAAGAAGCGGGGGCTGGGGGTGCAGCTCAGAGGTAAAATGTCTCTGAATTCAATCTTAAGTACAAAATAAAAAGTCAGAGCAGGTGGTCAGGCAGACCTTGGACTCCCTGAGGACACGTGCAGCATCAGCAGAGCTAGGTCCTACTGGTCCCGGCTCCCCGAGAGGGACTTGGGGCCCAGGTGACACGGGGGGGGGGGGGAGATGTGAACCCGGTCTGGTCACCTCCTCGGAGCATCCCTGCCTCTACCCAACTTACCCCAGGCCCAGCGCCACCCCTCCCTGAGGCCATGGAGAGATGTAGGGGGCCGGCTAAGCTGTGACCTGGGGGAGGGAGGGCCCGCCTGGGGGAGCCCCGCCTCGCCTTCTCCCAGCGTGGCCTGGGCTTGGTGGGGCGGCATCCGGGGAGGAAGAGCCTTTTCTGGGACAGACACCTCATTTCCGCAGTCACTCCCAGCTCTAGGCCTCTCCCAGGGCCAACGCAGGCTCTGGCCCGGGCTGCAGCACACACCCCAGTGCTGGGGCCGGGCCCTGGGCCTCTCTCCATCTCTGCAAAGCAGAGTGATGCCTTCCTTTAAAGGAGGCTGGGACAGGCGTGGTAGCATGCACCTGTCATCCCAGTACTTAGGAGGCTGGGACAGGAGGATGGCAGGTTCATGGTCAGCCTCAGCAAGTACTGAGACTCAGCAACCTAGTGAGACTCTGTTTCAAAAGTAAAATAAGAGCCGGGCGTGCTGGCGCACGCTTGTAATCCCAGCATTTGGGAGGCTGAGAGGAGGGTCGCGGTTCGCGGACAGCCTCAGCTACTTAGGCCCTCCTCAACTTAGTGAGACCTGGTTTCAAGATAAAGAATAAAAAATAGGGCAGGGGGGTGTAGCTCAGAGGTCAAATACCCCTGGATTCCACCCCCAGACCTGCAAAAAAATAAAAAGTAAAAAATAAAAAATAGCCGGGCGTGGTGGCGCACGCTTGTAATCCCCACGCTTGGGAGGCAGAGAAAGGAGGATCGCGCAGGTTCTAAGCCAGCCTTGCTGGCATAAGAGACCCTGTTTCCAAAAATAAAAATAGGTCTGGGAGTGTAGCCCGGAGGAAGAAGGGCTTCCAGGAACCCCAGTACCACCAAAAATAAATAAATAAATAAATAAATAAAGACTGTAGGCCAGGCCAGGCCCCAAGGGGCGTGTCCATAGCCCTCTGCGGCCTGGTCTCCAAGGCACCAGGTCTGCTCAGTGAGGCAGGGCAGCCACAGAAAGGAGCAGAGGTGGCACCCCACCCCCTCGGTTACAGCCTCACAAAGCAGTAGGGTCTGACTGACAGGCGCCTCCCTGGTCTGCCAGGGAGGCAGAGCTGCGGACTGACAGGTGATAGACAGGTCTCTGCAGCCGGGCCTGACCTCTGACCTCGGGTGGGCTAGGAGGGCTCTGAGCCTCAGCAGAGGAGAAATGAGGGTGGGGGCAAAGAGGCGCAGCGTGAAGAAGTGGCTTTGTCAGCGCTTCATCCATGGGCAGGCAGGCCTCCTGACCTTCTGGGAGAGACGGAGGCTGCCCCACAGGACATCCCTGTGGGCCCTTAGGAGGGTGGCCCTCTTTCACTCCCCAGAGCTGGGGGGGGGGGCAGAGGAAGCCCCAGGGGCTAGACTGGCCCCCTGGCTCCCAGCCTAATCCTCTTTTAATGAGCGGCCAGCCGGAAGGCCTCAGCCCCTGGCCACAGCCCTGCAGCTTGGAGCCCCAGCCAGGCTGAGCCGGGGACAGGCCAGCCCAGCTTACACGCATACCCCACTCATACCCTCCACAAGACCTCACTGCTGAGCGGGCCGCCCCAGGAGCCAGCGCCCACAGGCCCGCAGCCTGCACTCTGAGGCCTCTTGGCTCTTGCCCCTTGGTAGAGCCAGGTCTTACCTGGGGCTGGGCAGGAGAGGCTGTCACCGCGGGTCCCCTGTCCCCTGGGTGCTCTGGATGGGAACCCCGGAAGCTGGACCTAGAGTCCTGCCTTGGGCCTAAGCTGTGCTCCTGGGCGGCAGGCTCCATCTCCCTCTGGCCCTTCTAAGCCCCTCAATATTGCCCCAATCCCCTCCCTGGCCAAACCTGCCAGCGTGAAGACCCAGAGGCCTCCACAGGAGCCACCAGCACCCCCCAGGCAGGTGAGCCAGGTCGGTGCCAACGAAACCAATTACAGCCGCTCTCACCCAATTAGCGACTAATTATGGCCTTGCAGTCCATTCAACATAATTAACATGTAAATGACTCCTCGTGTTTATATTCAATAACCACTCTGAATTTAATTTCAATGTCTGAACCGGGACCCAGTTACCATATTTCACCACCTAGAGCGAGAGTGGAGGCGCAGGCGTGGCCCAGGCGCGGAAGGCTGGCCTCCCTGGTTCAGCCCTCCCGGGGGGGTGTGGAGGTGAAGTGGGAGGTGAGGAGCCCCAGGCCTGGAGATGGGAAGTCCTCTGGAACAAGGGGCTACTGTAAACATCCCAGCTGTTCAGTAAACACAGGGTCGTTGGTGAGAGCCAGCCGGCGCTCCCTCTTCCCTCCCTGTTGGGGCTGGGGCTGGCCCGCAGGCCCAGGCATGCTGTTCCCACGCCCGCTCTGCCCCAGTGCCCATCTGCCCCGCCCAGGAGGACGGGCTGGGGTGCTCATCCTCACGCCTGGAAGACCAAGGAGGGAGAGCAGCAAGGCCAGAACCCAGCCTGCGCCTTGTCCGCCCCCACGATGCCCAGGCACTTCTGACCCTCCGTCCTTGCATATGGGGGCTCTCTAGATAGGCCTGCCACTGCCACTGCCATCACATGGCCCCGGGCACCTGACCCCCAGGCCTGGGCCGAAGGTTCAGGGGACCAGGAGGTCTTCAGAGACCCCGGTGCAGTTCCCTGTGAGAACACACTGGTCAGCTCAGCTTGGGAAGGACACAGTGTGGTCAAGAGACCTGTTGCAGCTGGTGGAGGGGACTGGCCAGGCGTGTGGCCCAAGAAGGGTGAAAAGGTCGGGGAGGTTTATCCCCAGAGGGAGGGCTGGGCCATCCTTTTCTAGGTGGAGAGAGGTAGCTGACTGAGCTGCCCCCAGTCCCAAAGGCCCGGCCCCACCCCTCCTCCCACATTCCAGACCTGGCCCGGAAACCCCTCACTCCTTCCTCCACCACCTCCTCCTCCTCCTGGGACAGCAAAAGACAACAGACTCTCCATGGCTCATTTACCCTGATAAATCACCCAGCCAGACAGGCCAGCATGGGACCTACCGGGCTGGTGGGTGTCAAGACCCTCCCCTGCCTGCGCCCAGCCCCCTCTGCGGCCCTCCTGGGGCTCCTGCATCCCCCCTAGCCTCAGCATACCGCCCTCGCAGGATACCACAGTACCAGCCCCTCACCGTCATCCTGTTGGGGAAACTGAGGCACAAAACACACTGATCCCTGGAGGCTGCAGTGGGGCTGGGCCCAGGGCCCGGGAAATTCTTAACCAGCAGCCAGGCCGGGACGGCAACCCCTAGGCCTGGTGCTGGGGCAGGAAGGGGTTGTGGCTGTCCACCTGTGATCCCAGGACTTAGGAGGCTGAGACAGGAGAAACACAGGTTCGAGGCCAGCCTCAGTGACTGAGCTAGACCCTGTTTCAAAACGAAAAATAAAAAGGGCTGGGGGTATAGCTTGGAGGTAGAAAGTCCCTGAATTTGATCCCCAGTACCAAAAAAAGAAAAAAGGCAGTGCAAGCAACCTGAGGGCCCCAGCTGCTGCAGGAGCCCCCGAAATCCTAGCCATTGCCAGGGAGCTCTGGGAGGCAGCTCGGCTAACCAGAGGCAGGAGGTTGCAGCAGACTCTGCTGAGGAGGGGGTGCGGGCTCTTGGCTGGGCCGGGCCTGGAGGAGAGGCAGGAGGGGGAGGAGGAAGGAGAGTGGGGGAGGAGAGGCTGGAGCTGAGGTCTCAGGCCCCAAGGGCTTCCTGGTCCCTGGAGGAGCTGATGCTTGCCCCCCACTACAGCCCTGCACAGCCAAGCAAGCCATGCAGGAGGGCCAGTGTTTGGAGGCGGCCCTACCCCCCCACACAAAGGCTGGTCCCCTGGATCCCAGGCCAGCAGCCTCTGCCCAGGCCCCATTCTGTGCTGGGTCAGGACTGGTGACCACAGTCCGAGCCCAGGAAGCTTCCGCCCTCTCCCTGGGCCGCCGGCAGCCTGGGTAGGGGGCTGCGGGCCTGCCAAGCTCCAGCGCCCACGTGAGCTGGGCTTGGATTTCGGCTGGAGCCTTCTGGCATCCAGGCCTCTGGCAAAGGTCCTCTTGCTATTTCTAAGAAAAATGCAGCAGGAATCCTCCCTGCTTCTCCAAGGGCTCCCTTGAGGCGGGGCTCAGATTCCCAGGACAGGCCAGGTCAGGCCATCGAGTACATACCCGCTGGGCTGCAGGAGCCAGATCAGTGTCCAGGGAGCCTTGGGGGGTCCCTGCAGCCGGCCAGGTGCCCCAGCGGGCTCAGGAGCTCAGCTTGGCCGGGCCGCTTCCGTTCACGGAGATGCGCCCCTAGCGTTGGGCCTGCCCACAACACGCAGTGCCTCTGCCACAGGGAAGAGCTAAGAGCCTAAGGTGCCCAGCGCAGGCCCCCGGCCCTGCCCCCACCTCCGCAACCCCTCTCCCTCTGAGGTACTTCCTCTTCCACGGCAGGAATTCTGGCCTGCAGTCCTCTCCAAGCACCATCTCCCTAAGCAAAGGTTAGAACTCCACAGGGAGGTGCAGACTGCCCGGGCACCCCTTCTCTCCGCCACCTGTCGGCCACCTTCCTGGTCAGGGAGGCATCCTTCGCTGCTGGGGTAGAAGCAGCAGTCGCGCCAGGACCATCTTCAGCCCCACTTCCCAGGAGGAGGTGGAGTCCCAGAGAAGTTCGGCCCTCAAGGTCTACCTACCCACAGCCAACACGGGGTCACACAGCCATCACGGGCAGAGCTGGGGTTTGCCTGCCTTTCAGGGCCAGCCAGCTCAACCACCATCACCTGTGTTCAATCAAATCTAATTGCCCACTCTGGCCTGGGCGGAGCTGGCACCACCTCTGCAGGGGCTGAGGTCCGAGGTGCACACCAGGTGCTGGCAGCCAGGCGCCCCACTGAGGCTCGCTGTGTCCGGGGCCGCCGGGTGAAAGATGCCTTTATGGGGCTGAGTGAGATTTTTATCCCAGCCGTTTCTCTTTAAATTCTTTACGATTACGAAGCAGCGGGGGCTGCCAAGAAACATGATTTACTCTTTGAGCATGCACAGCTCCTCGTTCGGTGCCAAGGGAAGCCAGAGCCAGCAGGGAGGGGCGGGCGACGTGCCAGCAGGCCAGAGACAAGGCCTGTGTTGCGGAGGCCCCGCCAATGGCGGTCTCATCCGAAGCTTGGCTGGACCTGGAGGGCCCCGACCACAGGTGAGTTCCGGGTCAAACACGAGGACCCCATCTCTGCCTTCTCCATGGGCCAGTTCTCACCAGGCTTGGTAGCTCCAAACCCCCTGTGGCTGTGGAGGCCACTGAGCCAGGTCCAGCTCCCTGGTGTCAACCTGGCCTCTAAGCCCTGGGCCTCCTCCCTGCTATGCAACTGACAGCTTCAAGCCCAGGTTTGGAGGCAGGGAGTCCCTGTGGCACAAGCAGGCCCTTTAGCTCCCAGGCCAGGCCAGGCCCTGCTCCATCGGGCGCCTTCCTCTCCAACTCAAGTGACCGAGGACACGCTGGCCCCTGCTGACTTCTAACCTTGTCATCTCCAACAAATCCTGGCCACCTTGGTCCTCGGATGCCACATGAGTGGCGGCATTGCTCCGAGCCAGGCCATGGCAGGTAGGTGGATGGCAACAGCCCCCAGCCAGTCATCCGTCCCCACTGGGAACCGGCCAGCGACACCTGCGTCAGAGGGCCCAGGTCCCGAGAGGCTCCAGACACTCAAACCCTTTGCCTGTGGGGCACTGGCATGCCCATCCCTGACTTGAGGGCTCCGGGGGACTTTGCTCCATGGACAGACCGAGTTGGCAGCCTGGGGACAAGCAAGGCTCACTTGTGCTGTCTAGCAGGCAGAGGCAGAGGGCGGGCAGGATGCGGGACCTCCAGCCCCGGCTCACAGCAGGAGGCCGTGCCCACAGCACCACCCCATCTCCACTCTCGGTCCTGGGACAGGCTCAGGCATCAGAGCCCGGCAAGGCCAGCACATGAGTGGCCCGGGAAGCCCCTGAGCCTCCTTCCTGCTGGGAAATGCAGGCAGCCCCTCCTGGGGCCTGGGAGGAACCCGGAGGGACCGCAGCCTGGGGACATCCTGGCACCTCCTACCGTTTCTGTCATTTTCATGTTTCTTGACCTCCCTTGCAAGGTGATCTTCTGCTCCTGCCCCGCCTCAGTTTCCCCAGTAGCCTTGCTAACTGTCATCACAAGACCCTTCTCTCCTGCCAAACACCTCTTGGCACCTAGTCCTGGCCCAAGCCAGTCCAGGCAGCAGCAGTGCATGGGGGGGTTGGCTTCCTGGGAAAGAGTAAACAGTCCCCACGCTGAACAAAGGCCCTGGCAGGGCCTCGCACCTCACCAGTGCCACTGCCGCTGCCCGGGCGGAGGTAGTGCTGGGCCGGGTCATCTCAGGGAAGGAAGCGCTTTTTCACCCAGACTTGGCTTGTAGCTTCAGCTGAAGAGGGCTCTGGGTCTCGGCGAGGTGGGAAGAGGGTCTGCTTCCAGGCTCCCAGCCCCAGGCACCCAGGAGCTTTCCAGAGCCCGGGGCTGGGGCTCCTGGGAAGCTGCCCACTGGACCTGCCACTGCCCGGCCACGCTGTGGCCACTGAGGGACGCCAAGGAGGGCTGCGGGAGCCCCGGGCCTCAGTGACGCCGGGGGACCTTTGCCCTCACACCCTGCTGGCTGGAGAGCTGGCCGGGGTGCCAGGCGGATGGGCGGGCACAAGTCAAGCCTGGCCTCGGTTCCTGCCTTTGTTCCTCCATCTGCCCTGGATGGGGTGGCCCCTCACGCCAGTGCCCCCGCCTTGGAGGGCCTAGCCCTACCAGAACAGAGCCAGCACCTCCCGGCCCAGGGAGATACTGAGTCTGGGAGCCCAGGTGCGCAGCAGTCCTTCTGAGATCACCCCTCTCCTCATGCGCAGCCTGGAGAAATCGCTGTGCCTATTTCCTAGTCCCTGGCCCAGCTGCGGGACCCCGTTACTCTGGGTCTGGGTCTCCACTCCAGCCCACACTCCAGCCCACACCCTGGGTGGGGCCTCCTCCGGGGGCCATGTGATGTGTACACACTCGGTGTCGGTGTGTCGGGGACACATGGGGGTGGAGCCAGGACTCCTGGGCTTCCCAGTAGCGCTGGCCAGCAGGGTGTCTGCTGTCTTTTCTGCAAGCCTGCCCATGAGCACCCCGTCCTGTCCCCCAGAGTCACTGGGGGGAGGGGGCCGGCACACAGTAGGGCTCAAGTATCTGCTAAGTTTTTGTGGCTAAGCACAGAGCTGGGAGGCAGGTCAGGTGTGAGCAGGCAAAGTTCTTCCCAGCTGGGGGCTGCCTGGGCAAAGGTGCAGCGGCCCCGGTGGGCCGCCCCAGGCCACCTCCAGCCCCACCACAGGAGCACGCTGGGCCAGCGCCAGCAAATGGCTTTTAGTCACCGTGGGTGGCGGCTGCAGAGCTGAGAGGGACGAGCCAGCAAGGTCTGGCGAGGCCGGGCACCAGGACTGTTTCTGGCCTGGCCTCTGCCTCCCGTCTGACCTTGGCTCTGCCCTGAACCTCAGTTTCGCCCTTTGGAAAATAGGGACAGAGCCTTTGCCCCCAGCGGCCCCAGAAGGCCTAAAAGGACACGCAGAGGTCCTCCCCATGCCCCAGCCCCTTGCTCCTTTGCATGGATACAAGGTCCCCAGGGTGTGAGGACAGAGCCTTCCCCTGTGGGGGAAGAAAAGGCCCCTGGTGGCACCCAGGCAGGGAGGAGCTGCGGGCGGGACAGCCCCTTCACGATTTATTAATCTGCTGTAAGGAATTTCACCAGGGAAGGGTGGAGGTATGGCAGAATACATCTCACCTTCCCAATCCTGGGAAATGGGGGGCATTTTTCTCACCCAAATGTGTTAACCCCTCTCTGCCCACCCGGGCACAGCCTCCGACATCCACAGGGATGCCCCTCTCTTCCCACCAAGGCCATGGTGGGCTGAGGACAGGGGAGGGGCTCAGGCAAGCCTGAGAAGGAAAGGTCAACTTAGCCTTCCACCCAATATGGCTGCCCGGAAATCTGGCCAGCCAAGGAAGGCTGCCGGTCCCACCCAGGGCAGGAGGCTGGAGGAAGTTACCCTGGCTGCAGGACAGCTGAGGCTGAGAGCTCAGCAGTGACCCCAGGCTCCCTGGCCCTGGTGTGGCTGCTGCCCCTCACCCCAGGCCCAGGGCAGACTCTCAGGACCGCCCCCTGGAGGAAGCAGCCAGCCAGGTGGACTAGTGCTGACTTAGGTATGAGCACCCAGTGTTCACCAGCCTGGTGGCCGGGTGCGAAGGGGACAGAGCTGGGGCCACAGCACTCCCAGGCTGTGGACCTGGCCCCTCAGTAAAGCCCTCCAGTGGACCTGGGCCCATGGCAGGAACCTGTAGTCCCAGCTACTCAGGAGGCTGAAGTGGGAAGATTGCTGAAGCCTAGGAGTTCAAAATCAGACCCAGCAAGATAGCAAGAGCCCTCAGCAAAGGAAAAAACAAAAACAAAACCTTCCTAGGACTTTCCAGGCAAAGCGCTCTCTGGAGGTCTGGGAGCCAGGCCCTCAAGGTATGCCTTCTCCCTGAACCCAGGTGGCTGTCCAGGTTCCTCCAAACTCCAAGTGATCTGGCTCCAGTCCTTCCCAGCTTCACCAGATCCCCTGTCCCTGCGCAAGGCTGTGCCCTTTGTCCCTTTTTTGCCCTGACCCTCCTCCTTCCTGTGTGGTAGCGCCCAGTGCTAGGAAGAAAGGATGGTTTCTGGAAGCCCACAGCTGCTTACCTTTGAAAGAGAGCCTGACGCGGGGTGTGGCCGGGAGGTGGTCCTGGGTGGGGCTGGTCGGCCAGGCCCCAGTCAATGTGGAAGCCCAGAGGAGGAGGCCAGCGACCAGCATCGTGGGAGGGGCCGAGGGCCCAGGAAGCAGGCGGCTCTGCAGACACCTGGAGGAAGCAAGATTGGCATGCGTGAAGCAGGTGATGTGAAGCAGGTGACTACGCGGTCCCTACCATCATTTCCTTTGGGCAGTTTCTCAGTTTCTACCTGAGCAGAGTCATGGGGGGGTTCTCCACGCTTACATGCCCAGCCCTGGGCCACGAGAGGCCCCACATGCAGACCTCTTACATACACAGGGGAGCCTGAAGACCAGGCCGCTGGCCTGGGATCACCAGAGCTAATGGAGCGGCTGGAGACGCCCCTGTCCCCCACAGCATCCTCAGAGCCCTCAGTGTCTTTCCCACCTGGAGGGATGGGGAAGGGGGGATCCATCCCTTCCTGCTCCAGCCAGTCTGGAGCTGGCTATTGGGGTGACGAGGGGGCATGAGAGAGTTGGGGGGATAAGTGAGACATGCACAGACAGCCCAAAGCAGAAGAGGCTGTACCAGCTGAAAAGAGGAGCAGAGAACAAGAGGGCCCACTTCTACTAAAATCAAAGCAGGAAAGCCCCAGGTCAGATAGGCAGAAGGACTTCCTGCCACAGAAAAGCTCCAGCTGTGTCCCTAAGGGCACAGAAGAGGAGCTGGGGTGTCCAGGGGCTTGGGGCAGGGTCTGAGCCAGTGGCATAGTCTCCTGTGGAGCCCCCACCTCCCTGGCAGGTCCAAGTTTCAGCACTGTGTTTTTCAAATATTGTCTCCCCAGGCAGGCTGGCTGTTGGGTAAACGCAGCCCAGCACCAGTTGTCAGAACATATTGCTCCCTCCCGGCACGAACCGGCGCCAAGTCCCCCCCGGCACGCAGAAGCACTGGGGTGGGGGCCTCAAGAACACCAGCATGGGCCCCATCCCCCAGATCTGCCCTGTCTCTTCCCTTCTCCCATGGGAAGCAGGGCCCGGCACATTTCTAGGACTCTGGGATGGGGGCGGGTGAGAAGGAGCCTGCTACCCCCCACCCCGCTGCCCAGGACACGCAGGCCCCACACCTGCCCCTGAGCACCCGGTGACCCTGCCTCCCCAGCCAAGGCGCACCATGCTGCTGCCTCCCAGACAGGGAGCTGGGACAGGAAGCTCCGGCTCCCGGCCTACTCTGTGCACTGTGGAGCCCGCTCCGGTCCTGGGATGCCTGCTGCACCTCTGTGCTCCTAGCCCCCAGCCCAGGCACTGGGGCGGGGGCATCAGAAACAGACCCCTGACCGGTGGTGCCCCTAGCAGGAAGCACCCTCCGGGCACAGTGGGGAGGCCCCCACTGGAGTCTTGGAGAGCCACACACCCACGCCTGCATGCCCACGCAGGTCCCCGCAAGCAGAGTTTGCTCAAGAACCTGACCTGCTAGTGGGGCGGGTGGGGCTCTGGGGAGCGGGAGGTCCCCTCCTGGCCTCTGAGAGCTTTGGATCTGTGCATCAGGGCCCTCCTCCTGATCTTATTTTTCCTGCATCCTCGGTCACAGTGACAAGGTCAGGGTCACCAAGGACAGGGCCGGAGTCGCTGTGTCCAGGGAGGCGGGGACCCTCCCACAGTGCCCCTACAGGCCTTCAGAGGTGACCGAGGCGGCTGAGGTCTGAGGCCCATGTCCAGGCAGGCTGCATCTTAGGCAGCCTAGGGGTGGCAGAGAGGAGAAGGAAGGAAGGAAGGAAGGAAGGAAGGAAGGAAGGAAGGAAGGAAGGGGAGGGAAGGAACGAGGGGAGGGGGAGGGGGCTCCCACAGTCCCTTCCCCTCTCCCAGCCCCCCAAGAGCCTCCAGATGGGATCCAGCTCAGGTGGGTGGACAGAGGAGGCACAGCCACCGCCACCTGGGAGCCCACCAGGAGGAGATCGCAGAAGGAGGGGTGGAGAGCTGGCGGGAGGCAGCAAGGGAGGAAGGCAGGCGGGCGGGCGGGAGGAGGAGAGAGGGAGGAGAGAGGGAGGGACGGAGGAGAGACGCCTGAACAAAGAAACGAGGAGCTGGGGCTGGCAAGGGGTGCAGGGAAGGGGCGGCCAGAGGAAGAGGTCCGGAGGCACCTGGGGGCGGGACAGGGGGCCAGGTGGTCCGATCGTCCAGCCCGATCCAGACCTCCCAGGCTCAGGGTGGGGGAGGGGTGGGCAGCCGGCCTCAGGGAAGGGAGGTGGGCTCCTGGGGGCCGGGAGCTGCCTCGATGGAAGGGAGACAGGAGCTGGGGCTGTGGGGGAACCGGGGCGGAAGTGATTAAAAGCACCCCATCGCTACCCAGCCCCTCAGACACAACTCCCCTGGAGCTCCTTCCTGGCGACTGGCTCCCCCTCCCCCCACACCTCAAGGACCAGGAAGCCGAGCCGCCCCAGCAGAGCCGGGACTGAAACCCCGCTTTTGTGGCCGGGGCTTCCCAGTCAAGGTCACCTGGGCCTGGCTCCATCCTCCCCCGAGGTATGCGGAGCAGCAGGCCAGGCTGGGCTGCTGGGCTTTCTCTCCGGCCCCCACCTCCGCACTTCCGGGCCGGCTCCTTCAGGGCCGAGGGGCAGCAGCAGGGGTGGGTGTGCGGGGGCCCTAGTGGTGACCAGACACCAAACCCCACGAGGCCTGGGCACACCCCCTGAGCAGCCCCGCGAGAGGCCCCAGCTCCATCCCACAGCCTGGGCTGGGTCGGCTCCCAACGCCTGGACACAGTTTCCTCATCTCTGCAACTAGGAAAGCGGCTGCTGGGAGCAGACAGGGGGGGAATTCAGAAGGGCAGGGGTCCCCAACCAAGTGCCTTCAGTTTGTTGCCTCCGTAGGGCTAAGGATCTGGTGGCGAAAGGCTGCGATCTGCAGAATTAGGAGTTAGGGACCCGGCCACCCCAGCTCCAGCCCAGGGGAACGCTCTCGCCGGTGCTACCCGAGTGCCGGGCCACTCAATACCCTCCACTCCCAGATGCTGGGGCCAGCGCCAAGCCCCTGTGGTCCCTGTCCACCTCATCACTGGGGCTTGACTGCAGGCTCACCTGCGCCCCACATGGGGGGCCCCTAAACCCAAGCAGGACTCCTCGCTGTGAAAGCCAGCCCAAGATGCAGAAGGGGCAGGGGGCAAAGCGCCGGCCAAAAAGCCTCCAGGCTGGCAGCCCTGCCCCCTGATCTGCCCTACAGCGCTCCCTCCCACGGCCCGGGTCTTCGGGCAGGGACGCTGAGGCTGGGCAGGCTCACCCCGGGGGCGCGCGCTGCCCCCGCGTGAGCGGAGAGGGAACGGAGAGGGGCAACCGGGATCGGAACTCCGGGCTCCGACGGTGCGAGGGTGAGGGCGAAGGTTTGCGCAGAGCCTTGCGGAGAAAAGTTGCTGGCGCACTGGCGACCCCGCGGGCCCCTCCCAAGCCCCCTCCCAGCCAGAGGCCGGGGAGGGTCCGGCCCAGCAGCCCGCGGGCCGAGCCCGGCGCACCGGGCACTTGCGCGGAGTTGCAGCCCGCGGGTCCCGGCGGGGCGGGGCGGCGCCGCCCCCTCCCCGGCCGCGGACTCACCTCTCCGTGGCGGCGGGGCCTGGGCGCCCGGGCGGCGAGCGGCTCCCCGTGGGCCGGCGGCGCTAGCGGGCCCCCGGGGCCATGGCCTGCCCGCGCTCCGCCGCTCGCCCGACCCCCGCGGCCGCGGCTCGCCCGGCTCGGCGGCGCGGGCACGTCAGCAGCCGAGGCCCCGGGCCCCGGCCCGGGCCATGGGAAGGCTCAGGGGCGCGCGGGGCCGCGTCCCCCGGGGCGGGCAGCGGGCGCCCCCTGGCCGGCGCGCCCAGGGCGCATTCCCCAGCGCGGCGCCGGGCGGGCTGCCGGTCCGCGGGCGCACCGGCCCTGCTCGCGCTGCTCGGGCCCGGGCCGCCGGCTCGTCGGCGCGCCGCTCGGCTCTCGCGGCCGCTGGCGGGACGGGGCGCGGGGAGCCGCGGGGGAGCGCCGGCCATTGGCCGCCCGCGGGCCGATTTGCATGGCCCCGCCCCGGCCCCGCCCCCGGCGGCCCGCCCGCCGCCGCCCCGCCCCCGCTCCACCTGTCCGCGGGCGGGGCGCGGGCTTCCCGGGCGGGGGCCGCGCGGGAGGCGGCGATCGGCGGCCCGCGCCCCGCCCCGCCCGGCTTTGTCTCTCCGTGGAGACGCCGCGCGCCGCGCCGGGTGTTTACGCGCGCCCTCGAGTCCCCGGCGAGAAGGGCGGCGCGCCCGGAGCCGCCCGCCCGCGCTCACCTGCGCACCCTGGCGCTCCCGCCTCCCACCCGCCGCCGGCCGCGCCCCGGCCCGCGCCCGAGCCCCGCGCCGCCGGGCCTGGGACCGCCCGGGCCGCTCAGCAGGTGGCGGTGCAGCCCCTGGGACGGCGGGCACGCGGGACCTCCGCGCGGGCTGCCCCTCGGCTCTGTCCGGCACCCAGCCCGCCGCTGTTTCGGGCCAGCGGCTCCCACTGCCCTCCCCTGGCAGCCCTGTATCCCAGGGAGACCGAACGAGCCGGGGACGCTTGCTTTCCAAAAGCCTGGTGAGGGACCGCAACCAGAGAGGGGCCACCTGGCCCTGGGAAGGGTCCTCTGCTCAGCCCAGCCCCCAGAGCACCTCCCCGCCGCCCTCCCTGGGCCTCGGCAGTCCGGTCCGGAGGCTTCCTCCCCCCTTCTCTTCCTGGCTAATCCTACCAGGAGCAGGGCTCTGGGCCCCTGTCCCGGGTGCCGGCAAGTGCAGGGGGTGGGCATTGAGATCCTGCTGCGGGCCTCCTGGCTCAGGGGTGGGGTGCTGCCCGCCTGCTCCCTGCACGGGCTCCTGAGCTGAGGGGGCACCGGCTGGGTTGGGGGTGACTCTGGTGACTTGAGGGACAGCGCCGGTGTCTCTCCCCTCTGTCCCTCTTGACTCAAAACACTGGCGTGGTAGGAGTGTAGCTTGGGGGTACAGGGTGTGTTTCGCCCGCTCAGGGCTCTGGGTTCCATCCCCAGCACCAGGCATGAAAAGGCAAGACGCGGTAGGTGACTATCATCCCCCTCATCGCCTGCCTCTGTCCCAGGAACACCGAGGAGGCACCACCCGCCATGGCCTCCAGCATCAGCAACAGGGCATGGTGGCACCGCAGTCCTGTGTCCACGCCAAGCCCTCGTGCTGCATGGGGCCTGGACTGGGCACACGGGCATCATGGTATGTTGTTGCACAGTGTGATTTGCAGAAATGTTGTGTAGCCCTCTTCCATTTTGGCTTCAAGTTCAGGGATCCACAGATCCCTTGAAGCCAGCCCTGGGCACTAGGGTTGGGAGGCCCCACCGGCCAACAGGGTTGATGGGTATTTGCCCCGGGTACGCCACAGATGAACCAAGGAGCAGGCCCTACCCTACTGTCTTCACTGTGGAGAAGAGGGACAGGCAGGGTGGCACCTGGAGGGGGCTGCATCTTCACGAGCAAGATGAGAAGACCCTAGCTCGGAAGGACCAGGCTAGCATCGGCTGGCTCCAGACAGGCGCTCAGGGGAGAGGTGAGGGCCAGAGCCCGCGTGGCATGGGAGTTCAGTAAGCCTTGATGTACTTATTGTGGTGCTGGCAGTTGAACCCAGGACACTTTACCTCTGAGCTACACTCCCAAACCTGTTTGATATTTGACTTTGAAACAGGGTCTTGCCAAGCTGCCGGGACTGGCCTCAAACCTGCAAGCCTCCTGTCTCATCTCAGAAGTCCTGGGGTTACAGGCATGTGCCTGGCTTCAATAAATCTTTAGTGAATGAACACGAGAGCGGGCCTGCCTGCAGCCCCAGCTCCGGGAGGGACTGCGAGCCCCGAAGCCAGGAGGACAGAAGGAGACCTCAGTGCCATCCACCCAGGCCTCTTGCTCCTCTGGACCGCTGTCCCCGCCCGCCCGATGTGCTCCCTGCCGCCCCAGGTCCCACTGTCCTCAGCTGTTCCCGTTCTGCCTGCCAGGTAGACAGACAGACTTTTCGTTGGCCAGGCATCCCCTGGCCCACAGTGGTACCAACGTGATCACACAGACAGACCAAGTCTGGCTCCCCTCAGACCTAACGTGTGGGGACCCCTCCTGGGGCCGGCCTCTCCCTTCCCAGGTGGGCCCTGCGTAACGTGCCGAGGAGTGCGGCCCTGTCCTCACTGTAGCCCTGGGACTTCTGGGGGGCTCTGGCCAACAGTGGGGTCCCAGTTGGGAAGAAGCTGGCGGGGCCCCAGCCTGGCTGACTGCTCCTGCAGAGGCAGGAGAGCCTGTCAGCTCGCACGCCCCAGCCCAGCGCGCCTGCTCCTCCTCCAGCCTCTGCAGCAGCCCCTGGACCTCATCCTCTGTCCAGGATGCAGTGCCCACGCTGGGCAGCCTCAGAGAGACCCCGCCCCTCTGGACTCTGCCTCTGAAGACTGGACTTGGGAGGCCTGAGCCTCTGCACCCACCCGCCAGCCCTGGAGGAAGGTGGGGGCTACAGGGCACCCCCACCCCGCCCCCCACCGGCCCCACTGTCGGGGGAACCTGTTTCCCGGCCCAGCAGGCGGAGCAGGCCCCGGCCCGCCCAGCCCAGCCTGGCTCAGGTTTCCCCACTTTCTGGTTTCCTCATCTCCCCTGCCCCAGGCGCCGCCTGCTCTCTGGCCCGGGAACCGGATCCTCAGATCCTGGCCTGGTGAGGGGGAGTGGGGGGGGGGGGCAAGGCCAGCCTGCAGCAGCACCAAGGCAAGGCGGGGGAGGCAGCGAGGAGGACCCGGGCCCAGGGCCAGGAGGAGGTTCCTCCTGCCCGACCTGCCCCGGAGCTGGCTCCCAGCCCATCAAAAGCTGGAAGGTCCCACCTCCCTGGCTGCTCCTAACCGCCCCTGCTGTTGGTCTCTCTAGCAGGAATCTAAACCCGAATCTCCTCCAGGCATGGCCCCAGCACCTCTTTCACCCACAAACGCTGCTACCCCTCTCTGCACCAGGGCTAAGACTGCCTCGTCCTCCCACCCTCTTGGGCCCCTCAGGCCTCCTGAGCTCTTTCAGGGCTCCTGCATCTCTCCCATCTCCCAGCCTTTCCCCAGAGCTCCCTGGGGCCAAGAATGCCTCTCCGGCTTCCTTCTAGATCCTTCGGGCCTCTGGACAAAAGCGGCATCTCCCAGGAATCCTGGGCCAGAAGCTGCCTTGGGCCCCTGCAGGTCCTGCACCCCCACCCAGGCACTAAGAGTTTGTATCCCAGGGCCCAGCACAGTGGCGCACGCTTACAACCTCAGTACTTGGAGGCTGAAACAGGAGGATCACGGGTTTGGGGTTTGTGGCCAGGCACCTTAACAAGGACCTTGGCAACTTTATGAGATCCTATTTCAAAAGTAGGGCTGGGGGTGTAGCTTCTAGGTAGAATGTCCCTGGGTTGGATCCCCAGCACTCCCCCAAAAGAAGAGAGAAAGATAAAGACCTCCCTCTCTCTCTCTCTATCTATCTATCTATCTATCCATCCTGTCCTGGGGAACCCAGGCTCCTCTGCATTTTCCAGGCTGAGTGGGTCCTACATGTTACCCTATACCTCTGCTCTGTGTGTGTGCGTGCGTGTGTGCGTGCGTGCGTGTGCGAGCCGGGCGGGTTGAGTGGGCCTAACCTCTGCTGGCTTCCAAGTGACCCGTGGCCACCGGCCAGCCTGAAACATCCTGTTTAGACAGAGGCCAGACAGCCCTCCCTCACGCCCTCAAGCCTGTCCAGGCAGAGAGCTCAATCCCTGTTTGACCCTCAGGGCCAGACCCAGGAAGAGTAGGGGCAGGGACCTGGGGATCCTCTGCCCCTGTGGCAGAGGTCTCAGCCCCGGGAACCTGGGTCCTAGGTCAGTAATGGTTGGCCAGTCCCAGCCTCTGGGCAATGGACCTGGCTGAGGACACTCTGCCTGGGTATAAAAATGCCCAGCTCAGGACCCCTGCTTGCCCAGCCCGGCCTGGCCCGCAGGGCAGCTCAGGCCCAAAGCCCAAGAGCAGCGCCCGCTCTCGCTCACAGCCACTTACAAAGCACTGGCAAACTCCTCAAGTTTTACTTTGCACCACACAAAACTCAGGTGAAGCCGGGTATGGTGGTGCAGGTCCTAATCTCAGTACCTGAGAGGCTGAGACAAGAGGGTGGCGGGTTTCAGGCAGCCTCAGGAATTTAACAAAACTCTATTTCAAAACAAAAAAACAGAGCCGGGCGTGCATGCTTGTAATCCCAGCATTTGGGAGGCTGAGACTGGAGGATTGCGGTTCGCGGACAGCCTCAGCTACTTAGTGAGGCCCTCTGCAACTCAGTGAGACCTGGTTTCAAAACCTTGCTGGCTTAAGAGTCCTTGTCTCCAAATAAAAGTATAAAAAAAATCAGTCTGGGAGAGTAGCCCGGAGGTAGAAGGGTTTCCAGGAACCCCAGTACCACCAAAAAAAAAAAAAAAAAATAGGGCAGGGTGTGTAGCCCAGAGGTCGAATGCCCCTGGGTTCCATCCCCAGACCTGCAAACAAACAACAACAAAAAAAAACGGGCAGGGTGTGGTGGTGGTGGCGCAAGCCTGTGATCCCAGCATTCAGGAGGCTGAGGCAGGAGGATCGCGGTTCGCCTCCAGCCTCAGCTAGTGAAGCCCTCTGTGACTCAGTGAGACGCTGTTTTCAAATAAAGAATAAAAAAGTAGGGCCGAGGGTATAGCTCAGAGGTAGAATGCCCTGGGTGCCACCTCCAGTACCGCAAAATAAATAAATAAAAATAAAAAGGGCTGGGGGTAAAACTTAAGAGATAGGATGTCCCTGGGGTCCATCCCCAGCACCAAAAAAGCAGTTCTCTTCCTGTTCAGGGCCGCCTCCCGCTAGGAGGAAGGCCGTCCGTCTCCTGCTGTTTCCCAAGCGTTGAATGGCTGACTGAGCGCTGCAGCCCCGCAGCCGAGGGTGGGCAAGGCGGGCGCCCATTTGCTGTTTCTGGGTCCCTGACCGCGCTTCAACTTAAAAGGCAGTGGTGCTCCAACCCTGAGCTCCCGGGAGCAGGGCTGCTAGGAGAGGGCAGGCTCTGAGCGTGCGAGGCTCTGGCTGGCCCGGCGGCATCTGCTGAGCACGCTGCCTCCACGTGTCCGGTGGCCCGGCCCTGGGGGAGGGCGGCGGCTCTGCAGCCAGGCCTGCGAGCTGGGATCTGGACTTGCTTAGTTCCCAGTGACTGGGGAATGTCCCTTTCGTGACAGCGGTGGCGGGTGGTGCGGCCTCCCCAGCCCCTCGCTCCCAGCAGGGGAGTGGGGCCCCATGAAGGCGGCCCCTGGCAGGGGGAGGGCACGTGCAGACACGGGGCACCCCTATCCTAGCCCTGCTCCCTACGTGTGGCGCCAGGTCATCCCCGAGGAGGGTTGCAACCTGCGGTCTCAGTCCCTGCCCTCACACCACAGAGCGGGGTCCAGAGCACCCCAGTGAGGTCTCAGCCTCCCGGAGCCAGAAACAGAGAGGCGCACCAGCAAGGCTGTGGCACAGCAGCCTGGGACCAGGCGGTAAGGAATGCTTCTAGAATGCAGAAAGCCTCCCTTTACAGCGTGAAGCCTCAGCGCCTGGGAAAGGTCCGGGCGCAGGGCTCCCCAGGCGTGTAGGGGCTGGACCTGCACCCGGCCCTGGCCGAGCCCGCCTCCAGCATGGGGGACCCCCTTGCACTAGCTGGCCATGGGGCCAGCCCTGCTCCTGACCCTGGGGCTCTGTGCCTCCTCCCGCCAGGGTTTCAGTCCCTGGGGCCTTGGCAACACCTGCTCTGTGGCCCCTCACCAGGGCCCTGCTACCTGGGGAGCCCAGGCGGGGGGCCCGGCTCTCCTCGGAGGTCAGAGTATCATCATGTACCCATTTTTTCTTGGTCCTGGGGATGGGACCCAGGGGTGTTCTACCTCTGAGCTGCATCCCGAGCCCTTTTCATTTTGAAACAGGGTCTCAGTAAGTTGCCGAAGCTGGCCTCCAACCTGCGATCCTCCTGTCTCAGCCTCCCAAGTCCTGGGTGGGATTACAAGCGTGTGACATGGTGCCCGGCTTGTGGACCTTTTTTAACAGGGGAGCCCTGGGACCTTGAGGAGTAGAGGCCTGGGGAGCGCCGTCTGGGGACTCCAGACTAGGGCGCCCCTAAATGTTGGGGTAAGCCACTGCGAGGGAAAAAGTGAGGGCTGATTTGAGGGTGGCCGACGGCGCAGGCTGGCATAGGTCAGACAGGGAGGGGCCCAGGGTGTGCTGGAGCTTGGGGGTCTTCAAACATGGCCAGGCTTCCCCCAGCCTTCCCTTGGAACACATCCATTGGGCCTGACCTGGGTTTTGGGGTGGGAAGAGGGCCCCTCCCTGGCATCTGTAGCCCCGGCCAGCTCCCTACCCCCTTCTCCTGAAACCTGGTATAAGCAGAATCTGAGGGCATGTTTCTGCAAAGTGCAGGTTTGCTGCTGGAAGGAACCTTCTAGATGGAGGGATAAGAGAAGGGAGGGCGGAGGCAGGGCCTGCTCGGAGGGGACAGCAGAACCGCAGACCTATGCACTCCCAGAGACTTCGGAGAACCTGGATCCTGCCACACAGTACGCGTGTGTCCCGGCCCTGCCCAAGCACCTACCGTGTGCCACCCGGCCTGCAGCCACTGTCCCACCTCACAGGGAGAGGGTCGCGTGTGTGTGGTGTGCTGGGGTGGAACTGGGGTGGAACCCAGGGCCTCCTGCGGGCTAGGCAAGCGCCTGCCACGGAGCCCCGCCCCAGCACAGGGAAGCTGGGCCAGGGTACTGGTGGAGGTGCACAGAGGGGCACTGCTGTCCCCAAAGGAGGGGATCAAATAGGGCCGGGCGCGGTGGCGCACGCTTGTAAGCCCAGCATTCAGGAGGCTGAGACAGGAGGATCTCAGTTTGAGAACAGCCTCGGCTACTTAGTGAGGCAATTCAGTGAGACCATGCGGTGGCGCAGGCTTGTGATCACAGCACTCGGGAGGCTGAGACCGGAGATCGCGGTTCGCGGACAGCCTCAGCTACTTAGTGAGGCCCTCCGCAACTCAGTGAGACCCGGTTTCAAAATAAAGAATAAAAAAATAGAGCAGGGGTGTAGCTCGGAGGTAGAAAGCCCCTGTGTTCCACCCCCAGGCCTGCCAAATAAAAAAAAAAGAAAAAAAAGAGAAAAGAAAAAAAGAAAGGAAGGAAGGGAGAGAGAAAGTACGGAAGGACCCCACACCCTCACTCTGGGTACCTCCACAGGCCTGTGGGCACCAGGGAGCCGCCTCTGCTCCCTGCCACCTGTTTTTACTGGGGACTGAAGTCGGGGGCCTTTTACCTCTGTGCCACACTCTTTTTTTTTTTTTAACTTTGAATCAGGGTCTCACTACGTTGCTGAGGCTGGCCTCATTCCGGTGATCCTCCTGTCTCAGCCTCCCAAGTGCTGGGATCACAGGTGTGCGCCAGCGTGTCCGACTTCTCTGTCACCTGTTGATCAAACCCCCCCACCCCCAGGGGGAAGGCGTTTGTGTCTCTGGGTCCAGGGGTCTAGAGAAGCCATCTCCACTCCCTGCTCTCCCCTCTGGCCACAAGGTGCGGTCTCCTTGCCTTTCCACACAGGGACCCTCACCCTCCACCTTGCCGGACCTTGGATAAAGACATCGCTTGATGGATGGGAACCAGGGCCCTGAAAGGGTCCCGAGTCAGACCTAATTTGCCTGCTCTGTGACCAAAAGGCAGTCGAGGGTCTCTGGAGGCGCCTGGGCGGCTCCTCTGCTCACCAAGGCGTGCTGGGGACCCAGCCTGCAGCACCTGGGGTTCAGGCCGGTGCCCAGGCTCCGCCCCCAGGGGCCTTCCCCGTCTCCCTCGTCATCTCTGGGTTCAAGTGCTCCCCAGAAGCCCGCCCTGGGTGTCCAGCTAGTCTGCCCCACAGCTCCCAGGGCGCGCTTTGCCCTGGTCTCTGTCAAATGTCACTTTTTCATTCTGCAGACACTTTTTCATTGCCAGCCCTGTGCCACGCCCAGGCACCGGGACTTGCTTGGCATCCCAGTTTGGCCTGAAATTTCGACAAAACTGAGCCGGGCGTGGTGGCACACGCTTACAATCCCAGTACTTGGGAGGCTGGGACAGGAGGATCGCGCAGGTTCAGAGACAACCCCAGCTACTTAGTGAGGCTCTCAGCAACCTAGTGAGACCCTGTTTCCAAATAAAATATAAAAATAGGTCTGGGAGTGTAGCCCGGAGGTAGAAAGCCCCTGGGTTCCACCCCCAGTACCAAAACAAACAAAAAAATGGACAAAACTGTGTTCCCGAGAGGCAGGCTAGATTCTCATGTCTGGAGCCGAGGGCTGCGGGCCTAAGCAAGGGAAGACCTTGATGGCCCCGGGTGGGGGATCTGTGTCCCTGCAGGGACGCCTCTGCCTGCTGGAGTCCTCGGAAAGTGCAGAGCCAGCGGAGCCTGACCTGCCTCAAAGCCCTGCAGCCTTGGCCTCAGGCCCACAGCCCCCCAGGAAGTGGAGTAGGCCCAGGCTTCTTGTTTGCAGTACTGGGGATCAATCCAGGAGTATTCTACCTGCCAGCTATATCCCCAGCCCAAGTGTGTGTGTGTGTGTGTGTGTGTGTGTGTGTGTGTGTGTGTGTGGTACTGGGGATGGAACCCAAGGGCATTACTACATCTGAGCGACACTCCTAGCCCCGTTTTTTATTCTTTATTTTGAAACAGGGTCTCACTGAGTTGCGAAGGGCCTCACTAAGTAGCTGAGGCTGGCCGTGAACTGCGATCCTCCTGTCTCAGCCTCCCAATGCTGGGATGACCAGCGTGCCCACCACGCCCGGATTTGCGTCTCCAATTTTTATTATTTATTTATTTATTTTTGCAGGTCTGGAATGGAACCCTGAGGCCTTCTACCTCCAAGCTATACCCTTGCCCTATTTTTTATTCTTTATTTTGAAACAGGGTGTCACTAAGTTGTATTTTTATTTTGAAACAGCATCTCACTAGGTTGCTGAAAGTCTCACTACTTGCTGAGTCTGTCCTCGAACCTGCGATCCTCCTGTCTCAGCCTCCTGAGTGCTGGGTTTTTAAGCGTGTGCCACCATGCACCACAAGGGGCTCTGCTTTGACCCCAGTGGCCGCCATGGCTGTCAGACCTCCAGCCCCCACAGCAGCGCAGCATGCGGGACCCACTCATACCTCCTCAGGCAAGGCCAGCCCCACTGACCTCCCCAGAGGTAGCCACCTGGCCCACCTGCCTCCGCCCTGGATAAGCCAGCCTCGCTCTGGCCGGACACCAGCCTCCAGCCCAGGATCCTGCAGACAAGCAGGCATCAAGGGCTGTGAAAGTGGCCAGACGCCAAGGCTGGGTCAGCCCAGGCCAGCAGGGAGGCGTCCTGGCCACAGGTGCCCATGGGGCAGGACTGATGGGTGGCTGCCCGGAGGGGTGACACCACTGCTGGGCCTTCTGGGAACAATCAGACTTCATCCTCAAAAGATGGGTAAACACAGGAGTGTGGTGGTGCACACTTGTAATCCCAGCATTCGGGAGGCTGAGACTGGAGGATCTCGGTTCACATCCAGCCTCAGCTACTTAGTGAGGCCCTCTGCAACTCAGTGAGACCCTGTTTCCAAATAAAGAATAAAAAATAGGGCTGGAGCTGGGCGTGGTGGCGCACGCTTGTAATCCCAGGATTCGGGAGGCTGAGACAGGAGGATGGCGGCTCGTGGATGGCCTCAGCTACTCAGTGAGGCCCTGTGCAATTTAGTGAGACCCTGTTTCAAAATAAAGACTAAATAGGGCAGGGGGGGTAGCTCGGAGGTAGAATGCCCCTGGGTTTCATCCCTAGAACCGTGCGCAGCCCCCCCACACACACCCGCACACACACGTGAGGCCTGGAGGAGTAGGGCCTTGCCCTGAGCGCCCATGAATAAGCCTGCCTGCATTGAGGTTCCTGGCAATCTTGGCCCTACTTCCCTGAGCCCTCATGCCCGCTGGCTGTGTGCCCCACCCCAGGGCCCAGGAGCCACCTTGCCCCTTGCCAGGGAGTACCTGGGCTGTCCCACCCTCCTGTCCCTCCCTGGCTGGCCTGCAGGGCTGGTGGGGCAGCTGGGGGAGGGCTGCGGATGGGTCTCCCAGGGGCGGGCTGTGCCCGTCCAGGTGTGGGGCTTCCGGAGGCCCCTTTGTCCTTATCTTGGTTCCTAGGTGGCGGGGCCCAGATAAGCGGTCTAGGCGGCTGAAATTCCAGCCTGGCAGCTCTCCACCACGGGCGTGGGGGCTTGGGATGCACCATCCGTGCACTGTCCCCTAGACCCGCCCAGAGAGGACCCTGCACCAGGGCCCCCAGCAGCACCTGCACACTGGGGCCTGCACCCCACCCCGCCCCGCCCCTCCCCATTTCTTGGCAGCTCACCCCTTTTCTACCTCCCTTAGCTGGGGTGGGGGCTTGCGGGTAGGGCGCCTCCAGCCAGCGGGAGCCCCACTCGGAGAAGCCGAGCCCTGAGTGATCCCAGAGACCCCCCAAGCCCAGACCCGACCACCCTTCCCAGGATCTCGGCCTCCTGCTCCCCGTCCCCTCCCCCCTCATTAAGCCTCCTAAACCCGCCAGCTCCCTGAAGCAGGAAATTGCATTCTGCCAAGATTAAATGGACTCGAACGCCCTGCCTCTGCTTGCGAGGGGGGAGCTGAAAGGAGACAAGTTTGCTTGAGGTGCGGGCCAGGACCCCATGGAGGGGGGAGCCCGCAGGACCGAGGGGGGTATGGGCAGGGGACAGGAGCTGAGGAAGCCACTCTCTCCTGGGGGCGGGCGGGGGAGGGGCAGTTCCCATGGGGGGGGCAGGGCGGGAGGAAATGGTGCCTGGGAGGTGAGAGAGGATGCCTGTCAGGTTGGGACCAACCTACAGGAAACGGGAAGAGAACTTTGCGGGCACACAGTGCCCAGGAGAGGTGGCCACACTCTGCCCTGCCCCCCCATGGAGCAGGGCAGTCTGCGACCCCGTGTGACCTGAGGCCTGGGGAGCCCCGCACACCCCATTTCATGCACAGGCGACACTGAGGCCCCTCCACAGCAGCACACCCAGAGGACACCGCCCCACGTCCCAGATGAGGGCTGCCCCGGGCCAGAGGGCCCCCAGACCCAATCCCACAGGAGAGGAGAGTGGGCGAGGGACCCCTCAGGCCTAGGGTCAGGCTGGGGTCTAGGTTTGCGTCTGCTCAGATGGCTGGGCTCAGGTGGACCACCCTGGCTGGGGGTCATCCCTGGGAGCACCCGCCTCAGAGATGGGGCAGGCATATCTGTGGAGCAGCCTGGAGGCTGGGGGCTGAGGGCCGCCCTCCCGGCCGGGCCCCACTCAGGCCCGGCCCACCTGGCTTCCAGACCCTGTGCGTTCACGTGGGTGCCCACTGCAGGCAACCTGAGCCGGGCGGGTGGAGCCCCAGGACGGAGGCCGGCTGGCTCCATTCTGGCGCTGGTGAGAGCGGGCTGCAGGCATCCCGATGTGTGGGGAGCCGGCCCTGGTGTCCAGGGAGGGCGGGCAGGCTGTGCTATGCGGCACCCAGCAAGGGCTGAGAAGGCGCAGAGGTGGGGTGAGGAGGACCCCACAGGCGGGTCCCCGTGTTCCTGGCCTGAGGGTCCCTGGTCACTTCCTGAGAAAGGTCAATTCCTCTCTGTCTGGGGCGATTGAGCCCAGGGGCATTCGACTGCTAGGCTCTAACCCAGCCAACGGAGTGTGTGTGTGTGTGTGTGTGTGTGTGTGTGTGTATCTTGTTGTGACCCTTTTTGTCCTTTAGTGTACTTGGCATTGAGCCATGGAGCTGCACCCCAGGTCTATTTTATCTGTACTGGGGTTGAACCCAGGGGCATTCTACTTCTCATCTATACCTTGCCCTTCTTATGTTTGTTTGTTTTTTTTTTAATTTTTGCTTGTGCCCAGCTTATTTTATCATTTATTTATTTATCTGTTTGTTTGTTTGATATGGTACTGGGAATTGAACCCAGGGGCATTCTGTCTCTGAGCTACACACATTCCCAGCCATATATATATATATATATAATTTTTGTGTGTGTGTGTGGTACTGGGGGTGGAACCCAGAGGCTTTCTACCTCCGGGCTATATATTTATTTGGAAACAGGGTCTCACTAAGTTGCTGAGAGCCTCACTAAGTAGCTGAGGCTGGCTTCGAACCTGTGTGATCCTCCTGTCTCAACCTCCCAAGCGCTGGGATTACAAGTGTGTGCCACCATGCCCGGCAAGACCCTGTTTCAAAGTAAAAAATGAAGAGGGCTCGGGGTGTAGCTCAGAGGTAGACTGGATGCCCCTCGGTTCAACCCTCTGTACCAAAGGAAAGAAAAAGAAAAACAGCGGAGATGCACACCTGTCAGCCAGGCCGCGGCTGCCCAGAGAACAAGGGCATCTGTCTTGGTTTTGAGCTAGCACCTAGCTCTGCTTTCAAATGCCCCTGGGGAGGCCGGGCCCTGATACCTGGAGCCCTGGGGACCCCTCTCCAGGGGGCAAGGGCAGTTCAGGATGCCTTGAGGTTCAGGAATCCGGCTGTTCTAGGGAGACCACCTGTGAGCGTGACACCCATATACTCGGGGCGGGGGGAGGGCAGGAGCTGTTGGCTCTGACCCTAGAGGAGAGGAGGCGCTGGGAGTCTGGGCAGAGTCTAATCAGTGGGCACGGGCCCGCGGCCTGTACTCCCTCCGGGGCTGATAGCCTTGGGTCAGCTACCCCTGCTGCTCTGCGCCCTGTGGCCCTCCAACTTGGGACCTCTGGACAGGGCTCCAGCACGGCATGCCTGCTGGGCCCCGGGCCTCTGTGGAGTTAGGCTCAGCTGGGCCTTGCGGCAAGCGCCCTGGGCCAGGTTTGCCAACCCTGCTGCTCACGCAGAAACCTCCAGTGCCCGCGGGACGTCCGCCGTGGGGCCTCCAGTGGGGCCCTAGACGACCTGTGCTACGGCGCAGAGCCAGTTTCCTCAGTGGCCCAGGATGGAGCTCAGGATGGCCTAGTGTGCACAAGGCCCTGAGCTCAATCCCCAGTACCAAACAAACAAGCAAAGATCAATCCCCAGCCAGGTGCACTGGTACACACCTGTAATCCCAGTAATGGGGAGACTGAGACAGGAGGATCGTAGGTTTAAGGACAGCCTCAGCCACTTAGTGAGGCCCTATTTTTTATTTTTTTTTTATTTTTGTGGTACTGGGGATGGCGCCCAGGGGCGTTCTACATCCAAGCTCCACCCTCAGTCCCATTTTTTTATTCTTTATTTTTTTTATTCTTTATCTTGAAAGAGGGTCTCACTGAGTTGCAAAGGGCCTCACTAAGCACCACACTCAGTGAGACCCTGTTTTTTTTTTTTTTTAAAAATCAAATCAGGCTGGGGTGTAGCTTGGAGGTACAATGCCCCTGGGTTCTCTCCCCCAGTACCCCCCCCACACACACACAGGGCTAGGAATGTCGCTCAGTAACTGGGAGGTAGAGCACTTCTGGGGTCAGTTCCTAGTGCACAAAAAGAAAGACAGAAAAAAAAAAGAGAAAGAAAACTCAGCCCCTGCCGTCAGGGGTCTTCAGGGAGACTCCGTCTGGGGGGAGGTCTGGCCTGCCCTAACTTCCATGACCCTGGGAGGCCACCGCGGGCTCCTCCACCTGGGGGCTCCGAGCCTGGGCTGCCCCTGAGCAGGCTAGCCTGCGGCTTCTCTGTCTGGAGCTGGGAAGGAGGCGCGGCCTGCGTTAGGGCAGCGGTCAGCCTCCCCCATCCTCCGCCGCCTCCTGGCTGAGGTCCTGCCGGGACTCTTGCTCACTTGCTGGCTGTCTTGGCAGGAAGGCAGAATCAGCCATGC
This sequence comes from Muscardinus avellanarius, assembly GCF_963383645.1. Lineage (NCBI taxonomy): Eukaryota > Metazoa > Chordata > Mammalia > Rodentia > Gliridae > Muscardinus > Muscardinus avellanarius. The sequence goes on from NC_137790.1 coordinate 141,042,891, forward strand.
CTGCATCGCTCTGCCTGGGCCCGTGGACCCGGTGGGAATCCTCACGCGGAGGAGCGCCAGGCGCAGACTTCACCGTGCTGCGGTGGAGCCCAGGGACCTCGCTGGGCTTGGTGGGCAGGGCAGCCGGGACGCGTCTCCAGGCGGAAGGGACTCAGCTCATCTGCTGTTCACTGGAGAAGACAGCCAGGGAGGGGCGTGCGCACCCCTAACAACCTGTCTGGGGCCCAGGACTTCCCTGCCGGGGGGCAGGAGGGAAAGGGGAGCCTCACAGGGGTCTCACGGCTGGCTGTGGCCTCAGGCACTCAGCTGGTGGGTCCGGACCCCCCAGGGGCTGTTCCTACAGGTTTTAGCCCTGTGCTTGAGTCCCAGGAGGGCTGGGAGGGGCTCCCTTTTGTCTCTGGCATTCATTTGGTGGCCCTGAGGCCGCTGGCCTGGGAGATGGGGGAGAAGGGCCGATGTGTAGCCTGTGGCCAAGGTGGGCATCTGCCTGTCTGTCTTGGGCGGGAGGTGGGGGCCGGGAGGGGGTGTCGCCCTCATGAATTTATGGTGACTCTAGTGAAGCCTGGTATAGGCAGGGCTGGGGGCCGGGCGGCTCCTGGCCAGTGCGTGTGCCTCTTCAGCCGCTCAGATGCCCCTGACCATATCACGCCAGCCCCACCCCAGGTTCTGCCGGCTAAGCTTCTTAGAACCAGGACCCAGCACAAACAACATCTGTGCCCTGTTGTCCCAGGACGTGACCCTGGTGTGTTGAGACCCTTAGAGGGGCCTGGGGACACCGTGGGGCGCCTGGGAAGGCCCTGGGGACTCCCTGCTCCTGTACACCCACACCCAATCCACACACTGCGGCCACAGAGGCTGCACCCTTGCCCAGGTCTCTGCCCGCCACGTGGTCCTGTTCTGGGCCTAGCCTGGTGGAGGGATCCGGGAGGAACTGGTGCGGGGGGGGGGGGTCTTCCCACCAGCCCCTCTGACAGGCCACCTCGCCTGGGGGCTCTGCTCCCTCCCCCGCAACAGTCTAACAGTCAGAGAAGAAAAGAGAAGAAACGAAGTGTCTGAGGATGAGGACTGAGGGGTGGAAATTACCTCAACTGAATTTTAAAAACCCCTGGCTGGTTTCCATAGTAACAGAAAGGTGCATCCTATCACCATGGCAACAGGCAAACACCGAGGCCTGCTGCTGGGATTGGGGATTTGGGATGTAGCCCGAGGGGGCGGGCCGGGGAGCCGGGTCTGGAGTTAGTCCATCCCCGCCGTTCTGGGGGTCCCTCGTCCCCTGGCAGTGGAGTCCCAGGAGAACAAATTGTGGGGTAATCCCCTGCCTCCCACCGCCCACCCCTCCCGTCTCACCGTCTCCAGCCTGGGAGCCTGGAGTGGGGTCCCAAGCCTGTGTAACTGGATTCTTCGCTGGGCAGAGTCTGGGCGTGGAGACCGACCGTCCAGCTCAGCCTGGACCTTAGTGGGTCGGGGTGTGGCAGTCCCCATCGGGGTCACTGGCCTTGAGGAAGACGCGCTTGGCCAGGGGTCAGCTCCAGGATACCCTGAGGACAGCCAAGCCATACCTTGAAGACAAGGACACACCTGGGTGAAGGCTGTGCACCTGGGGGTGGTGCTTCTCAACGGGCAGCAGCCACCCTGCGAGGATCTGGGGGACACCACTGGAGCTCCAGCAGCCCCCCTCGGCTTCCCCGAAGCCAGGGACTTTGTGGCCATCATGGGAGTGCCAGAGACAGAAGGAAGCCACGCCTGCCTCCCTGCCCCTTGGCGACCCGAGGCCCGTGGCCCATGCCAGGGGCTGGTCATCAGGCTCGCTGGCCCTGTGGCCTGTCGTTCTAGCCCCAGAGTGGGTCTCTTGGGCCACCCGGTGACGCCAGGAGCTGCTTGTTAGACACACCAGGGACCCTCCGCCCTTCCATTAATGCACTAGCTCTACTGTGGCTGAGTCAGAGAGCAGAGAGCCTGTGGGCCGCGCGGCCTTGGAGACCTGGCCCTGCAGGAGCGCACACAGCCCGCGTGCGCGTGTATGTGTGTGTGTGTGTACGCGCGTGTGTACACAGTGAGCGACAAAGTGGTGTTAGCCTTTGTAGGATTTCAGGAAGACACCTGAGCTGCTTCCTCCTGGGCTGTGTGTGTGTGTGTGTGTGTGTGTGTGTGTGTGTGTGAGTGTGTCTATCTATGGACAGAGGGCTGAGGTAGAGGTTTGCAAAACCAGTCCTGGGGCAGAGAAAAGACTTTTCTTTGGCACTGGGAAACAGAACCCACTGAGCTGCACCCCCAGCCTTTTTGACTTCTTTTTGTTGGTATGTTGTAGTCATACATCTTAATGGGATACCAGGTCCTTTTTGTGTGTGTGTGTGTGTGTGTGGTACTGGGGATGGAACCCTTCTACCTCCGGGCTACACTCCCAGATCTATTTTATATTTTATTTGAAAACAGGGTCTCTTAAGCCAGTGAGGCTGGCTTTGAACCTGCGCGATCCTCCCGTCTCCGCCTCCCGAGCGCGGGATGACAAGCGTGCCCACCACGCCCGGCTCAACCAGATCCTTCTTAATTTTTACTTTATTTTTCAGCACTGGAAATTGACCTCAGAAGCATTCTACTTCTGAGCTACACCCCCAGTCCTATTTTTTTTATTCTTTATTTTGAAACAGGGTCTAAGTTTCGGAGAACCTCACTAAGTAGCTGAGGCTGGCCCCGAAACTATGATCCTCCTGTCTCAGCCTCCCCAGCTTCCCAAGTACTGGGATTACAAGTGTGCACTATCATACCCAGCTAAGATCCTTTTTAATTAATTAATTAATTAATTAATTACTGTTTGAGTACTGGGGATTGAACCCAGGGGCATTCTACCTCTGAGCTATACCTTCAGGACTATATTTTATTCTTTATTTTGAAACAGGGCCTCACTAAGTAGCTGAGGCTAGCCTGGCCGCGAACCTGAGATCCTTTTGTCTCAACCCCCAGCTGATTGTTTTTATTTTTATGTTGAAGCAGGGTCTTGCTAGCTTCCCCAGGCTGGCCTGGAAAGCGCTATCCTCCTCCGCTGACTCCCTAAGTGAAGGAGTTACAAGTGTGTGCTACTGCACCTGACTAAGGACTTTTTATCACTAGCACCCTTGGTATGGAGGGGCTGAGGCAGGTCAGACTGGCAGGGGTGCCGTCCTGGCCCCTGGGGGGGGGGAGTGCCCAGACCACACCTCTCCAGGCCTGGGTCTGCATACACAGGTCCCGGGCTCAGCCCCGCAGCCCCGCTGAGAGGTTTTGAGGTTCTGATCTCCATCTGTGGCCTCTCCCAGGGCGCAGCTCCAGGTGGGGTGCAGCCGAGTGGACAGTGGTGCTCCCCCAGGACTTGGGCCTGTAGCCTGCAAGTGGGCGCACCGGGTCCAAGGCAAGAGGCCGACCCAGAGCTGAGGCCCACTCTGTACCAAAGGGATGGCCGGCCCCAGGCTTCCAGGGGGGAAGGGGGCCTGGGGCCCGCTGCGCAGAAGCCAGAGAGGGAGGCGGGGGTCCCCCTGGCTGCCCCTCCACTCCTGAGTCAGAAGCAGGCTTGGAATCCATGGCTGACCCCACTGGTCACCTGGGCCCACACTCGGGCCAGGAGCGCCCAGTCTCACTGGAATCCCCGTGGCTGCCTTCAGGGCTGCCTTCAGTGTCCTCGCTGGTGACTGTCCCCTGGCTACAGCAGTGCCCACACGGGAGTAGAGGCTAAGTGTGTCCCCAGGACACTCCTGTCTCTGCCTCCTGAATGCCGGGATCACAAGGTGTGCCACCATGCCTGGCCCGCCCTATCTTTATTTTGAAGCAGGATCTCAGTCAGTTGCAGAAGGTCCCACGAGGCGCACCTGCGATCCTCTTGTCTCAGCCTCCCAAGTGCCACGCCCGGCTTGTTTTTGGTGGTAATACTAGAGATTGAACCCAGGCACATTCTACCTCCAAGGTATACCGCAGCCCTTTTTAATTTTTTTATTTTGAAACAGGATCTTGCTAAGCAGCTGAAGCTGGCCTCAAACCTAGGATCCTCCTGTCTCAGCCTCCCCATGCTGCGATCACAGGCTAGGGCCACCGCGTCACAGTGGGCAGAGTGTGGATTCCAGCACCCTGCCTGGCTCTGCTCAAGTCGCATGTGCTGGGGTCGGTGCTTCTGCTCCACAGGTGCACGGGGCTCAGCATCTCCTGCTTCCGGAGCCGCACCTGTTCACGCACTGAACATCGAGCTGCTGGACCTGGGGCCCAGATGGGGAGATGCTGGAGATGGGAAGGGGGCCAGCCCAGAGGAGCTTGTCCTGGGCTGGGGGCAGGAAATGGCTGGGATCTGTGACCTAGAACAGGGGCTGGAGTCACTCCCTGATCTTGCCCCTCAGAGGGTGCCAAGCGGCCCTCCTGCCAGCCCTGCTCCCCGCGACTGCGGGTCTGTGGTGGGGGAGCCTTGGCCGGGTGCACCTCGGAGGCAGATCCCTCCTGCCCTAGCTCCTGAGCCCTGTCCCCTGCCAGCTGCCCTCCCCAAGCCTGCCCAGCCCCCTCTGAATGTGGAGCCCAGAGAGGGGCACTCCAGGGAGCTCAGCACCGGAGGCCGGGCGTCGCCCTCTCCGAGGAGGCTCGGGTCCTTGGCTGAGGCCGCTTCTGCAGCTCCCTCTCAGGACAAAGGTTTGGGCTGGACCTGGCAGACCCCCGCTTATGGCCTCATAAATATTTATCAGACTCCAGGGGCCTGAGCCTGCAGCTGGCTGGGCAGGGGCGGGGCGGGCAGATGCAGGAGGGTCTGGGCGTCCCTAATGAGGGAGTGGAGAGAGGAGAGTGCCACCTGGGCCCAGGGCTCTTCGGGGAGGAGAGGACAGATGGACAGCGAGACAGTCGGAGGAGCCTCAGGGACTCCGGCCTCCCATGCACCCCAGGAATGTGAGGAGGAGCCTGGAGGCGGAGGCTGAGAGGCGGCACTGCAGCCTCCTCCGTGGGGCATCCTGGAGCTGCCCCCCCAGATGGTACCCTCCTCTCCAACCCTGGAGCTGGGGCCGCCCCCTCTTCCCGCCCTCCCTTCTGCCCACACCCTCGCTAGAAAGGCTCTGCTGTCCAGGCCCCCCACGATAACCCTGTTCTCCATCCCCAGACCTGCCTCCCACGTTCAGGGCCCCCCTTCGCCCACAGGAACCCCTCCCCGAGGCCCTGCAAGCCCCTTGGGCGCCCAGCGCACAGTCCCGCTGGGGCCACAGGTGGGATGGACGCTCCCGCTCAGAGCGGGGCCTGGGGAAGTGGGGGGACTAGGGGCAGAGAGGGCACGCTTGGGGCCCGGAGCCTCCTCAGGCAAGCGCGGCCTGACAGGGGGGACTGCGCCAGGCAGCGAACCCCCAGCAGATAATGAGGGCGGCGGGAAGGCGGCCGCGGGCGCAGCCTGGGGGAAGCCGCCTCGAGCCCAGAGCGCTCATTAGTGCAGCTAAGTGGGTCAGCCGCTCCCCCAGCCGCGCCAGGTGTGGGCGGGAGGGAGGATCCGAGCCCATTGTCTCCCTGCGAGCCCCAGGCCCCGCTCCCGCACCCCCTTCCTGAGCCTCTGCCCCTTAAGGCCCCCCCTAGCGCCCGCCTCTCCCCCTCCCCCGGAGCCCGACCTCCTCCCCAGGCCCCTGGAGGCAGCCCTCTCCCCGCCGGTGCCCACCCCCAGGTGCGGCCCTCAGCCAGCCTCCCTGAGGCACCCTCCAGACGGAGCCACACCTGGGAGAAATTGAAATCTTAGACGCTTCCCCGCCCCCGCCCAGGAGGCTGACATCCCAGTCCCAGCCGCCAAAGGAGAGAAACGCGGCTCTGGGGGGCCCCCCCGCACAAGCATCCGGGTCCAGGCGGGAGCCCGGCAGGGCCTTCCTGACCCCCTCCCCGGTGCCAGCTGGCCCTGGACATCCCCGCGGGCTCGGGCTCCAGGGGCCAGGATGATGGAGACCATCCTAGTACTGGGGGAGGGGCGCGGAGCAGGTCTTCTGTGTGGGGGCGCCGGGTCCCCCTCTCAAATCCGGGCAGAGCTGGCTGAGAATGGAAACTGGGAGCCTGTGAGCTATGCCTCCCTCCTGGCCCCTGGACAAGGGCTAGAAAATGGATGAAACGCTGCATGATGTGAGGTTAGGCCTGGGGGCTGAGTGACCAACCTGTCCTCACCAGCCCCACGCCGTCCCTGGGCCTCCGTGCATGACTTCTCTGGGCCTGGCTGCACAAGAGTTAATCTCAGGGCTCCCACCCACCCCACGTGCACAGTCAAATTCCAGGAACGCTTTCCATTAAGGACCTTGGAGCAGATTTCATTTACATTAATAAGAACCAGAGAAACCTGTGGGGGGGTGGCTGTGCTCGCTGCTCAGTTGTCTTGAGTCTGGCGGGGTTCGCCAGGGGCTCGCGGGCCTCCTGGCCCTAGAGGACAGGCCTGTGCCAAGCCAGTGCTGGGTGCTAGGGGAGAGGTGGGGCCCGCAGAGCCCGCTGGCCCTGAGGGCCCGGTGGTGAGCCTGGAGCTCTTGGAGCAGACCCACTGTGGCCCGTCTTTGAGCCTCAGTTTACCAATCTGTTGCTGTCCTCTCTCCTGCCCTGGAGGGGGGATGCCCAGGCTCCAGCCCATCTGCTTAAGGAGTTGGTACCCTTCCTCAGCCTTCTCCCCCTCCAGCTTGGCCTTTCCGCCCTACAGGGGAGCAGCAGTTGACCCTCTTGGGTCTGTTCAGCGAGCTCAGGAACCTGCTTTGGGTGGAAACTGCCAAGATTCACCTACCTGGAAAAAGCCCACAGAATGACTGCGTATGTGCACGAGAGTGCGTGCCGGGCGCTGGCCGGGGCCAGCCCTGCTGAGGTCCTGGGGCTCCCCAGCCCTTCCCGGGGCCTGGCCCCTGGCCAGGGCAGGCTGCTCCTTTGTGGGGGATGGAGAGCCTCTGTCCCCCTCCCCCAGGGGGCAGGGCCGGCTGCGTCTGTATGTAGCTACGGCTGAGCTTGGATGACTGCTGTGCCAGTGGCCAGGACAGAGTGGGCATGAGTGCAGCTGCAGGTGGGAGCCTGGCACACTTGGAGGGTGCTTGAGCGTGCGTGCGTGTGTCCTGCTGATGGTCCCCCAGCCCAGCCCCGGGTGGGGGAGGAGGAGGAAGGAGAAGCCCCAGTCCTGGTAGTTGGCTGTGCTGGGCCTGGGGACCCTGGGCTGAAGCCAGCCCTGCAGAATAGGATCTGGGCTCCCACACCGCCCTGCCCTGCCCCCCTCCAGCTTGGGGGTGGTGGGGAGAGGCTCGTGGCTCCTTCTCCCACAGCCTCTGTCCAGCTGGGAGCCTGTCACAATGGAAGGTGGGCAGGGCCCCGCCAGGCTTCCGAGCTGCCTCCCCCAGGCGGAGCTCCCGCTCAGCTGTCTTATCTCAGCAGCCGGGGCACTGTGCAATCAGACGCCCAGACCCCTCTGTGCCCGCCGCCCCCTCCCGGCCCCCTCAGCCCTGCAGACCTCTCCAGCTCTTCCTGGGACCCTCCCGGCCGGCTCTGTGTTCCATCCTCTTTCCTGTCTTGGTCTGGCTTCTCTCTCCAGGCTGTGGGGCATCCCAAGGCCCAGGTCCCTTCAGGGTTGGAATGCATCGTTGCTGCTGGAGCCTAGGCTTGTCCCCACACAAGGGACGTCTCTGCTGACCCCTAGGACCTGGGTGGGTGCACCCAGGTTGGAATCGGGGCTCCGCATTCACCAGCAGCTCAACCCAGCGAAGCGACCTCCAGCAACTGCTTGGAGCTTGTGCTGAAAGTGGTGCTCACAGGAAGCCACTGAGGGCCTGTCGCTGGCCTGCCTGCCTCCTTCCAGAAAGCTCTTCCTAGCTAGGTGTGGCCCAGTTCGGACAGGGCTCTGGTCTTCCCCCAAGTCCACGGGTCCACCCCGTCCTGCTGCCCTTTGGGAGGCCAGGGGGGACCTGTGGGCACCCCATTTCCATCCGGAGCCCGGGCAAGCTTGCCTCCGAGCTGCAGGTCTGCTGTGGGCCTGTTATGAGTGTTTCTGTGAGTCAGTAATCATGCGGAAGGGTGGCAGGAGCCTGAGAGGCCGGAATGCATTATCGACCACAGAAATTATTTACCTGGTTGGCAAGGATTGCTGAGACTGAGCACTTACTGCGTGCACCACCAGCCTGGCTCTCGCCTGGCCTCTGGCCGCAGTGGGAATACCTCCCCTCCTAGCCAGTGGGGTCCTTGGTGTGGGGCGGGGGGGCTCTCAGGAGATTACAGGCTGGCAGGCTTGGAGCCCCCCACAAAGAGCTCCAAGACCCAAGTTCTAGGCAGGTCTTCCTGAGTCTTGGAGGCCTGGGAAGAGGCCCTGGGAACCCAGGACCTCAGAGTTGGTGGGACGCCTCCAAAACCCAGCCCTGCCAGCTAAGGTGATGGAGTGCTGCCACCTGGAGGCCACCGGCAGCACAGTCCTCTCAGACAAGCTCCCGGCTCCCTCTCCTCTGTCCCTAAGGGCATTTGTCCCTCCGGAATCAGGGTGGCTGGGCCCCGGGTGCCCTTGAGACCCCCCAGCCAGACTATGCATGCCTGGGAAGCTTAGCTCAGGCCTGGCTGCTCATCTGGGCTTTACAACTTGTTTGATGCACGGCCATGACAGCTGCTCCTGGACGGCCCTCAAAGCTCTGCACGCTGCAGCAGCTGTCCCAGGCGGGCAGTCTGGACTCAGGCTCGGGAACCCTGGAGGTTCCCTCGAGGTCAGCAGAGGCCCTTTCCAAATTTGGGTGTTAGCTTTGCCGAGTTGGGAAGTGTGGTTACTTTCAGCATGGCACATCAGGCCTGCTGGGAGGCCCAGCGCACAGGCCAGGGCAGAGGCGCACCCGGGCTTGCGTGGAAGCCACCGAGTCCTGGGGCTCGGTCCCAGCCTCTAGCTGTCCGCTTAGCCCAGGTGCGGGGTGGCTGCAGTCGCCTGCCTGAGTAGGCTGGTGAAAGGTGCGGCTGCCCAGGAGGGTGAAGGCCAGAGGGGCCTGCGTTTTTGCCTCAGTCTTGTGCCCTGAGGATGGGCCGGCGGTGCTAAGGGCAGGTGCTGGCCCAGAGCAGTGCAGGGGGGCAGCCTGGAGCCACGCAGGGGAAGGGGCCGGGCAGCGCAGAGGGCCGAGGGCCTTCCAGGCGTGGGGAAGTCAGCTGTGCTCCATGCTGGTGGGCGCTGGCGCCCCAGGAAAGGGGCTTCCTGGCAGCCTGGGCCGCGCAGGGTGCCCGTCATTAAGAGCTCACCGAAGAGCTGTCCAAGTTGCCTGTCAGATGTCACTAATTAGGCTGCCGGCGGCTGGCTGCTGCCAGGTGCCATGTGGGCATCCGGCATCTCCCTTGAGGCAGCGGGATGGGGCTGACCTGCCCCAGGGCTGCCTCAGCCGGTAGGCATGTGTCCCGGAGAGTCATCCCTACCCTGGCTTCAGGAACTCCGGGCCTCATTTGTGAGGTTCAAAAGCCGGGTGTGGTGGCACACACGCCTGTAATTCCAGCATTTGGGAGGCTGAGACAGGAGGATCTAGGTTTGCAGACAGCCTCAGCTATTTAGCGAGGCCCTTTGCAACTCTGAGTTTTTTTTTTTTTTGGTGGTACTGGGGTTCCTGGAAGCCCTTCTACCTCTGGGCTACACTCCCAGACCTACTTTTTATATTTTTATTTGAAAACAGGGTCTCTTCCGCCAGTGCGGCTGGCTTTGAACCTGCGCGATCCTCCCGTCTCTGCCTCCCAAGCACAGGGATTATAAGCATGCGCCACCACGCCCGGCTAGTGAGATTGTTTTAAAATAAACAACAAAAATAGGACTGGGGTGGGCTTGTAGGCCGAATGCCCCTAGGTTCCATCCCCACTGCACCTGTGCATGCGCGCGTGCACGCACACACACACGTAAAAGGCTTATTCTAGGTGGACATGGTGGTACACATCTGTAATTCTACTACTTGGGAGGCAGAGATGGGAGGATTGCAGATTTGAGGTCAGCCTCAGCCACCTAGTCAAAACAAAATGTAAAAAGGGCTGTGACCTTTCCCGACTACTCCCAGCCTGCAGAGCTCAAACTGGCTGCCTGGCAGTGTAGTGCGCCTCACGGCGGTGGCCCACGGCTCTGAGGCCCTGGCTCGCTGCCGGCGGTCTTTCTCCAGCTTGGTGCTGGAGATGAGGCTGGGCTGCCTGCACCTAGGACAGAGCCTGCAACGTCCCAGCATCCCATGTCTCAAGTGGTGGGGCAGCGGGGTGCTGCGGGAGGGAAAGCCGCCATCTAGCTCTTGTCTCAGCAGAGGGCAGACGGCCACCACCCGGAGGTTCTGCCCGCCCTGGCCTATCTGGAATCACCTGAAAACTGGACAAGTACTTACATTCACTTGGGTCTTAGAAACTGCACGTGGAATGGCTGGGCATGGCAGCCTCTGCCTGTACTCTTAGTACTTGGGAGGCTGAGATGAAAGGAAGGCCAGGCTCCAACTTAGTGATGACTCAAAGAAATTTGGCAAGACCATATTTCAAAATAAAAAATAAAAGCCGGGCGTGGTGGCGCACGCCTGTAATCCCAGCATTCGGGAGGCTGAGACCATAGGATCGCGGTTCACGGACAACCTCAGCTACTTAGTGAGGCCCTCTGCAACTCAGTGAGACCCGGTTTCAAAATAAAGAATAAAAAATAGGGCAGGGGGTGTAGCTCAGAGGTCGAATGCCCCTGGGTTCCACCCCCAGACCCAAACACACACACACAAAAAGCGGAGTGTGGTGATGCATGCTTGTAATCCCAGTACTGGGGAGGCTGAGACAGGAGGATCTGGGTTCACAGCCAGACTCAGTTACTTAGTGAGACCTTGTTTCAAAATAAAGAAAAAACCAGGCCAGGGGTATAGCTTAGAGGTATGATGCTCCTGGGTTTCATTTCCAGTATTAAGAAACTAGAAGCGGAAAAACTCACTTGATTATGGCTGAGTTTCCATGTTAAACTCTCGGTTCAGTTTAAAACACGCCTGAAGCCGGGCGTGGTGGCACACACTTGTAATCCCCGCACTTGGGAGGCTGAGACAGGAGAATTGCACGGGTTCGAAGCCAGCCTCAGCTACTTAGTGAGGCTTTCAGCAACCTAGTGACACCCTGTTTCCAAATTAAAAGAAAAAAAAAAAAAGGTCTGGAAGTATAGCCTGGAGGTAGAAAGCCTCTGGGTTCCACCCCCAGTACCACAAACAAAACAAAACAAAACAAAACCGGCCTAAAGCAAGGTGTGGTAGGCATGGTTGTGAGCCCAGTGCTTGGAGGCTGAGGCAGGACTGTAGGTTTCAGGACAGCCTCAGGAACTAGTGAGACTTATCAACCTAGCAAGACCCTGTCTCAAAAGAAAAATGAGGCCAGGTGTGGCCCACACTCTTAATCTTAGTACTTGGGAGGCTGAGACCAGAGGATGGTGGTTCACAGCCAGCCGCGCTATTTAGTGAGGCCTCTGCAACTCAGTGAGACCCTGTTTCAAAATAAAGGATAAAAAATAGACTGAGAGTGTAGCTCAGAGGTAGGTTCAACCCCCTGCCCCACCATAGGAAAAAAAGATGTTAAAGTCCTGCTGGGTGTGGTGGCGCACACCTGTAATCCAGTGACTTGGAGGCTAAGGAAAGAAGATTTCGAGTTTGAGGCAGCCTGGGCAATATAGAAAGTCACTGTCTTAAACAAAACACAAAGCTGTGTGTGCTGGCGCACACTTGTCATCCCAGCATTCGCGAGGCTGAGACAGGAGGATTGCGGTTCGCAGACAGCTTCAGCTACTTAGCGAGGCCCCTTGCAACTTTCAAAATAAAGAATAAAGAATAAAAAGTAGGGCTGGGGGCCGGGTGTGGTGGCACATAAGTTTGTAATCCCAGTGCTTGGGAGGCAGAGACAGGAGGACCGCGCAGGTTCGAAGTCAGCCGCCCTGGCTTAAGAGACCCTGTTTCCAAATAAAAAATATAAAAATAGGTCTGGGAGGACTTCCAGGAACCCCAGTACCACAAAAAAAAAAAAAAAAAAAAAAAAAAAAAAGGTAGGACTGGGGGGTGTAGCGTGGAGGTAGAATGCTCCTGGGTTCCATCCCCAGTACCCCCCCCCCCCACACACACAGTAAAAACTCTGGCTGGGATGTAGTTCAGAAGAAGAATGAATGGCCAGTGCCATGGGGGTGGGGGGAGGAAGTCTAGGGTTCCAGCTCAGAGGTGGCGTACCCCCAGGTTGACCCTGGGAACAGCCCAACAGCACGCGCTGGAGGGGGGCTTGGTGAGCCCGCCTACCTGTGTGGCCCTGTGTTAGATCCCAGGCACAAGATAAACAAAGTAAAGAGGAAGGACGGGCAAGGAAAGCGCAGAGTGCCACCTTAAGACTCACCGGCCCTCCCGGCCCGCTCCACCACCCTCACCCCACCCCGGGAAGAAAGAGGCAAGACACCCCGTTGTCAAGGTATTTCTTTTGTAAAGGAGCCAGATTTGGCAACTAGGCTGAAAATCTTCCAAAATTCTGTACAAATGTGTAATATACAAATATACACAGGCTTCTGCCAAGAGAAGACACCAGGAGACAAATGGCAGCGGCGGCTGGCGTCAGCACCAGCAGGGCCTCAGCCCTGGGAGGCCACGCCACGCTACATATGTACACGGAGGAGAAAAACCCGCTGCCCCAAGGTCTGGCCACGAGCCGGGAGTGGGGGGAGCCCGAGGACGAGCGCTTCACCCCAACTGTTAGCAGCACGAGGGCGCCCTCGAGACCGCGCGAGGCAGGAGCCGGCCAGCTCGTGCTCCTGCGGGCTCTCAGCATCACTCCATCTCAGTGAACCGGGCAAACATGGCTTTCCGGACGGCATCTTTGTAGGAGTCGGCACCCGACAAGCCATACGCGCTGCCTTTTGCTCCGAGGCCAGCTCCTTTCAGCCGGACTTGAGCCTGGAGGAAGACATTGTAAGTGGCTGGCCGGCCGGCTGGCAGGCAGCGCACCCCAAGCAGGCCCAAGGTGATGAGGGAGGCAGGATTTCCTACGGGGCACTGGAGACGGAAGTTCTGGAGCAGGTGAGCCACAGCCCAGGGTGCCTCAGTAGGCACCCGTGCCAGGCAGGTGCCAGCGCTCCGTCACACCTCGCGAAGGTGGGCCTGGGACACCAGCAGCACAGCCACGCAGCCGCGCACGAGGGCGAACGTGGCTGCCAAAGCCTGGCCTCGGCTGCCTCCACCAGGTGCAGCGGCGAGCAGGACCCTGGGACCATTTTAGTCCAGGCGTTGGCTAACTTATTCATTTACGTACGGCTTTTGTGTGGCCCTGGAGATTGAACCCAGGGGCAGTCTACCCCTAAGCCATACTCCCAGCACTATTTTGCTTTTATTTTGAAACAGGGTTTAGTTAGGTTGCTGAGTCTCACTACTGGCCGAGGCTGTCCTCACACCTGCGCTCCTTTCTCAGCCTCCCAAATGCTGGGATTACAAGTGTGTGCCACCACGCCCAGCTCATCTTAAGTGTGAAGTGAGCGAGGTGCGGGGAGGAAGCCCCCTGAAGACATGAGCCGCACCGCTGAGCATCCAGACCCCTGGCACTGCCCCCCAGCACGCTGCGGCCAGCGCCTCGGGCCACCACCTACTCACCTCAATGGGCGCGGTGATGCCCTGGCACTTTCTCCCCAAGCCCGAGCCTTCCCGCCAGCCCATGGCCTGCAGCATCTTGTTGCCGATGTTGCTGTGGTCAAGGCCGTCTTTGGTGGGCTGCTCGTAATTCCTGCCGGTGGCAAACACACAGTTACTTAACACAGCCTGAGCCCAGCCAGTGAACTGGGAAACGGCGCGTCACATACACAGTGCCAGCATCAGACTGCTTCTTGCGTTTGGGCTCTGGCGGTTCCGGGATGCCATACTTTTCTCGTCTTTCTGCAGCTCGATCTCGGTATTTCATCTACACGGAGAGAAAACACCGCTGGAGCGACCCAGACTTCCACTGCGACAGTCCAACGAGCCTGCGCTCAACGACTTTCACCGCCGTATTTTTTATGGGTCTGGGGTGGAACCCAGGGGCATTCGACCTCCAAGCTACAGCCTCCACCTTATTTTGTATTCTTTATTTTGAAACAGGGTCTCACTGAGTTGCAGAGGGCCTAAGTAGCTGAGGCTGTCCGCGAACCGTGGTCCTTCGGTCTCAGCCTCCCGAGTGTTGGGATGACAAGCGTGCGCCCATGCCCGACAGACCACAGTATTTTTTAATGTGGAGTGTGGCCTTTTAGACTGGTCCTAAGTACCAAGTGCCCTTTCCCCCCACCTAGTTACATCACCTGTCAAGGCCCTGAAAGGGAGGAGGGAAGAGCTGCCCATCCCCCTCCACACGTGGACAGGCCCAAGTCCAAGGAAAGAATGTCCAGGCAGCTTCCAGGGACCCCTCCAGCAGTCCCTGGGAAGCAGGCGCTGTATCTAGCGGGGCACGCAAAGCCTTAGGTACAGACACCGACCAATGATCTCGGGGGAGTTTCTTTGTTTTTTGTGGCACTGGGATTCAGCCCAGGGTCATTCTACTCAAAGCTACATTCCCAGCCTTGTTTTATTTTATTTTTATTTGGAAACAGAGTCTCGTTAGGTTGATGAGAGTCTCACTACTTGCTGAGGCTGTCCTCGAACCTGTGATCCTCCCGTCTCAGCCTCCCAAGTACTGGGATTATAAGTGTGCACCACTATGCCCAGCTCAGGTGGGAAGTTTCTAGCCCACAGGCCTGTGTACATTAAAACCCAGGTCACTGGTCCCATGGGTTGGGGTCCTCAGCCTGGCCCACACCCCAGACACCTCTCCCTCCCACGCCACCTCGTGGCCCACTAGCTCCTGGGCCTAACTTGAAGCTTCCCAGAAAGGCTTCCCTGGCCAGGCCAAATGAGCCTTCTCACCTTCGACAGCTGTGTGTCTCGAGTGTGTGGCATTCAGAACCTGTGGGCAGTCCTGAGGGAGTGCTGGATGATATTGGATGCATGTGTGCATACACACACAGACACACACACAGCCCGGGGTCTAGTCCACACGAACGAGCTGGCGTGGTTGGGTGACCTCCGTGAGAAACCCTTCCATCCCACCCTGGATCTGACTGCTACAAAGACGACTGCAGAGCCAGCATGGTGTGGCTGCGCTCAAGAGGCCGAGGCAGAAGGGTCGCTGGAATGCCAGGCGTGGTGGGCACGCTTGTAACCCAGCATTGGGAGGCTGAGACCAGAGGATCGCAGTTCACAGACAGCCTCAGCTACTTAGTGAGGCCCTCTACAACTCGGTGAGACCCGGTTTCAAAATAAAGAATAAAAAATAGGGCAGGGGGTGTAGCTTGGAGGTCGAATGCCCCTGGGGTTCCACCCCCAGAACCGCAAAAAAAAAAAAAAAAAGTCACTGGAGCCCCAAAGTTCAGGGCCAGCTTCAAAAACATATGGAGATCCTGTGTCAACACACATTCCAACAAGACAAAAGCCGCTCAAGGCGCTTCTCTGCCGCCTTCTGGCCGCACACCGCCTCACCCACCTCTCTCTCCCTTAGCTCCAAGGCTTCTAGCTCCTGCTCGCTCAGCCGGGACCGCCGGTACATGTCCATGTTTTGCTGTACGAGAGAGTTCACAGTTAGAGCTCGAGCGCCCTGGCGTGGTACGCTGACACACAGCACCGCCTGTGAGCTCCAGGCCAAAGCGCAGCGGCCGGTGCGCACTCGGCCTGGTGCGGGCGGCACGGGCTCCTCTCCACTCCACACAGCTCCTAGAGGCAGCCAGTCACGGCGGCGCCCGCGCCCCACCTCAGTCACCACGAGGGGCGGGCCCGGCCACCTTGTGCAGGTCGGAGAGCTGCTGGTGCCTGACCAGGGCGTCTCTGTTTGGGAACTGGCGCCGGCACAGCAGGCAGGCCATCTTCTTCCAGTCAGCCAGCTTCTCTTCCTCGCTCTCAAGTCTCTCCACCAGCTCCTCCTCGTTGTCACTGTCGCCACTGTACGCAGCAACCAGGCCCCTCTGGGGACAAGAGGCGGCGGGTCACGGCAGAGTATTAACAGGATACCGCAGCTCTGACCTGGACTAAGTGGCGCGCCCAGCCCCGAGTGTGCGGACGCCTCGCCACCCCGCCACCTGCTACCCCTCCTCACAGTGAGGCCCTTCACACCTGTCTGGAGCACCCGGCCGACAGACAGGAAACGTGCTCCTGAACGACTATTTTCAAACCACTGACCATGGATAGACACCTCGACACAGCAAGCCAGATGAGGCGCTATCGAGGAGAGTATGCCACTCGTCTCTCCAGACACAAGGAGACTCAGCCTTCTTACTTTGAGGGGATTGTCCTCTTCTCCGTTCCGGGCCAGTTCTGGGACGAGCTGCTGCCTTTCCGCCAGGGCTCCCTGGGAAGCAGGACGAGCCGTCAGCTCAGGTCTCCACGGGCCCCTGGGAAGCAGGCCCTGCCCGCCGCCTCACCTTTCTCTCAAAGAGGGCGAAGCCGGCGTCGGCCGCGGCAGACTCCCTGCGCTCTTCTTCCCTCAAAGGGTTGGTGGGCTGGAAGCTGTTTTTAAAATTTTCTTTCTGCTTGTTTAAGCTCTTAGCCCAGCGCTCCATGTCTTTGGCAATCTAATGTCAGACAACAGAGGGCACCAAGAGCATTTAACCCCTGTCCCACTGCAGCGGGCTGCCAGTTCTCTCAGCCCGGCTTCTGACAGTCCTCTTGCGCGTGCCTCCACACCCGCAGCGCTACTGGGCACGGCCAGAGACCGGACGAGGGCTTCTCACTCGAAGCCCGAGCCTTCCAGGGGCTCCTCTGCGGAGAAGAGCTTCAAACCCAGGACGTGGCATGCCAGGCAAGTGCTCTATGGTGAGCTGAATCTCCAGCTCGCCCAGATTCAATAAAAGCTATAACCTAAAAAAATGAAGAATCAAGCCGGGCGTGTAATCTCAGTACTTGGGAGGCTGAGAAAGGAAGATTGCAGGTTTGCAGCCAGCCTCGGCTACTTAGCGAGGCCCCCTTTCAAAATGCCCCTAGGTTCCATCCCTAGTACAAAAAATAAAAAATAAAAAATGAAGACTCAGCCATCTGGTAGCCAAGGGAGATGGTGTACACCTGCTGGGCCGTTTTGCTCTTGGCTTTCTCCTTCTTCTCCTTCCCTTCCTTGGTGGCAGGCAGGCCTGCCTGCTGGTGGGAGCTGGACTCTGCAGCTGGCACGTAGGTCTCCTTCTCTCCATCCCAGTAAAGGTACTGCTGTGTCAAGGAATTATAGTAGTACTAGAAGGAAAAGTACAATTAATGTGGGCTTTCTGCTACGTCAAGTTTTGTTGTTATTTTTTCTTTTTCCAGCACCAGGGGATGGAACCCACGGGCATTTGACCTCCGAATTACACCCCCTGCCCTATTTTTTATTCTTTATTTTGAAACAGCATCTCACTAAGTCGCAGAGGTCCTTACTAAGTAGCTGAGGCTGTCCACGAACCGTGATTCTCTGGTCTCAGCCTCCCCAATGATGGGGTTACAAGCGTGCACCATCACGCCTGGCTTGTTATTAAGTCCAGAGGTGGTCTACCTCTGAGCTACATCTCCTGTTACACCCTCCTATTTTATTTATTTATTCATTCATTTTTTGTGGTAATGGGTATGAAATCCAGGGGCTTTCTACTTCCGGGCTATACTCCCAGACCTATATTTTATTTGGAAATAGGGTCTCACTAAGTTGCTTAGAGCCTCAAGTAACCGAGGCTGGCTTGGACCCTACACAACCCTCCTGTTTCAGCCTCCCAAGGGCTGGGATTACAATCGTGTGCCACCATGGTTGGCTCCTTCTGTTTTATTTTGAAACAGGGTCTAAGTTGCTGAGGCTGGCCTCAAACCTCCCATCCTCCTGTATCAGCTTCTCAGGCACTGAGATTACAGGCATTTGCCACCATGCCTGGCTTAAACATTTTTTGGGGAGAAGGGGGATATACTGGGGATTGAACCCAAGGGCTTTCTAACACTGAACTACATCTCCAGCTCTTTTTTTTTTTTTCTTTTTGGTGGT
The DNA here is from genome assembly GCF_963383645.1 of Muscardinus avellanarius. Classification (NCBI taxonomy): domain Eukaryota; kingdom Metazoa; phylum Chordata; class Mammalia; order Rodentia; family Gliridae; genus Muscardinus; species Muscardinus avellanarius. The sequence goes on from NC_137790.1 coordinate 141,060,825, forward strand.
ACTGGGGTTCCTGGAAGCCCTTCTACCTCCGGGCTACACTCTCAGACCTATTGTTTTTATACTTTTTATTTGGAAACAAGGTCTCTTAAGCCAGCGCAGCTGGCTTCGGACCTGCGCGATCCTCCTGTCTCCGCCTCCCAAGCGCGGGGATTACAGGCATGTGCCACCACGCCTGGCCTCCAGTTCTTTTTCTTTCTTTTGGTGCTGGGATTGAACTACAGGCATTGTACCTCTGAGCTACATCCCCACCACTATTTTTCTGTGGTACTAGGGGATGAACATTCTTTGACCTATACCCCTAGTCCTTCTGATTTTTTTTTTTGGTACTGAGGATGGAACCCAGAGGAATTGTACCTACGAGCTGCACCTCCAGCCCTATTTTTTTAGTCTTTTATTTATTTATTTTTGCGGGCCTGGGGATGGAACCCAGAGGCATTTGACCTCCAAGCTACACCCCCTGCCCAATTTTTTATTCTTTTTATTTTGAAACAGGGTCTCACTGAATTGCGGAGGCTCTCACTAACTAGCTGATGCTGTCCACGAACCGTGATCCTCCGGTCTTAGCCTCCCAAATGCTGGGATTACAAGCGTGTACCACCATGCCCGGCTATTCTTTTATTTTTTGAAACAGGGTCTCACTGAGTTGTGAAGGATCTTGCTAAGTGCTGAGGCTGTCCGCGAAGCGCAATCCTGCAGTCTCTGCCTTCTGAATGCTGGGATTATAAGCTTGCACAACCACATCCAGCATGATTATTTTTGAAACGGTCTCACGAGATCGCTGAGAGTCTCACTACGTTGCTGAGGTTGGTCTTGAACCTGCGATCCTCCTCAGTCTCAGAAAGTACTGGAATTACAGGCATGCAGCAATGTGCCAGCGTTTTTGAGACAAGTTCTATGTTGTTCTGGTTGGCCCTTAACTTTCAATCCTCCTGGCTCAGTTTCCTGAGTTACTAGGTTTAAGGTGTGTACCACCAGAAATGCCCCCCCCCCTTAAGTGATGCTGGGAACTGAACCCAGGGCCTTGTACATGCCAATCAAGTACTCGACCACTGAGCTATGCTCCTAGCCCTGACCTACATTCAAACTCACAGAAATATTTTGTCTAAAGATAGGTCAAAGCTGGGTGCACTGACACATGCCTGTAATCCCAGTACTTGGGAGGATGAGACAGAAGGATTGCAGTTTTGAGGGCTGCCAGCACGTAGTGAGATTCTCATCAACCTAGTGAGACCCTGTTTTGAAATAAATATAAAATAGGGCTGGGGGTATAGCTTGAAGGTAGAATGTCCCTAGGTTTAATCCTCAGTAACGCACGCATACACATGCACACACACACACAAATTAAGTATGCTTTCTTCTCAGCTGGGCCTGGTGGTACATGCTTGCAATCCCAGTACGTGGGAGGCTGAGACAGGAGGATCAAAGGTTTGAGGACAGCCTCATCAGTGAGATTCTCATTAACCTAGTGAGAACCTGTCTCACAATAGGGCTGGGGGTTGTAGCTTGGAGGTGGAATGCCTCCGGATTCATTTCCCAATGAAAACGCGCGCGCGCGCACACACACACACATGGCTTCTTCTCAAGAGTCGGGTCCTCATTCATCCTTTGGCCTACCTAGAGGGTACCCCAAGAGCACAGTCCATCTTTTCCACAGAGACTGTTTACTCAGACCAGGTAGCCAGAGCAGATGAGCGCACCATGGAGACGCACACCTCCCAGGCTGAGCCGGCGACCAGACGGCTGTGGGGCTGTGACTAGCAGCCCCGGACCTTCAGTCTCGTCACCCGCTCTCCCTGCTCACAGGGACCTGGGAGAGGTCTGTGTGCCCTCCAGGAAAGGTGGTGTGCCTAACACAAGCTGTGCACTGCCCACGGCCACACCAGGGAAGCGGCCGGACTGCACAAGGGAGCGTGGGGAACTGTGCAGAGGCGGCCGCGCACAGCGCTCTGCTTCTCAGATGCCGCGGCTCTCGATGCCAGGCTCCTGGTGGAAAGTACTGACTTTACTGTTCTACATACACAGCTGCTGTTCATGAGCATTTATTTATGGAGCGTTAAAGTTGCTTTTCCTCTTTAAAAACTGCACACACCACAAAAATATTACTGCAGATATGCCCTCAACACAGGCAGGCTAAGTAAAAGAAGCTGGACACAAAAGGACATATACTGTCTGATTCCATTTCTATGGTTGTCTAGAACAGATAACAGAGACTAAAAGACTTGAGCCAGGAGGATCATAGGTTTGAAGACAGCCTCAATAAGTAGTGAGACTCCTGAACCTGGCAAGGCCGTTTCCAAATAAAAATAAACTAGGGCTGGGGATATGTGGCTCAGAGGTAGAATGCTCCTGGGTCCAATCCCAAGGGGGGGAGGGGGAGAGGGAGAGGGAGAGGAGAGAGGGAAGGGAGAAAGAGAGAGAGGGAGACACACACACACACACACACACACACACACACACACACACCCACCCTACAGGAATGTGGAGTAACTCTTTACTGTATAGGGTTTCTCCTAGGGGTGATAAAACTCAGTTATACACCTGAAATAGTTAAAGTGGTGAATTTTTTTTTGCAGTACTGGGGATGGAACACAGAGACATTCTACTACCTCTGACCTATACTCTAGTCCTATTGTTTGTTTTGGTGGTACTGGGGTTCCTGGAAGCCCTTCTACTTCTGGGCTACACTCCCAGACCTACTTTTTTTATACTTTTTAAATTTGGAAACAGGGTCTCTTAAGCCAGCGTGGCTGGCTTTGAACCTGTGCGATCCTCCTGTCTCCACCTCCCAACCGCGGGGATCACAAGTGTGTGCCACCACGGCCAGCTTCTAGCCCTATTTTTTATTCTTTATTTTGAAACAAGGTCTCACTGAGTTGCAAAAGGCCTTACTAAGTATTAGCTGAGGCTGCCCTCGAACTATGATCCTCCCGTCTCAGCCTCCTGAGCGCTGGGATTACAAGTGTGCGCCACACGTCCGGCTTAAAGTGGTGAATTTTATGAATGTGCATTTTATCTTAATTAAAAAAGAAATACGAGCTGGGTGTGGTGGCTAATGCTTGAAATCCCAGTATTTGGGAGGCTGCTACAGGGGGATCACAGATTCAGTGACAGCCCCAGCTACGTAGTGAGACTTTGTTTCAAAAAAAGAGTGAGAGTGGTGGCATTTGCTTGTGATCCAGCGCATTCAGGATCGCGGTTCGCGGATGGCCTCAGCTTCTTAGTGCGGCCTCTGCAGCTCAGTGCGACCCTGTCTCAAAATAAAGAATAAGCCGGGTGTGGGGGGCGGACGCTTGGAATCCCCGCGCTTGGGAGGCGGAAACAGGAGGATCGTGCAGGTTTGAAGCCAGCCGCACTGGCTTAAGAGACACTGTTTCCAAATAAAAATAGGTCTGGGAGTGTAGCTCGGAGGTAGAAGGGTTTCCAGGAACCCCAGTACCACCCCCCCCCAAAAAAAAAAAAAGAATGAAAAATAGGAAATAGCCGGGCGTGGTGGCGCACGCTTGTAATCCCCGCGCTTGGGAGGCGGAGACAGGAGGATCACGCAGGTTCGAAGCCAGCCGCGCGTGCAGACTTAGGAGACCCTGTTTCTAAATAAAAATATAAAAAAAGGTCTGGGAGTGTAGCCCGGAGGTAGAAGGGCTTCCAGGAACCCCAGTACCACCAAAAAAGAAAAAAAAAAAAAGAAAAATAGGAAATAGAGCATAGAGCAGGGGGTGTAGCTCAGAGGTTGAATGCCCCTGGGTTCCATCCCCAGACCTGCAAGTAAATAAAGAAAGAACTCAGTAAGACCCTGTTTCAAAATAAAGAATAAAAAAATAGGAAAATAGGGCTGGAGGTAGAATGCCCCTGGGTTCCACACTCAGTACCTAAAAAGAAAAAGAAAAAAAAAAGAAAGAAAGAAAAGAAGAAAATATAGGACTAGGGATGTTGAAATCCAAGGCAGGCATGGTGGCATATCCCTGTATTCCCAGTACTTAGGAGGTTGACAGGAGGACTGCAGGTTCAAAATCAGCCTCAGCAATTCAATGAGACCCTGTTTCTTTTTTCCTTTTGGTCATAATGGGGGTGGAACCCAGGGGCTTTCTCCGGGCTACACTCCCAGACCTACCTTATTTAATATTTTATTTGGAAACAGGGTCTCACTAAGTTGCTGAGAGCCTCACTAAGTAGTTGAGGCTGGCTCCGAACCTGTGCGATCCTCCTGTCTCAGCTTCCTAAGTGTGGGGATTACAAGTGTGCGTCACCACGCCCGGCTAGTGAGACCCTATTTCTAAAAGAAAAATAAGCCAGGCATGGTTGCACACACTTGTTATCTTAGTAATACTTAGTGATCCTCTGCAACCTAGTGAGACCCTATTTCAAAAAATAAAAAATAGGGCTGGGAGCTGGGCGTTGTGGCGCATGCTTGTAATCCCAGTATTTGAGAGGCTGGGACAGACGGATCATGGTTTGTTGACAGCCTCAGCTACTTAGGTCCTTTGCAACTCAGTGAGACCCTGTTTCAAAATAAAAAATAAAAAAATAGGGCCAGGGGTGTAGCTCAGAGGGAGAATGCCTCTGAGTTCCAACCCCAGTACCACACACACACAACAAAAATTAAAAAACAAAGAGTTAAAACTTATTTGGATATGTAGATCAGTGGTAGAACACTTGCCCAGCATGCTCTAGGCCCTAGGTTTGATCTCTAGTATAGCAAAACATAAAACTCACCTGGGCCTGATCCACATATTTCTTGGCAGAGAATATTTTATTTCATGCCTCATAAATCTACCAAATAAAGCCAGGCGTGGTGACACACACTTGTAATCCCCGCACTCGGGAGACTGAGACAGGAGGATCGCACAGGTTCGAAGCCAGCCTCAGCTACTTAGTGAGGTTCTCAGCAACTTAGTGAGACCCTGTTTCCAAATAAAAGTATAAAATAGGTCTGGGAGTATAGCCCGGAGATAGAAAAGCTCCTGGGTTCCACCCCAGTACCACAAAACAAACAAACAAACAAAACAAAGCAAAAACTACTAAATAAAATTAAGTCAGGCATGGTGGCGCACACTTATGATTCTAGTACTTGGGAGGCTGAGGGAGGATCATAGGTTTGAGGACAACCTTAGCAAATAGTTGAGACTCTCATCAACCTAGAGAGATTCTGTTTCAAAATAAAACTGAAATAGGGCTAGGGGTGTGACTCAGAGATAGAATGCCCCTGGGTTCAATCACCAGTACTACAAAAAAAAAAAAAAAAAAAAAGAAACAAGAAAAACGAAATCCTGCCTCTAGAGGAAAGCAGCATACTTACCTGCGAGTTGGGGTCGTAATAGAGCCCTGTGGTGGGATCATAATAATATCCTGAAGACTCATCATACTGGTAAGTGGAAGTGTCAGGGACAGCTTTGAAAACAAGATCAGCAGACAGTCACACAGGTCAGAACTGGCCCGACAGCTAGCTCTAGGCCAGTGAGCTGAAGCAGCCCCCAGCATTCTCTCTCCTTACATCCCCCGTGTCCCTCTGAGGAGCCTCAGTAACAAAGCCCACTAGGACCTTCCAACCGCCAACAGCCCCATGAGGTTTGGCTTACCATATTTGGTACCAGGAACTACACCAGTGGGGGAAGCGGCTGGGGCCTGGGTACTTGTGCTAGTGCTAGGCTGTGCTTCCGCAGGCTGGAAAGAACAGCAGCTTCAATAGTTTCAACTGGAAAGCCCTTTCAGAGCTAACTCACTGCAATCACCCAGAAGGAAGGGCTTCCCTCACACATACACTGCAGCAAGGACCTGGGGCGATCCTTCAGCAAAGCACACGCTGATAACCTTCTAAAGGTCAAGCTGAGGCATGCACAAAGTATAAATACAACCCATTTGTAATTTATACTTAAAACACATGCAAAAACACGAAACAAAATTATTTTACTAATACTATAAGACAAAGAAACAGGTGGGGATGTGTATTCAGTCCTGGCGTATGTAGCTAGAAAGGGAAATTTTGGTCAGCAACCCAAAGTTTCCCCCAAAGCCTTGATTCTGTATTCAGGAGGGTAGGATTACCGGAGAGCCAGGTGGATTGGAGGTCTGATTATACAGCTGAGGACTCTGGGACACCACAGCTGCTGAGGTGGTGGTCACTGCTGTGCCTGATGGTTAGGGAGAGAGGTTAGAGAGAACTGTCACCCAACTCCAAGCCAGCTGTCCACAATGCCCAATATAGTCTTTGTTCCTTCACCCCTGGAACTGGGGATTAAACCCAGGGTACTCTACCACTGGGCTACAACCCCCACCCCTTTTGATTTTTGAAGTTGCCCAGGCAGACCTTGTAATACTCCTGCCTCAGCTTCCTGAGTAGCTGGGAGTATAGGTATAAACTACCACCCTCAGCTGGGCGTGGTGGGCACGCTTGTAATCCCCGCGCTGGGGAGGCAGAGACAGGAGGATCGCGCAGGTTCGAAGCCAGCCGCGCGCGCTGGGTTAGGAGATCCTGTTTCTAAATAAAAATGTAAAAATAGGTCTGGGAGTGTAGCCCGGAGGTAGAAGGGCTTCCAGGAACTCCAGTACCACGAAAAAAAAAAAAAAAAAAAGAAAAAAGAAATAAATTAAAAAAATATATATATATATAAAATAAAAACAAACTACCACCCTCTTTCCTTTTTTTGTTTCATGGTTCTGGGGATTTAACCCACAGGCATTCTACCTCCAAGCTATATCCCCAGCCCTATTTTTTATTCTTTATTTTGAAACAGGGTCTCACTAAGTTGTGGAGGGCCTCACATAGTAGCTAAGGCTGGCAGTGAACCTCTGATCCTCCTGTCTCAGCCTCCCAAGTACTGGAATTACAAGTGTGCACCACCATGCCCAGCTCCCAGCCTTGTCTTTTATTCTTTTCTTTCTTTTATTTTGGGGGTGAGGGGGGCCTGGGGGTGGAACTCAGGGGCAGTCAACCTCCGAGCTACATCTCCTTCCCTATTTTTTTATTCTTTATTTGGAAACCGTGTCTCACTGAGTTGCAGAGGGCCTAAGTAGCTGAGGCTGTCCGCGAACCGTGATCCTCAGGTCTCAGCCTCCCGAATGCTGGGATTACAAAGCGTGTGCCACCAAGCCCGGCTTGTCTTTTATTCTTTATTTGGAGAAAGGGTCTCAGTACGTTGCGGAGGGCCTCACACAATAGCTAAGGCTGGCCGTGAACCTGTGATCCTCCTGTCTCAGCCTCCCAAGTGCTGAGATTACAAGCATGGCCACCATGCCAAGCAGTCCTTCCTCTATGTCAGTTAATAACCTACTTCTCCTAAGGAACATGGAATCTATGACATTTTCATCTTACAATCCTCCTAGAATGGGATACAAAATTAAAGATTCTGTATGATATAGCAAAGAAAAAAGAAAAAAAAAATTAGTATTTACTCTGGGTTAAGAGGTTTGACTATAAGGCTTTTAAAATTCTGGACCAAAAATGTAAGCAGCAGCTTCTTTTTCTGTCGTACTGGGGAATGAACCCAGGGGTGTTTTGCCTCCAAGTTACCCTGCCAGCCTGGTTTATTTTTATTTTGAAACAGGGTCTAAGTTGCAGAGGCTGGTCTCAAACCTGCAAGGTGGGATTTCAGGCATGTGCTACTGGCTCAGCAGAAAGGTAGGTAGGTAGGTGTGTGTGTGTGTGTGTGTGTGTGTGTGTGTGTGTGTGTGTGTGTGTGTGTGTGTGTGTGTTGTTTACTGGGACTGAACCCAGAGGCATTTGCTCTCTGAGCCACACTCCAGCTGTATGTTACTTTTTTGTTTGGAAACAAGGTTTCAGGGTTGCTGAGGGCCTCACCATCCTCCTGTTTTAGCCTCCATGCCCAGCTAAGCAGAGGCTTCTTTTTATGACCCTTTCACGTGTGAACACTCCTCTAGGGTTACACTCTGCTCACCTGAATTTATATGTGCACTTAGGACTTCTGACAAGAGGGGAAAGACAGGGCTGACTCCTGGTGTACACGAGCCCCCCTGGCCTGCCCCAGAACCTTGAATACACGCTAACATGATCAGCCCCACATCCATGCAGGGGTATGGACTTGTACCTGAGGCCTAATTAAGACACCTAGTCACATTTCCTCAACCACAGCTGCTCCAACAAAGGCAAAAAGAAGATGCTATTTACCACCTGCTGCAGATGGTGCCTCAGATTCCAAGCCTCCAGCTTGCTGCTGATAAAACTGCTGGTAGTCCTGTGAGTACTGGAGAAAGATACACCATTAGCTCCGCTCTTAGGTACAGCCCACTGACTAGACACCGAATCTTAGTGAAGTTACCTACCTGAGCATACTGGGCATAACCATCTTGGCCTGGCTGCAGGTAGCTATAGTCAATACTGCTTCCTTCACCACTCTGAGGCTGCAAAATGTCAAAAGAAAAGGAAGCAAAGACACACTCAGTGGGCACCAAGAAGCTAGGAAGTACTTCCTAAACACTTCTGTGAACTTCTATTTTAGGTACCACAGGAGAGGCCATTCCTGCAAATGTGGGCCTCTTGACCATACTATCTTCAAGAAGACCCTCCCTCTCACCTGAGTTGATGACCACTGGGCGGCAGCAATGGCGGTGCTAGCTACAGAGAAGGCGCTGACTCGGTTGCCGTCGGGAAGGACCAAGTCTCTGAAACCACAAAGGGCCAATCATGTGATTCCACCTTAGTCTGTCCCCACTTAGTGCCACCTCAGTGGTTCATGCCAGCTTTCGTCAGGGCTCACATGGCAGCAAGGCCACGTTTCAGTGGCAGCGGCGCAGGGGGTGTCTGGGAAAATCTTTCAGTAGACCAGAGTCCCTTCTCGTAACAAAGCTCTGCTCTGTAGCTGCCATCTGCTGGGTGAGCAATGACACCAAGAAGGGAAGCTTAATGTGCTAGACCAAAGCACTATACACACGAAGCTCTGAGCACGCTGCTCAGAGGGAAGGATGACTTCTGCAGAGGTCTGCACCGTACTGCTGCCGCCTGCGCAGAGCACATTCTCAACCCATTGCTACCCTCGCCTCAGCCCTACTTTAAAAGCACTGCTGGCAACTTGCATACACTCGTTATGAGCACAGGAGGGAACAAGCTCCAAGAAAAGGTAATCAGCTCCCTCTTGGCCACGAACCAGGGAAAGAGCGTCTCAGTACTGAAAGCTTGGACTTGGGGTACAGCTGGCAGAGAGCCCTGGACAAGGGTACAGAGGCAGCGGTCTGAAATAAGAACAATCAAGTCACTCACTTTCTGGCACTTTTTGCAAAATCAACCCCAATAGTTTTCCCATCAATTTTCAAAGGAGGGTGGAGACTCTGCAATATCTGAAGCAGCTGAGAGGCATCCTGAAGGAGAATGTAAAGAAAAACAATTCCATGATGTAATTAGAATCCCTCTTTACCCGCTATCCAAGAAGCAAAGCATCTCGCCAAGTGTGGTGGCGCGCGCCTGCCTGTAATTCAGGTACGAGAAGGCCAAGGCCCCCAGTTCAATCCCCAGTACCCAAAACACAACAAATGGCAAAAATAAAAAAGACTTCTCTCTGTGTTTGTAGATACAAAACCTTGAGAAGAGATATACCTCAAGGACATAAAAGTATCCAGTGTTATGCTAAACCAATGTAAAGCAAAAGCAAAAGGCTTGAGCTGAGCCTCAGACCTCAGTTCTGCCAGTCCTTTGCAAGGATATGCATCACCTTTTAACACTTACTGAAGAGGTAAGCGCTATAATTTAGCATGGCTAGACTGTGATTGTACTATATAGACTTGAAACCTGGGCCTCAGAAGCTTCACATACACTACTAAATTGGGTGCAACTGGCCAGGCGTGGTGGCGCACGCTTGTAATCCCAGAACTTGGGAGGCTGAGACAGGAGGATCTTGCTTCATGGCCAGCCTCAGCCACTTAGCAAGGCCTTCCGCAACTTAGTGAGACTCTGTTACCAAATAAAGAATAAAAAATAGGCCGGGCTATTACACACTTGTAATCCCAGGATTTTATTTGGGAGGCTGAGATAGGAGGATCGTGGTTTGTGGACAGCCTCTGCTCCTTAGTAAAGAATAAAAAATAGGGCTGAAGGTGTCGCTCAAGTAGAATGCTCCTGGGTTCCATCCCCAGGTCTGGGGGGAAAAAAAAAAAAAAAAAAAAAAAGGGCTAGGGGTGTAGCTCGGTGGTAGAATGCTGCTGGGCTCAATTCCCAGTAACAACAACAACAATAACAAACACACACAAATAAATAATAAAAGAGTGAACTGTATTTGTCTTTGGGGAATGAACCCAGGGGCATTCTACTTTCAAACCTACACCCCCAGCCCTATCGCCCTATTTTATATTTATTTGGAAACTGTGTTTTGCTAGGTTCCTAAAAGTCTCACTACTTGCTGAGGCTTTCCTCGAACCTGAGATCCTCCTTTCAGCCTCCCCAGCACTGGGATTACAAATGTGCACCACCATGCCCAGCACCTATCTGTCTTAGAGCTGGTTTTTTTATTTCTTGGTGCTGGGGGTTAAATCCAAGGTTTCCCCCATGTAAGCACAACTCTACAGCTGAGCACCACCCGCAGCCCCATGCTGTTTCTCATGGAGGAAAGACTTGACAAGACCCTTACCAGGGCCGAGGACAGCTGCACAAAGGCGAAGCCTCTGTTCTGCTGGGTCTGCTTGTCTTTTATGAGGCGAATGTTATTGACGGCTAGAGATGCATAGGGAGACAGTGCTGTCATGATGGAATCCACCACAGTGTGCGGAGCTATGTTCCGGAGAATGATCGCTGGAGTAAATGAAACAAGACACAAAGACGCATTCGCACCACCAATGCTTCACGAGCAGGCTAAATGCAAACAGGAGAGTCATTTGGGGAAGAGGCTCCTAGCCTATTTTTCACTCTGACATAGAGAAAATTCTAAAAACCAATCTTAGCCAGGAATGGTGGCATAACTTAGTAATCCCAGTATTTGGGAGGCTGAGATAGGAGGATTGCAGGTTCAAGGCCAGCCTCAGCAACTCAGCAAGACTGAGCTGGGAGTGTAGCTCAGAGGTAGCATGCCTTGGGGTTCAATCTCTACCACCACATACACACAGTGCACCAAAACAAACACACAAACAAACAACAATCCAAAAAACCTTTTTTTAAAATGGTACTGAGAATTAAACCCAGGGGCTTTCTACCTCCACGCTCCACCCTACACCAATTTTAGCTTTTTTTTTTTTTTTGCGATACCGGGGATGGAACCCAGGGGTATTCTACCTTCAAGCTACACTCCTAGCCTCTTTTTTTTTTTTTTTTTGGTGGTACTGGGGTTCCTGGAAACTCTTCTACCTCCGGGCTACAGTCCCAGACCTATTTTATATTTTTATTTGGAAACAGGGTCTCTTAAGCCAGCGCGCCTGGCTCCAAACCTGCGTCATCCTCCTGTTTCTTCTTCCCAAATGCAGGGATTACAAGTGTGCGCCACCATACCCGGCTATTCTTTATTTTGAAACAGGGTCTCAGTGAGTTGCAGAGGGCCTCATTAAGTAGCTGAGGCCGTCTATGAACCACAATCCTCCCATCTCAGCTCCCCAAATGCTGAGATTGTAAGTGTGTGCCACCATGCTCGGGTAGTTTTGTTTTAAAACAGGATCTTGCTAAGTTGCTGAGTGTCACTACATTGCTGGGGCTGTCCTTGAACCTTCGATCCTCCATTCCCAGACTCCAAAGAACTGGGATTACAAGTGTGTGCCATCACACCCAACTAAAAACCAATCTTTTAAGGATAACCCAAAGCTGCTTTTGCATATATCTGTAATCCCAATATTTGGAAGTCTGAGACAGGAAGATTGCAAGCTTGAGGCCAGCCTCAGCAACTTAGTGAGGCCCTCAGCAGTTTAGATCCTTTTTCAAAAGAAAAAACAAAATAGGGCTAGGGGTATAGTTCATAGGTGGAATGCCCCTGGGTAAAAGTATACACACACAAAAAAAGGGTAAGGGAACTGAAATTCCCCACAGAGGCCAACTTTTAACACAAAACCAAAGGACTGCGCCTGAACTTACTATCACAGTAGTAATCCACGGACTGAACCGACTCCGTGGTTCCAGGGGGCACTTCTTGTTCAGAGTCTAGAAGGGGAGAAAAGGGGACTCCACTGAAGACAAAGAGACCTCAATGCAGTTTTAGTGAAGAAATACATTAAACCCCCAAAGTTCTTATTTTAAGCACTTCTAAGTTTTTTGCTCTTTTCAAATAATTTGTGGTTAGAGTGAAACCTATTTTGCCACAGGTAACGTGGGATGCAAACACTGGGCCAGCGCAGGCCTGGGCTTACCCGCCCTACAGAGACGCCGACAGGGAACGCAAAACCAGGCGGGCAGATGTCATTTTGGAAAACAAAAGAAAATTCCGTGCTCTCACATCGTCGGCAACATGTACCTAAGCTCAGGCAGGGCCCGAGGGGCACGGGCACGCTGCTTGTGTGAATGTCTAGGATGCATGCTGTGCCTCGGGTCATGGACAGTCATCCTATCAGTCAGGTTTTCATTGCATTTTCCAAACATCTGAATCCACGCTTACCAAACTTGTCTGCTCCACATCGGAAGCATTTTAGTCTTTTCCTGAAATTGTTAAGGCAGCACTGAAAAAAAAAAGTTTTATCTGTAATTATTTCTTACATAGGCCAAACTTTCTATTAACAACGTGGGCTATGGCCATGAGGCCACAGGCGAGTCTAGAAACTAAGATAAAAAAAAGCAGAAACTGATCATGTATCCACGACAAAGGGGATGGCCTAAAAATGTAGAGCGTTACACTCTGTAAATTTTTTTGAGAAGAACAAATTTTGTCATATTTTGAAGTAGAATTCTACTTTTATCAGGTTGAGGAAAGGTTTCAATTCACTCAAAAACCTTACAGGAATCCACTGGCAAAGTCTTTATTTATTTTTTTTGGTACTAGGGATTGAACTCAGGGGCATTCTACCTCCGAGCTCTAGTCCCAGCCTTAATTTTTTATTCTTTATTTTGAAATAGGCTCTCACTAACTTACAGTCGGTAAACCCGAGATCCTCCTGTCTCAGCCTCCAAAGCACTGACATTACAAGCATGCACCACCACGCCCGGCTTCTTTCTTATTTTAAAAGAGCACTCTACAGACTACTCTATATATGCAGACATGATGTAATCTGAATGCTACCTAGTCCCCCACTGGATACCTGCAGAACAAAGAATTCTTTTCTTTGATGGTACTGGGGGTGGAACCTATCTCTGAGCTATGCCCCTAGCCCTGTTTTATTCTATTTATTTTAACACGGTCTTACTAAGCTGCTGATGCTAGCCGCAAACCTGTGATCCTCTTGTCTTCGCCCCCCAAATTAATTGGATTACAAGCATGTGCCACCATGTTGGACTTAGAACAAAAAATTTGAGTACTCTCAAAAGAGTAATGTAAGCCAGGCATGGTGGTGCTTCCTTTTAATCCCAGCCACTCAGAAGACTGAGGCAGGAGTTAACGTTTGAGGCAAACTAGGTGTGGCCTATAATCCAAGGAGCAGGGGGACTGAGACAAGAGGGCTGTAGGTTTAAGGCCAGCCTCAGAAAGACCCTGCTTCAAAATAAAAAGGGACAGTGGCATATCTTGGAGGCAGAATGTCCCTGGGTTCCATACTCCCAGTACCAAAAGACAAAAAAAGACAAAAAAAAAAAAAAAAACCAAAAACTTGGATTGAGCCAACAATGATGGTGCATGTTTGTTTTTTTTTTTTTTTTTTTTGGTGGTACTGGGGTTCCTGGAAGCCCTTCTACCTCCGGGCTACACTCCCAGACCTATTTTTACATTTTTATTTGGAAACAGGGTCTCCTAAGCCAGCGCGCGCGGCTGGCTTCGAACCTGCGCGATCCTCCTGTCTCAGCCTCCCAAGCGCGGGGATTACAAGCGTGCGCCACCACGCCCGGCGATGGTGCATGTTTGTAATCCCAGTACTTCAGAAGTTGAGACAGGAGGACGGCAGGTTTGCAACCAGCCTCAGCTACTTAGGCCCTCCCCAACTGCAATGAGACCCTGTCTCAAAATAAAGAATAAGGCCGGATGTGGTGGCATATGCTTGTAATCCCAGTACTTGGGAGGCTGAGACAGGAGGATCACGCAAAGCCAGGTCTCAGCAGCTGAGTGAGACCCTGTTTCAAAATAAAATATAAAATAGCTGTAGGAGTGTAGCCCAGAGGTAGAAAGCCCCTGGGTTCCATTCCCAGTACAAAAAAAAAAAAAAAGGATGTGGTGGGGCACGCTTGTAATCCCAGCACTTGGGAGGCTGAGACAGTAGGACCACAGGTTTGAGGTCGGTCTCAGCAACTTAGCAAGACCCTGTTTCAAAATAAAAAGGACTGGTTGTGTAACTTGGAGGTGGAATACTCCTGGGTCCAATCCCCAGTACCACAAAAAGAGAGGTAAAACACTTCTATGTTCAACCCCCTGTACCAGAAAATAAGTAGAAAAAAGGGACCATGCTAACAGTTGAGAGCTCCAGAATCTAATAAGAAGTGAAACACACCTAAAACTTTAATTGAAACGCTGGGCTTAGAAACCTGATCTCTATAAAATGAAACTTCCTCAGAGTTCTGGGGACTGTGTCCTCTTAATACAGGAGGACCCAAAGAAAAGTCCGAAAGCAGAGAAAATATTCTATGAGAGCTGGGGATTGTGCAATTATCAACTTCCTTATTTGGATACAAACAAAACAAATAAAGAGAAACCCAGCATAATCCTGAAGGAGTTTTATTTGGGAAGAACACGTGCTTACCTTGTTACAAAGCCAATCTTCAAACTTAGGTCTGGGATTGCTATAATGCATTGCAATGTGCTTTCCTTGAATCACCAACTTTTTCTGTAAGAAAAGAAGTAGTTAGTTATTTCCATTGTGAGGAATGTGTGTCCATTTTCCCAGGGCAGAGCACACTTCGGAAAAATCAGTGCTCTGGAATTAAATGGACAACATACGGGGAGGACCAACCACCGCCACCTATACTCTGCCCATCCAATCCTTCAGATAGGCAGTAAGAGAATGGGATGTGGAGCAAAGGTAAACGGAGTCAGGGAGCGCTGAGAAAGCTGCCAAACGCTAAACGCTGCCATGCACCAGGCTGTCTCCAGCAGAGACAGAAGTCCTAACATTCAGCACTGACAGGCTGCCTGAGAGCGAGTTATTGCAAAAGCAGAAGACAGGCCTCTCCCAGTTGAGGCTGTCTCCTGTATCAGCCCTGAGCATGGTGTCCTTGGGCTCTGCTCCACTGCTTCCCACTTCCCCAACCGTAAGCAAAGCCTCTCATTTCCCCTTCCCCAGAACTCATATGCTTCAGGACGTGTCCTCGGGGTGACAAAGGGAAGGGAACTCATTTTAAAGGGGATCTGACTGCAACTCTGTCAGGAGGGACTATTCTGAACGCCACCAACTCTAAAACAGCTAAATGAGATTTCTTCCTGGAACGCAACCGTGTCATGTCCGAGGTGAGAGATGTGCTTCTCACTGAAACGGATGATACTTGCTACAGGATGAGTAATCAGGAGGCCAATGAAGTTTCTTCAGGGGGTTAGGGAAACTGCATAAAGTGTGCGCCACATCGTCCTTCAAGTCAATCATATGACTAAAGGGACTTAACTTTAAAAGGTCAAAACTCCAAGCTGAAAGTCTAGCTAAGAGTAAACCTAGTACCTGCCCCCAAAGAGCCTTCCTTTAACAGGAACAGCTTTCCTTTTTAGGGGCTATGGTGGGATTAGGGATGATCTGATAATGTTAGACCAGATTTAAGTAGGTTAGAGACGATCAGATTTTTAAAAGGAGTCTAATGCCTCTAAACATACATACTGTTGAGCAATTTGGTTCTCATAAATCCTGGAAGATTTGAGACATGCTGTGAATTTTGTCTCTGCAATATCCAAAGGCAAGATTGCATGTCTGGCCAGGAGGGAAAGAGCTGACGGGCTCTCACTCACTGTGATGTACAGAGGCACACATAAGCTAGGAGATAGGCCAACAGGTCATCCCACTATGAGGGATGTGTGTTGGGGGCTCCTAACTATCACTGAGTCCCTAATCCTACTGGACTTTTATTTCTGGAGTGAAATTTGAATTGTAATGAAGTATTACATATCAATATAGCTTTGTATACATTAAAATTGTGGAGACTTTGACTTGTAGGTTTTGATTTCTTAGGAGTCTTGAACTCCTAGGTTAGCCATTCTGACACATCCACCACATCAGAAGATGCTGTCAAGAGGCGGACTTGCACGAAGTCTGCGCAGGTCCTGGATTCACTAGGATGACCTCCCTGTAATGAGATGAACGAAGCTGCCCTTGCACAAGATCAGGCTGTGACTTCTGGGCTAAGAAACCCAGAGTCTTAAAACTCCTAACAAATCGTCCAAGCGAGACCCTTGTTAGGAAGTCTTGTCAACAATTATATTACCAATCAAGGACTATGAGCCTATTTACGGGCGACTCAAATTCTAAAGATGCTGCAGAAAAGCATCACCGTGAGCCCAGCAAATCTGCCAGAATGCACTTGGTTAAAGGCATTCAAATCTGTGCCTTGGAGCTTATGCAAAAACTTTTACTTAAGTGCCAAGGACTGAACATTATCTGGACAAACTGAAGAGTACTTCAGTTACGGCTACGTCAAAGAACCATCAATAGTTTGAACAGACTATAAAAGGCATGTTCAGGGAGATCGGAATGTTAAGGCCACTCTAAATAGATTAGATTGGCAGCAGGACACCTCTCCCAGGCTAATCTCATCAGACTCGCTGTTCATAAATTCCACTAGGTCATTAAATAGTCCCGAAGACCCATCTGAGTAGTCATGCCTCCGGGGCTGCGTGTAGTCTCCGGGCAGAAATAAGAAATGACTTACAAAACTGCCTGCCACACATTTTTATTATGTTCTCTTCTTTGTCAAATGGAGAGTCTGATACTACGCTTATGCTCAGTGAATACAATGAACATACATGTATCAGGTGGGGAAAGGTAAAAATCAAGGTATCTTGGCAATTACCAGACAGGTACTCAGTAGTTAAAGCTCTGCCAGGTAGTCATGTTTAAAAGCAGAATAAATTCTGCAATGCAGTACTTGGGTACTATATTTATTCTAATAATATCAATTTTAATATATACAAAGCTTTTTTTTTTTAAAGTCACTCCTTTGGAACAAACCACTCCTTCAACCTTTTTTTTTTTAATTGTACAGACTTGTTCCATTTTCATGAATATCTAGACTTGGTGAGTGAAGCAACCTGATTGGCTTCCATCCAGCTGGTAGCATCTTGCAAGTGATAAAACTCCACGAAGGCGAAACCACGGCTTACACCTAGAGACAGCATTCAGATATAGACGGGATACTCGTGTTAGTCAGTTCCTTTATAACAGGCGAATCTCTCCCACTGCTCCAACACTGCGTGACCAAGCCAATTGGGGAGCAGCTTACAAATGTGACTCGACTTGGGGATCTTCTTGATACTTTGCCATGGCAAGGAGCAGGCCGCCTGAGCTAAACGCCACTCCACTGATTCCACGCTTAAGTAACCATGCAACCGGCTAGCCACAGTCAAACGAGTTTACCAATCACTACTTACCGAAGGCAAAAAGCCCTATAAGCAAAATTTAAAGAAGGTCCTCAGATGCTAATACCGTTTTCAAAGATTCACATTCCTTAGCCATGGCAAACCTTTGTTCTGAACTCATGTGCTTGGAGATGGGGCAGCAGGATGCTCTTTAGGGACTGAGGTGGGAGTGGGAGAAACAGAGCAGGAGGAGCGGAGCAGGCGCTCACCTGTTTTCCGCTTCATTAGCCTCACATCAGCGGGCTGAGGGCCTTCAAAGGACTCCATCATCTCGCGAATCTGCACAGGTTTTACATTCATAGTTAGGCTTTAGCCACATACTACTTCACAACAAATAAGGTTTAAGGACAAGGAATCACACTGTGTTTAATTAGCCACATTTCTAACTTATATCATCAAACCACAATTTTCCTAAAAGGTATAAAGAAAAGGAGTACTTAGCGTAGAAACCAACATATTATAACAGCCTTAATAAATTAACAGCATTCATTAAGCCAGGTCTAGAGGTACACGGTTGTCATCCTAGTACTTGGGAGGCTGAGGAGGAGAATCTCAGGTCTGAAACCAGCCTCAGCAACTCAATGAGACCCTGTTTCAAAATAAAAAATCAGCGCCGGGCGTGGTGGCGCACACTTGTAATCCCCGCGCTTGGGAGGCTGAGACAGGAGGATCACACAGGTTCGAAGCCAGCCTCAGCTACTTAGTGAGGCTCTCAGCAATTTAGTGAGACCCTGTTTCCAAATAAAATATAATGTAGGTCTGGGAGTATAGCCTGGAGGTATAAAGCCTCTGGGTTCCACCTTCAGTACCACCAAAAAAGAATAAAAAATAGGGCTGGGGATGTAGCTTGTGAGGTGAAATACCCGCGGGTTTCATCCTCAGTACTGCAAAAACAAAAACAAAAAACAAATAGGCCTGGGGTCCTAGCCTGGACGTAGAACATTGGAAGTAGCACACCCTCCTCCCGCCACAGAAAGCATTATGGCTATTAGGATTGTTCTAGGATGTCAGGCCCAGGCCCTACTCAAGGGTACTCCAGTACTGAGTTATATACCCATCTCTTTTTATTCTTTTGAAATAGGGTCTAGGAAGCCAGGCGTGATGGCGCACACTTGTAATCCCAGCATCTGGGAGCTGAGATGGAGGACTGCAGGTTAGAAGATAGTCCAGCAAGGAGTGAGACATCAGCCTAGTGAGACTGTTTCAAAGTAAAAATACAACAGGGATGGAGGTGTAGCTAAGAGCTCGACTGTTCCTGGGCTAAATGTCCAGTAACCCCCACATTCCCAAGTAGCTAAAATGCTACTAGTGTGCTGAAACACAAGAAGGCTGAGAGGTATAGTATGAAGCAAATCTGTATGTTGGGCCAATGAGTTATAGTGCTGTTGTCTGTGAGTTCAATGTTAATGAATCAAGAAGCATCTTTGTGTGTGTGTGCGCGTGCACGCACGTGTCCGTGCAGTGTTAGGGAATGAACCAAGGGAATTCTATCTATGAGCTACATCCCATGTCCTATTTTATATTTTATCTGGGAATAGGGACTTGTGAAATTGCTAAGAACCTCAATAAATTGCCGAGGGTGGGTTCAAATGGGTATGCTTCTGACTCAGCCCTCCTAAGTACTGGGATTATAGGTGTATGCCACCTGCCTTTAAGGCATCTTTATTTTTTTTTATTATTATTTTTGGGGGTCTGGGGATAGAACCCGGGGCATTCCACCTCCAAGCTACACCTCCTGCCCTATCTTTTATTCTTTATTTTTGAAACGGGGTCTCACTAAATTATGGTGGGCCTCACTAAGTAGCTGAGGCTGGTCGCGAACCGCGATCCTCCAGTCTCAGCCTACCGAATGCTGGGATTACAAGTGTGTGCCACCACGCCTGGCTGCTTTAAATAAGAATACAGGAAGACATCGTTAAATAAGAATACACGAAATAAGTTTTGACATATGGGATGACAAGCAAGTTGCAGCTCCCAAGCATGCAGGACTTCTGTGTTTCCCCCAAGAGCAATTGTTGCTGCAGGTATACACTGGTGGTGACTTTTGGGAACATAATTACCATGAATAAGGCCGATCAACTCTATTTTCACACCAATGGACACTCAGCCACCAGGAGATTCTGGCTCATATTTAGTAACAAGTAAGTCAACAGACTGAATATAGTTACTATAAAAGCAGTGACACCTAACATTTATAGTAACTACAGAGTTTCTCTAAGATCTTGCATATTACAAAGGGAGGGTGCCTAATCAAAAAGGAAAATAGAAGCCGGCCGTGGTGGGCACGCTTGTAATCCCCGCGCTTGGGAGGCTGAGACAGGAGGATCACACAGGTTCAAAGCCAGCCTCAGCTACTGTTCTCAACTTAGTGAGACCCTGTTTCCAAATAAAATATAATGTAGGTCTGGGAGTATAGCCTGGAGGTAGAAAGCCCCTGGGTTCCACCCCCAGTAAAACACACAAGAAAGAAAGAAAGAAAGAAAGAAAGAAAGAAAGAAAGAAAGAAAGAAAGAAAGGAAGGAAGGAAGGAAGAAAGGAAAAGAAAAGAGAAAAAAAATAAAGACAGTCATAGCGGCGCACGCCTGTAATCCCAGCATTTGGGAGGCTGAGAGGGGAGGATCGTGGTTTGGTTTGAAAACTGCCTCAGCTACTTAGTGAGGCCCTTTGCAACAAAGAATAAAAAATAGGGCTGGGAGTGTAGCTTGGGGGTTGAATGCCCCTGGGTTCCATCCCCAGGACTGAAAAAAAGAAAAGAAAAAGAAAGCAAAACAACATAGGTGATACACTCAAGTTAAAGAGACAAAGTAGTGTGACTTTTTATCTGGTGTTTCTGGGACTGAACCCAGGGGCTTTCTACCTCTGACACACCCCCAGCTTCCCTCTGCCTAAAGTTTTGAAACAAGATCTCCCTGAGTTGCTGAGGCTAACCTTGAACCTGTATTTGAGAGGCTAAAACAAGAGGTTGCAGGTTCGAAAACAGCCTTAGCAAGTTGGTGAGTCCCTGCTTTTTCTTTCTTTTTTTGGTACTGGGGTTTGAACCCAGAGGCATTCTAGTTCAGAGCTACACACCCAATCCTGTTTTTTATTCTTTATTTTGAAACAGGGTCTCAGTAAGTTGCAGAGGGCCTCCACTAAGCCACTGAACCTGCGACCTTCCTGCCTCAGCCTCCAAAGTACTGGAATTAAAAGTATCACCACACCCAGCCAGTGAGGCCCTGATTCAAAGCAAATGAAAACAGGCCCAGGGTATAGCCGGGAGACTGCTGTCTCAGTCTCCAAGCACTGGGATTACAGGCATGTACCACTGCACCCAGCTACTACCCACTATTTTTTTTATTTTGGGGTACTGGGATGGAACCCAGGGGCATTCTACCTCTGAGCTACACTGACTGAGCTGCAAAGGGCCTAAGCAGCTGAGGCTGTCTGTGAACCTCGATCCTCCTGTCTCGGCCTCCCGAATGCTGGGATAACAAGTGTGCGCCACCACGCCCAGCTCACTCACTATTAAGTAAAACATACTGACTCACAATCATTTTAATTGTTCATTTTTTTTCTTTTTGCCATACCAGGGAGTGAATCCAGCGGCATTCTATCTCCAAGCTACACCTCCATATCCATTTTTTATTCTTTATTCTGAAACAGGGCCTCACTAAATTATAGAGGGCCTCATTAAATAGCGGAGACTGGTCCTGAACCCACAATCCTCCTGTTTCAGCCTCCCAAGTACTGGGATTACAAGTGTGGAACACCACACTCGGCTAATTACGTTGTACTTCTGCGTTTAGAAACCAAAGCTATGAAGCCAAAACTTATCCTCAGCTTTGTCTAAAATTAACTGAAGCCGGGCGTGGTGGCGCACGCTTGTAATCCCCGCGCTTGGGAGGCTGAGACAGGAGGATCGCACGGGTTCGAAGCCAGCCTCAGCTACTTACTGAGGCTCTCAGCAACTTAGGAGACCCTGTTTGCAAATAAAGTATATAAAATTAACTGAAAATCTGTCAGCGTATTACTTTGGTTACTTCAAGACAAGAGGTGTCGGTAACTTGGTCCTGGCTAAGTTGCCGAGACTGGCTTTGAACATGCAATCCTTGGTCTCAGCCTCCCAAGTACTGGGATTACAAGCATGTGCCACCACACTTGGCATTTTTTTTTTTTTGGGGGGGGGGTCATAATAGGGATTGAATCCAAGGGCATTCTACTTCTGAGCCATACCTCCAGCACTTTTTATTTTGAAACAGGGTCTTACTAACTCACCCATCCTATCTCAGAGTCCCAAATGCTGAGATTATGTAAGTGTGCCACCATGCCAGGTGCATTTGAATATCTCTCTCTTGTTGTGGTAATGAAGATCGAACCCAGAGGCATTCTATCTCTGAGCTACACACCCAGCTCTATTTTATATTTTGAAACAGTATGCAACTTAAATTGCAGAGGACCTCACTAAGTTGCTGAGGCTGGCAATGCATCTGCGATCTTTCCTCTTTCCATCTCAGCCTCCCAAATACTGGGCTTACAAGAGTGTTCCACCACTCTTGGCCTACTTTTTTTTATTTTGAAACAAGATCTCACTAAGTTGTGGAGGGCCTCACTAAATTGCTGAGGTTTGCTGCAAATCTGTAATCCTCCTGTCTCAGTCTTCCAAGTACTAGGCCTTCCTTTTCAACGTGCCTCTCTGAGGTTCCAAATGGACAGTATAATTTTCACCAAAGGCTGGCCAGATTATGTTTTCGCTGATACATCCTACCTAAGAGGTAATCAACTCAATAAAAACGTATTGATTACCTTCTAAGAGCTAATGAAGGAACAAGAGCTGGTCCTTACACTTGGGAGGCTAAGACAAGAGGATTACAGGTTTGAGAATAGCCTTAGCAAGTAGTGAGACTCTCATCAGCCTAGAGAGACTGTTTCAAAATTAAAATAGGGCTGGGGTGCAGTTCAGAGGTAGAATGCTCCAGGGCTCAAACCCAGCACCCGACATGCTAATGACAGTCAAAGCTGGCTGTGCTACTGGATGACGTAGCAGAAATGGCTTCCCCTTACGTCGCTCTCCGTAATGGTGATGGGGAGGCCACGCAGCATGATGGTCTTACTCTCCCTCTCATCACTGATGTCATGCCTATAGTCATGCTCGCCATAGTCGCCATCCGAATGGTAGCCATCTTCAGACCGGTCACTGTTCCTCCTTTCACGTTCTCTCTGTGCACAGTAAACAAAGTGACAATGAAATCAAGGCTGTTCCCTTTGATACAGGCGCTCCTAAAATTTACAACTGGGGAAAGAGTTAGGAGGTAAGAGTTTCCCACACTACTGTCCACTGCCGTGCTCTCGAACAGTGATAGTACATCAACATGCAATTAGAAATAAAAAATAAAATGGCTTCTTAGAAGCATAGAAAAGGGCCCAAAAGGTGCAAGACTACACAAGCAACACATACTTCTAAACAAAGTTACACATACTGTATGGGGAATGTGACAGAGAGGTGGGATGAGAAGACCAGAGCCACGACGTGCACCACAGACTCCAAAAGTCTGAGGCACAGACCTGGCACATTACACAACCTCATCGTCCCCTCTTCAGCGTGGGAACAGTAACTGCTCTTTGAGGCTGCAGTGACACTGAACAGCCAGTGAAATCAAGTGCTCAAAGGGCTACACGTGACTCCTCTGTAAAGGCCTGGATTGTTAGTATTATTTTTTGTAGTACTGGGGATGGAACCCAAGGGCATTCTACCTCCAAGCTACACCCCCAGCTCTATTTTTTATGCTTTATTTTGAAAAAGGGCCTCACTGAGTTGTGGAGTGTCCTCACTAAGTAGCTGAGGGTGGCTGCGAACCGTGATCCTCCTGTCTCAGCCTCCAGAGTACTGGGATTACAAGTGTGTGCCACCAGGCCCGGCTCTATTATTTCTATTACTCTAAGTCTCAGGTTGTCTTGGAAGGGTATAGTCAACTCAAATATATTTTTAAATAATAGAAAGCTTGACTTTTCAAGAATATTGAAGTACAATCTATAGCAAGTCTATAAAAACGGCTGCAGGCCGCTCACCTCGGGACTGTCATAGTCTCGGTAGTCGTCGTATCTGTCACCTCTCCGGTCATCACTAGACCTTTTGTAATCTGAGTCTCTCCGCCTGCTTCTGGATTCACGCTCATCACGCTCATCTCTGTCTATAATGGAACCGTACCTTCCACTACGCTCTGTTCTACTCACTCTGTAAAGGAAAATGATTTTCATTTAGTCTAAAGTAAGTCATGTTTGTGCCTTCAGAAAACACACACACACACAGTCTATAAAATATACCCAAATAATTAAATGTACTCCATAACATTTTCTATTAAATTCCAATTTTCAAAGATATCTACAACCCTAATTATAAAGATAATTTTAAATAATCTATGCTAAATCAGAAAATATAGCTATCAAGCCAGGCGTGGTGGCACATGCTTGTAATCCCTGCGCCTGGGAGGCTGAGACAGGAGTTATCACACAGGTTTGAAGCCAGCCTCGGCTACTTAGTGAGGCTCTCAGCAACTTAGTGAGACCCTGTTTCCAAATAAAATAGAAAATAGGTCTGGGAGTGTAGCCCAGAGGTAGAATGCCCCTGGGTTCCACCCCCAGTACAACTTAAAAAAAAAATCAATTTTTTATCAAATGTTTGGGCTGAATTTCTTGAAGAAAGGGTCATAGTCTCAAAATCTTATGTTTTCTCAAGTTGACAGTCTACACATTATATTATCCTTTCACTTTCAACTGAAATACTAGTGACCAAAGAGAAGAAGAAATTTCTCATTTTTCATCTGATTTCAAAGAAGGGTACATCCTATTTCATCTACTTTCAAGGGTACCACATCTACTAGGAAATGAACTAAGAGCTTGAATGAGCTAAGTTACCCCCAACCCTACCCCAACCAGGCTATTAGTTAATTCGCTCTTATATAACAGGACGATTACAGATTACAGGATCAGACAGGAGGATTGCAGGTTTGTGGCAGGTACTTAGCCCCCACCCCCCAACTTAGTGAGACTTTGTTTCAAAACAAAGAATAAAAGCCAGGCATGGTGGCACATACTTGTAATCTCAGCATTGGGGAGGCTGAGATAGGAGGCTTTGCAGACAGCCTCAGCTACTTAGTGAGGCCCTCAGCTACTTAGGCCTACCACAACTTAGTGAGACCTTGTTTCAAAATATAGAATAAAAATTAGGGCAGGGAGTACAGCCTGGAGGTCTAATGCTCCTGGGTTCCATTCCCAGACCCGCAAAACAAAGAATAAATAATCAGGCTGGTGGTGTAGCTTGGAGGTAGAATGCCCCCAGGTTCAATCCCCAGCACCACAAAAAAAAAAAAAAAAAAAAAAAAAAAAAAAAAAAAAAAGTGAATGTAAACTGGGCGTGGTGGCACACGCTCTTACATAGGAGGCTGAGACAGGAGGATCACCCAGCCTTGGCAACTTAGCTTGGTATTCCACAACTTATTGAGAACCTGTTTCAAAATAAAAGATAAAAGAGGGCTAGGGCATAGCTCAGAGGTAGGATACCCCTGGGTTCAATCTCTAGTACCATAAAAATGAAATTAAAGTATATAAATTTAATAACAAGAATAAAAAAAAGTCTAAGACGACTGCATGACATTAAGTTTGGGACCAAAAGAGCCTAAAAGGGTAAGTTTGTTGGAAGCCAGGCATGGTGACACACACTTATAATCCCAGTACCTGGGATGTTGGGACAGGTAGATTGCAGGTTCATAGCCAGCCTCAGTTTAGTGAGACCCTCTACAAATAAGTGAGATTCTGTTACGATATAAGAAATAAAAAAGTCGAACTAGGGGTATAGCTCAGAGATAGAATTCCCAAGAGTTTAGTACCTAGTGCCCATACATACACACAAAATAAGTTAACTGGAACCAAAGACTGCTGCCTCAACATTAAAATGATGACATCAAGTGATATAAACAAATCTCTTTAGGCTGTCAGGTCCCCCCCCCCCAGGGATTGAATCCAGGTGTTTTCTATCTCCCCTGCCCTTTTTCTTTTTTTTGCAGTCCGAAGATGGAACCCAGAGGCATTCGACCTCCAGCTACACCATCTGCCCTATCTTTTATTCTTTATTTGGAACAGGATCTCACTAAGTTACAGAGGGCCTAAGTAGCTGAGGCTGTCTGTGAACTGCGATCCTCTGGTCTCAGCCTCCTAAATGCTGAGATGACAAGCGTGTGCCACCATGCCCGCCTCCCAGCTCTTTTTCTTTTTTTTGCAGTACTAGAGATGGAACCTCCAAGCTGCATCCCCAGCCTTTTTTTTTTTTGCGGTACTAGGGGTGGAACCCAGGGGCATTCTCCCTCCAAGCTATACCCCAGCCCTATTTTTTTATTATATATTTTGAAATAGGGTCTCACTGAGTTGCAGAGGGCCTCACTAAGCAGCTGAGGCTGTCTACGAACCACAATCTTCCTGTCTCAGCCTCCCAAATGCTGGGATTACAAGCGTGCGCCACCACACCGGCTCCCTATTTTTTATTATTTATTTTAAAACAGGGTCTGAGTTGCAGAGGGCCTCACTAAGCAGCTGAGGCTGTCTACGAACCACAATCCTCCTGTCTCAGCCTCCCAAATGCTGGGATTACAAGCGTGCGCCACCACACCGGCTCCCTATTTTTTATTATTTATTTTAAAACAGGGTCTGAGTTGCAGAGGGCCTCACTAAGTAGCCGAGGCTGTCCGTGAATTGTGATCCTCCCGTGTCAGCCTCCCAAATGCTGGGATTACAAGCAAGTGCCACCACACCCGGCTTTCCTTTTTTATTTTGAAACAGGGTCTTACTAGGTTGTTGAGTTTCACTAAATTGCTGGGCTGTCCCCAAATCTGCGATCCTCCTGTCTCAGTCTCCCAAGTTACTGAGATTACAAGTGTGCACCACCATGTCCAATTTAAGCTGTCAACTTGATCTACCCCAGGACCTAGCGTCACTACTAAGAAGGCTGGAAGTTGGATAAAGGGTACAACAGCCAAATGCTCTCATTTTAATTCTCTACTAATTCTTTGGCTCTTTCCCCTTCATATAAAACATGGTTTCAGCTCTATAAATTTGATCATATTGCTATTTAGGGGACAATAATCCCAGCATTTGGGAGACTGAGACAGGAGGAGATTGCAGTTTGCGGACAGCCTCAGCTACATAGTGAGGCCCTTTGCAACTCAGTGAGACCCCATTTCAAAATAAAAAATAGGGCAGGGGATGTCTCTGAGGTAGAATGCCCCTGGGTTCCACACAGTACCACAATAAACAAACAAACAAACAACTCAGCAACATCACAAAGGTGCTCATTAGTAATGTCTAGCCCCCAAACAGATGCTCAAAATATCTGCCTCATCGGTAATTTTTAAAAAATATTTCAGTCCCTACTGAAATGTTGAGGCTACAAGTACATAATGCAGTAACTTACCGTTTGTCTGATCCCATTGTCCCAGAGAAGATCTAGCACAGCGCCAAAGGTTCAATTTTTATTTTTCTAGGAGACAAAAAGAGATTGAGCAAAATTCAGAAATCATGTAACGCAATTGCTCTACAAACTATGACAATACTGAGGATGAGATTTCATGGAACCATCAAATCCTTAACAGTGGCTAAGGTAGGGGGGGAAG
Source organism: Muscardinus avellanarius (assembly GCF_963383645.1). Taxonomy (NCBI): domain Eukaryota; kingdom Metazoa; phylum Chordata; class Mammalia; order Rodentia; family Gliridae; genus Muscardinus; species Muscardinus avellanarius. Next base: position 141,088,006 of record NC_137790.1, read on the forward strand.
CCGGGACCAACTGTCAGCACTAAAATCCTGCTAATACTTTGTTAAGAATGAACATCGCAGGAAGATATTCCATATTCAATAAGAAACTCAAACAAGAAAGCAAACAGATTTCTCCCTGCTCCTACTTGAGGATTACAAAGCAAAAAGGGCAGAGCTGCAATCAGCTCACTGTACACAGATCGAGGCAACTCCAAGGGGACAGGTGACCATCAAAATCTCAACCAAGTGTCTTCGCGAATATAAAATTCAACGTTAAGTCCATGACACATCAAATTCAAAATTTTCTGACGAAAAGGTAAAAACCTCTTGGACGCTGGAACGCTGATTTGATTGGAATCTGCTACATTTATGAGGCACGGCTGATCCCAAGCTATTTCAGTAAGACAAGCAACCCCCAACTCGACTTGATTCCTCGGTGGCAATAACCAGCAGTCGGCGAGCTCGAGCGGTTGCAACGGGACCCGGCGCGGGCACGGCCGAGCCCGGCCCCGACCTGCACAGCGTCCACCCGAGGCCGTCACACGCCAGGGCCGGGGCGGCGCGCCCGCCGGGCAGCCCCGTCTCCGCCCGGCGCCCGCCTCCACCCCCGAGCTAGCGTCGCGGCCGCGATGCCACCCGCCGCCGAGGCACCGGGCGCCAGGCCCCGCACCGCCATCACCGAGCCGCCTTCGGAGGGGGATGAGCGGCGGCAGCGGGGCGATGGCGGTGCGCCTCTGCCAGGGCGGCGCACTAGAGGCCGCGTCCCAGCACGGGGGAAACGCCTGGCGCTAGAGCTGCGGGCCCCGGAAGCTGACAGACCTGACGGCGAGGAGGGCGCGGCCCCCCAACGCCCCGGGGACGTTAGCCCTGGGCTCCCGGCTGGAAGGAGCGGCTCTCTCCGGCAGCTGACAGGGAGGCTCGACGACGGCACCGGCGCCACGGCCCGAGCGTCGTCACGATGGCCGCCGCACTCACCCCCGGGAGGGACCGCAGCGGCAGCGGCGGCGGCTCTGCGCCCCAGAACCTCCCGCACCGCTCGGCCGCTCCACAAAATGGCGCCTCGGCCGAAGACAGTCTCCTACCCACAGTGCCCCGCGCGCGCCCCGCCCCCGCCTCTGGGCGCCGTCCAATCAGCGAGCGCGCCTCGGTGCGCGAAGACTGCCGGGAAGTGTGGTCGCCCCGCGGCCTGTCACTGCCGACGCCGGCTGTTCATTTCTTGCGTATTTCTCTTTCTTCACCTCGACAGAGTCACGGATCGCCTGGGAGGACCCGGATGAGCACTCCTCCGGCCTCCACCAGGCCTGGAAGTCGTTTGCTTTGCTACAAGCGACTGACACATTGTAAAAGACGTTTCATGCGATCTCAAAAGAAACATTACAGGCCACTTCACTGGACTGATGTGCTACTTTCCAAACATTATCTTTTTACCTTCATACGCTAAGACAGGATATTAAACCCACTTTGTTTTTTCAAGTGAGGCACTAGAGGTTTATAGATTGATATTTTCTAAAGCAAAGACTTAGAATTAAGAGTTACTGGAGGAAGCAGCGCGGCCCGGCCGCCGCTGGCCCAGCGGCTCCGCACCCGGCTGCTCCGAGTGGCCCGGCCCGCCGAGCGGCCGGCCGCGGCTCCCGATGGAAATCATATGACAGTGTATTTGGGCGACATCTGCCTGAAAGATTTAAAAAATTACAGAAAACAAAAACACTAATGCATTCGAGAAAGTGGTAAAGTTTGGGGGGAAGGGGGAAAAAGCACCTGCTTTCCTGATCTGCAACTCAACTGGATGCTAAGATGTCCGTGGACATGAATAGCCAGGGGTCTGATAGCAATGAGGAGGACTATGACCCAAATTGTGAGGAAGAGGAGGAGGAAGAGGATGAGGACCCTGGGGATATAGAAGACTATTATGTGGGAGTAGCCAGCGACGTGGAACAGCAGGGAGCTGATGCCTTCGATCCGGAGGAGTACCAGTTCACTTGCTTGACCTATAAGGAGTCCGAGGGTGCCCTCAATGAACACATGACCAGCTTAGCCTCTGTCCTAAAGGTTTCCCATTCAGTTGCTAAACTTATATTAATTTTCACTGGCAAGTCTCAGAGATGTTGGACAGATACAAGTCCAGTTCTGCTCAGCTGCTGGTTGAGGCTCGAGTTCAGCCTAATCCATCAAGACATGTACCTGCAGGCCATCCCCCTCACCACTGCGCAGTGTGTATGCAGTTTGTACGGAAGGAAAACCTACTCTCTCTGGCCTGTCAGCACCAGTTTTGCCGCAGCTGCTGGGAGCAGCACTGCTCAGTCCTTGTCAAGGATGGCGTGGGTGTGGGAGTCTCTTGTATGGCTCAGGCCTGTCCACTCCGTACACCAGAGGACTTTGTGTTTCCGCTGCTTCCCAATGAAGAATTGAGAGACAAATACAGGCGCTTCCTCTTCAGAGACTATGTAGAGAGTCACTACCAGCTCCAGCTGTGTCCTGGTGCAGACTGCCCCGTGGTTATTCGTGTACAGGAACCAAGAGCTCGCCGAGTGCAGTGCAATCCCTGCAACGAGGTCTTCTGTTTCAAGTGTCGTCAGATGTATCACGCTCCCACGGACTGTGCCACAATCCGGAAATGGCTCACGAAATGTGCAGACGACTCTGAAACAGCCAACTACATGAGTGCTCACACGGAAGATTGTCCCAAGTGCAACATCTGCATTGAGAACGGAGGCTGCAACCACATGCAATGCTCCAAATGTAAGCACGACTTCTGCTGGATGTGCCTGGGCGATTGGAAGACCCACGGCAGTGAGTACTATGAATGCAGTCGGTACAAGGAGAACCCTGACATCGTCAACCAGAGTCAGCAAGCCCAGGCCAGGGAGGCCCTCAAGAAGTACTTGCTCTACTTTGAGAGGTGGGAAAACCACAACAAAAGCTTGCAGCTAGAGGCACAGACATACCAGCAGATTCATGAGAAGATTCAGGAAAGGGTCATGAACAATCTGGGAACTTGGATTGACTGGCAGTACCTACAGAATGCTGCCAAGCTCCTGGCCAAGTGTCGATACACCCTGCAGTACACCTACTCATATGCTTACTACATGGAGTCTGGTCCCAGGAAGAAGCTGTTTGAGTACCAGCAGGCTCAGCTAGAAGCTGAGATTGAAAACCTCTCTTGGAAAGTGGAGCGTGCAGACAGCTATGACAGAGGGGTGAGTACCTGGTGTCCTCTGTGGTGCGGGTGAGGGAGATGCTGGTGGGTGTTGGGTGGGCTTTGATGCCATGAAGCCCTGGCAGGTCGGTGTGGCCAGCGCTCCCTGCTCCTGGCAGTGGCCATGCAGGTGCCCATCTGGCTTCCTTCTGCAGGACTTGGAGAACCAGATGCACATAGCAGAACAGCGGAGGAGAACCCTGCTGAAGGACTTCCATGACACCTAGGCTGGGACGTGGGAGTGCCGGGCTGCGGGGGCCGTGGCTGCACAGCCTCTGCCGCCGTACTGCATGCCGCAGGCTCTGCCCTTCATGAACCCCAGGACGGCCAGGGCCCACTCCTGAGAGACACTGGCAACACACCTTTTGGTTGATTTCTGTTTTCTTCTCATCTTTTTGCTTTTTGTTTCTACCAGGGTAAAGGCCGTGTTGAATTGAATTGGCCTCTTTTCAGGACTTTTGATTCCCCCTGGATGGTTATTGGGAGGGAGGGAATTTTTCTTTTTCCTTTTTGAATGGCTTTTTAATAGTATTAGATCATTACAACTTATGTAATTTTCAAAGGTTGTACAATTATTTAAAAAAAAGGCAAACCATAGTATAACAGCCCTTTTTAAAAATAAATTGGCATCGGAGTGTTTAAAAAAAAAAAGAATTAAGAGTTACTACTTGGACGTCTAATTGGCATGTCAGTTAAAGCAGCCCAAAGCATCCTTGTCTCCTCTGCAGCCCCGTCTAGCTCATAAATGGAAAATCCCTGCTTTCTGTTGTTCAGGACAAAACCTCAGGCTGTCACTTGGCTCCTCACTTTCCCACACCTAATCTGTCAGTAAACCCTAGGCAATTTGCCTTCAGGGTCTATCTAGATCTCACCACTTGGAGATGTCTCCACTGCTGTCCTACTCAAAGTGCCCTGTCCTTGATTTCCATAGTAGGCAACGGAGAGCTAATAATAGGGGTGGAACTGGGAATTGAACTAGTTTGCTTTCAGGAAGCAACGTTATGGGCCACTTCACTGGAGAATATAAACTACTAAAATATTAACTCCAGAACCTGGGTGTGGTGGCGCATGATTGTAATGCCAGTAGGTGGGAGTCTGAGGCAGGAGGATCACGGGTGGGAAGACAGCTTCACCAAGTAGTGGGACTCTCATCAACCTTGCGAGACTCTGCTTCCAAATTAAAATAGGAGCCGGGCCTGCTGGCACACAGTTGTAATCCCAGCATTTGGGAGGCTGAGACAGGAGGATCTCAGAGGACAGCCTCAGCTACTTAGGCCCTTTGCAAGTCAATGAAACCCTGTTTCAAAATAAAGAATAAAAAATAGGGCTGGGGGGTACACCTTGGCGGTAGAATGCCCCTGGGTTCTATCCTCAGTACCACACACACACAAACAAATAAAATATATTTAAAAAAAATAGGGCTGGGTGTAGCTTGGAGGTAGAATGTCTCTAGGTTCACTTCCAAGTACCAAGGGGGTGAGGGGAACTCCAGAGAAGAGTCTGCTTAGTCACTACTCATCCCCGGTGCTTCTATGGGTGTGTGGTGCAGGATGCGCGCTCAGTATTTGCTGAGTGAACAAGTCCACCCACTACCAAAGCTGAAAGTGTAACGTGTGTGGTAGAAAAACCAAGAATACTTGGAAGGAGGAGGAAGTTTGGGCCTCTGATGGTCAATGAGATGGTGGTCATCTCTCAAAACAAGTTTCTTTTCTTCGCTGATGGAGATTGAATCAGGGGTATTTCTGATCCACACTCCCACCTTTTTATTTTTATTTTGAAACACAGTCTTGCAAAGTTGCTGAGGATGTTGTTAAGTTACTGGGGCTGACTTTGACCCTGTGATCCTCCTGTCTCAACCTCCTAAGAACTGAGATTATAGGTATGTGCCACTGGGCCTGGCTAGGACCCTGTTTTAAAATAAAAAAGGGTGGCACATGCTTGTAATCCGCCTTTGGGAGGCTGAGACAGAAGGATTGGAGTTTGCAACCAGCCTCAGTTACTTAGTGAGGTCCTTTGCAACTCAGTTGAGACCCTGCTTCAAAAAAAAGGGGGGGAGGGGGTATAGCTTGGGGATAGAATGCCCCTGGGTTGCATCCCCAGTACCAAAATAAATAAATAAATAAATAAATAAATAAATAAATAAATAATAAAAAGGAATAGCCAGGTGTGGTGGCACACACCTTTAATCTTTGTACCAAGGAGGCTGAAAACAAGAGGATCACAGGCTAGAGAACAGCTTCAGCAAGGAGGAAGACCCATCAACCTAGTGAGACTCTAAAAATAAAAAATAGGGCTGGGAGGCAGCTCAGAGGTACAATGCCTCTGTATTCGATCCCCAGTACCACAATAAGACAGACAGACAGACAGACAGAGAGAAAGAGAACCAAGGCATGATGGTGCACGCTTGTAATCCCAATACTTGGAAGACTGAGACAGGAAGATCACAAGTTTGAAGCCACTCTTCTATGCCAGGGCCTGGTGGTGCAGGCCTGTAATCTCAGTACTTGGGAGGCTGAGACAGGATGATCACAGGTTGGAGACCAGCCTCAGTCACTTAGTAAGACCCTGTTTCAAAATAAAAACTAAGCCGGGTGTGGTGGGGCACGCTTGTAATCCCCGCGCTTGGGATGCTGAGACAGGAGGATGGCACAGGTTCGAAGCCAGCCTCAGCTGCTTAGTGAGGCTCTCAGCAACTTAGACTCCAGTGCTGATAAACTAGGAACTATATGATCAAAATTTAAACCGGTAAGAACTTTCCACACATCTGTGAGAAGCACCATTTTTTAAAATGGTACTGGGAATTGAACCCAGGAGCATTCTACCTCTGACCCCACACCCCCAGGCATATTTCTTATTTTTATCTATTTATTTTTGGTGGCACAGGGAGTGGAACCCAGAGGCCTTCTACCTTCGGGCTACATTCCCAGATCTATTTTATATTTTATTTGGAAACAGGGTCTTGCTAAGTTGCTGAGAGCCTCACTACATAGCTGAGGCTTATAAGCGTGTGCCACCACACCTGACTTATTCTTTATTTTGAAACAGAGTCTCACCAAGTTGCAGAGGGCCTCAGGAAGTATCTGAGGCTGGCTGTACACTTCAATCCACCTGTCTCAGCCTCTCAAGTACTGGGATTACAAGTGTGCACCACCACGCCTGGCTGAGACTGTTTCAAAATAAAAAATAAGTCAGGTATGGTGCTGCATGCTTAAAATTTTGGTACTTGAGAGGCTGAGATAGGAGGATTGCAGGCTTGAGGCCAGCCTAAGCAACTAGAGAGACCATGTTTAAAGAATATAAACTAAAAAAGGCTGGAAGCCCCCTTTGGGTTCAATCCTTACTACCATACACACAAATCCCTAAAACCACACACACAAAGCTGGGTGTGGTGGCATATGCTTGTAATCGGGGAGTTGAGACAGGATAACAGGATCGAGGACAGCCTTAGCGACTTAGTGAGTCTCTGTTTCCAAATAATAGCTAAAATAGGGCTGGGGGTATAGCTCGAAGGTAGAATGCTCCTGGTTTCCATCCCCAGTACCCTCACCACCACACTCACACAATGAAAAGAAAAACAAAAAAACAAAAATTAAGCCGGGCATGGTGGGACACGCTTGTAATCCCAGCACTTGGGAGGCTAAGACAGGAGGATTGCAGGTTCATGGCCAGCCTTAGCAACTTAAGCCGTCAGCAAATTAGTGAGACCTTGTTTCAAAATAAAGAATAAAAAACAGGGCTGGGGTGTATCTCAGAGTAGAATGCCCCTGGGTTCAATCCCTAGTACCGAAAAAAAAATATTATAAGATTTAGGCCTTATTTTCAAAATCTCTAATACGATTGCAAAATTAAACTAGGAAGTAATTTTATAAAATACCTATGCAAAGCCGGGCATGGTGGTGCACGCTTGTAATCCCCAAGCTTGGGAGGCTGAGACAGATGGATCACACAGGTTCGAAGCCAGCCTCAGCTGGCTTGAGACCCCGTTTCCTAATAAAATATAAAATAGGTCTGGGAGTGTAGCCCAGAGGTAGAAGGCCCCTGGGTTCCACCCCCAGTACCACCAGAGCAAAACAAAACAAACAAAAAACCAAAACACAACTACGCAATGGGTGAAACTAGCTTCTGTCTGAGCTTACATATTTCTTTTTGGTTTCCATCCTAGAGATTAGGCCCAGACATGTTCTACCTCCAAGCTACACCCTTAGCACTTTTTCTTTTAAACAGTGTCTCGCCAAATTGCCAAGGCTAGCCTCGATCCTCCTGTGTCAGCTTCCCAAATCCCGAGATTCCAGGTATGGGCCCCACACCTGGCTGGTGTTGAAGTATTTCTTTCAGGGAAAGTGCTGCTGTCATCAAACAAGGCTCAAGTCCACTGAGGTGTCATCACATCTGCAATTATTCAGTGTCCACCTTTACTACTGGGCTGAGTCTGAGAGAGCTTGGCACTGGTCCTGCAGTAGGCCCCAGTGACAAGTAGACTAAACCCTCCAAACATTCACCAGCTGATACATTAATAAGTCACTGCACGATGCCAGTGGAGACAGACAGGACCAGCCTGCGATCCCAGTACTTGGGATACTGAGACAGGAGCATACAGGTTGGAGGCCGCTCTCAGCAACTCACCAAGACCTTGCTTCAGAATAAAACCACAGCCAGGTGCGGTGGCATGTTTGTAATCCCAGCGCTTGGGAGGCGCTCAGCAACTTAGTGAGGCCTTGTTTCCAAATAAAGTTTAAAATAGGTCTGGGAGTGTTGCCCAGAGGTAGAAGGCCCGGGGATCCATTCCCAATAACACACACACACACACACACACACACAAAAAAAAAAAAAAAAAAAGAAAAAAGAAAAAGAAAAATAGAGAGAGAAAGGCAGGCAGGCCCTGGGTTCTAAATCCAGTACTAAAAAAAAAACCAAAACACCCCAAACAGAACTAAACTTGGATGGTGCTTCTACTGAGCAACCAAAAATGAATGAACACCGTGAGCATTATAACATTAGCGGGTCGTTATTATGAAGCATTGATGAATCACAAACTCACTCCATCTACATCTAATGGGGTGACAAGGAGTTAGCGCTCACCAGAACAAAACTGGACCCACTTTCAAAAGGGTTGTGAGCAGTAGAGAGTATGGAAGCACACTACAGACGTACCTGTGGCATCTCTCAGATGGGCGGCCTCTGGGCTCACCCCTGTCTGGCCTGAAAGGTTCAGATGGCTCCTGGTGGCAAGTCCCAGAGACTGCGGCCCTAACCCTAAACTACCATGGTCCCAATTTGGTTTCTTTGCTTTCCTTTTGGAGGCTTAAACAGATATCAAAGATTCAGAGAGTAGCAAGGCATGGGGGTGCAGCCTGGAACCCCAGCCCTAAGGAGGACTGGTCGCTGGAGGCCAGCGCAGGGTAATTTAGGGGACCCTGCCTCAAAAATAAAAAGGGCAAGCCTGTAATCCCAGTACTCAGAAGGCTGCGATAGGAAGATCACAGGTTAGAGGCCAGCCTCAGCTGGAAGCAGGGTCTCACTAAGTTGCTGAGAGCCACACTGAGCAGCCGAGGCTGGGTTGAACCTGTGCGATCCTCCGGGCTCAGCCTCACAAGCGCGGGGATGACAAGCTAACGAGGTGCTGTTTTCATGGGTTGAATTGGAAAGATGAAGGAGAAACTTGATGGCATCCACACAGCGATGTTCGCAGGTCGCACTAGCAGCCCACTCGAGCTGAGGGAGGGTGGTGGGCCAGAGCCCTTGCAGCAACAGCTGCCATTTCAGCGTCACGTCACACCGGCCCCAGGCACTCACTGTCCCACCACTAGACCCTTGTTCTACACATCTTTGGGAGAAAAACTTAACAGAAAAGACTCACATTGAAAAAAAGTTTATTTAAAAAAGTTCTAGCAGCAAGAACAGTAACAAAACAAAGAGAGACAGACAAACAAGATAAGAAGGAGGCTGGTCCTGTGGACTCAGCTGCCTTAGTCGAGCTCTTTATACCGAGCAAACATCACTCTCCGAACAGCATCCCGGTAGGTCTCGTTGGACTGTCTCCTGTTGGTTCTTCCAGGAGCCCCGACACCAGGCCCCTTCACCCGGCCTTCAGGCTGCAAAACAGAAGTGAAGTGGGGCCTCTGAATTATTCACCCTCGGCGGATTGCTGACCATAAGCAGTTCTGGACTACTAAGGAGAATATGGGAGATTTTATTTTATTGCTTGCTTGATTGATTTTTTTGGTGGTACTGGGGTTCCTGGAAGCCTTTCTACCTCCGGGCTACACTCCCAGACCTATTTTTACATTTTTATTTTGGAAACAGGGTCTCTTAAGCCACCAAGGCGGGCTTTGAACCAAGCACAGGGATTACAAGCGTGCGCCACCACGCCTGGCTACGGAAATTTTAAAGAAACTTTCAGAGCCAGGCATGGTGGCATACACTTGTAATCCTAGCATTTGGGAGGCTGAGTCAGGAGGATTGTGGTTTGTGGACAGCCTCAGCTACTTAGTGAGGCCCTCCGTAACTCAGTGAGACTCTGTTTCAAAATAAAAGAATAAAAAATAGGGCAGGGGGAGCCGGGCTTGGTGGCGCACGCTTGTCATCCCCACACTTGGGAGGCGGCGACAGGAGGATCACACAGGTTCGAAGCCAGCCTTGCTGGCTTAAGAGACCCTGTTTCCAGAAATAAAAAAGTATAAAATAGGTCTGGGAGTTTAGCCTGGAGGTAGAAGGGCTTCCAGGAACCCCAGTACCACCAGAAAAAAAAAAAAAAAAAAAAAAAAAAAAAGAAAGAAAGAAAAATGATCTGAATCTCATACTATCCTACCACATGCTCTAAGAGTGTGATGACCCCCAATCCAAATACTTTCTCCCCTTCCCACTGCGACTGCCAGGCTCCTGAGCAGTCTCATGCTAAAAGGCAAGGGCATCACTCGAGGCCAGGGAGTGAAAAGGAGGTGTGTCCAAGGCTCAAGGAACCCCACGGCAGAGACCATCCTACCTCCTCTGATGCACTCGATCCAGGATGGCCGGATCCCAGGCCTGTCTCCTTTCTCCAGCCAGTGGCCTGTTGGACACAGCCTCCTTTGCTGCTACTGTCAATGTCTTCTTTATCAACAGGTTTACGATCACTGCAAGAGAAGTAGACATACTTATACCATCGTTTTTTTGGGGTACTGAACCCAGGAGCATTCTACACCCCTCACCCCAAGCCTGATTATTTTATTTTAGCTTATTTTTTGTGTGGTGCTGGGGATAAAACTCAGGGGTATCAGACCTTTGATCTAAATATCCCCAGCTAGCTGGGCATGGTGGCGCACGCTTGTAATCCCAGCATTTGGGAGGCTGAAACAGGAGGATCACGGTTTGCAGACAGCCTCAGCTACTTAGTGAGGCCCTTTGAACTCAGTAAAACCCTGTTTCAAGATAAAGAAAAAACAGCTGGGCGTGGTGGCGCACGCGTGTAATCCCCGCGCTTGGGAGGCTGAGACAGGAGGATCGCGCAAGTTCGAAGCCAGCCTCTGCTGGCTTGAGACCCTGTTTCCAAATAAACATAAAATAGGTCTGGGAGTGTAGCCTGGAGGTAGAAGGCCCCTGGGTTCCATCCCCAGTACCACCAAAAATAAAATAAAAAATAAATATCCCCAGCTGATTTTATTTCATTTGGAAACAGGGTCACATCTATGATCCACCTGTCTCCGTTTCCCAAATACTGAGATTACAGAAGTCCTCCGCCATGCCTGGCTAACTTTATAAAATTTTAATTTTTTTTCTTTTGGTGGTACTGGGGTTCCTGGAAACCCTTCTACTTCAGGGATACACTCCCAGACCTATTTTTTCTCTTTTTTATATTTTTATTTGGAAACAGGGTCTCTTAAGCCGGCGAGGCTGGTTTCGAACCTGCACGAGTATCTGTCTCCGCCTCCCAAGCGCGGGGATTATAAGCGTGCGCCACCACGTCCGGCTAGAACTTTAATTTTTATTGGTGCGCTATAGTCCTCATCACAACACATAATGTGGATCACTAGATGGTGGCATCTATTCACAGTCCTCGCCCCCCACTCCCCATTTCCCTCCCTCCCAATACTGAGTGTCCAGGTTAATAAGGTTATATTCACATGTATACACATTCAAATGTAGCTTTTCCATTGACTAATCTCAGCCCTCTTCCTTTCCCACTCTTCCTTTCTAGCTTTGCTGAGGTTTCCTCTCCATTATCTGGAGTCCTTTTGGTATCCCTAATACTCCTAGCTTGAGCATTTTAGAAAAAACATGTCCCTTCTCTTTCTGTGCTTGGCTGATCTCACTTAACATAATGCTCTCCAGGTCTTCCCATCTTCTTGCGAGTGACATGATTTTGTTCTTGCTTATTGCCGAGTAGAATTCCATTGTGTGTATTTCCCATACTTTTGCAATCCATTCATCTGTTGATGGAGACCTAGGTTGGTTCCATATTTGGGCTATCACGAATTGTGCTGTATGAACATGGGCATGCATGTTACTGTAGTTCTCTGATTTCAACCCCTTTGGAAAGTTACCCAGGAGTGGTATAGCCAGATCACATGGTGGATCCATTCCCAGTCTTCTGGGGGAATGTCCACACTGATCTCCATAGCAGATGAACTAGTTTGCACTCCCACCAACAGTGTAAGAGTTCCTACTTCCCCACATCCTCGCCAGCATTTTTTATTTGATTTCTTTATGCTTGCCCCTCTGATTGGGGTTAGAAGGAATCTCAGTGTAGTTTTGACTTAAATCTCCCTGAAGGCTAATGACATCAAACATTTTTTCACGTATCTACTGCTGATCATTTGAGTCTCTTCTTTTGTGAAGTGTCTATTCAATTCAGTTGCCCATTTCTTAATCGGGTTGTTTCTGCTAGCGTAGAGTCTTTTGAGCTCTTTGTATATTCTGGATATTAGGCCTCTATCCGAGTAGTGGCTGGTAATGATCTTCTCCCATTCTGTACGATTTCTCTTTAGATTTTTTTTTTTTTTTTGTGGTGCTGAGGATGGAACCCTTCTACCTCTGGGCTATACTCCCAGACCTATTTTATATTTTATTTGGAAACAAGGTCTCTTAAGCCAGCGAGGCTGGCTTCGAACCTGCATGATCTTCCTGTCTCCGCCTCCCAAGCCCAGGGATTACAAGCCTACGCCACCACACCTGGCTCTCTTTAGATTCTTGATGGTTTCCTTCGATGAGCAGAAACTTTAGTTTGATGCCATCCCACTTGTTAATTCTTGCTTTAATTTCCTGCGCTTTGGAGTCTTGTTGAGGAAGTTACTGCCTGTGCCTAAATGTTGGAGCCACTACACCCGTCTTATACATTGTTTCTTTCTTTTTTAAACTATACCATCATTTTTAAGGTGACTTGCTGGTGAGCCTAATAAAACCTGGTCTTCTTGATTTGAATCTGCCTTCTATAATGTGTATTAAGTTACATTTTTAAGTGCCTGCTATTTATATACTAGGCTTATCCGATACAAAAATACAATAAAGGAACCCCAACTGTGGCCAGGCGTGGTGGCACACACATCCGCGAGCCTGAGACCAGAGGATTATGGTTCACGGACAGCCACAGCTACTTAGTGAGGCCCTTCACAACTCAGTGAAACCCTGTTTCAAAAAATAAAATGAGCCGGGCGTGGTGGCACACCCTTGTAATCCCTGCGCTTGGGAGACGGAGACAGGAGAATCGCACAGGTTCGAAGCCAGCCGTGCTGGCTTAAGAGACCCTGTTTCCAAATAAAAATATATATAAAAAAATAGGTCTGGGAGTATAGCCTGGAGGTAGAAGGGTTTCCAGGAATCGCAGTACCACCAAAAAAAAAAAAAAAAGACTGAGCTGGGTGGTGGTGGTGCATGCTTGTACTTCCAGAGCTCGGGAGGCTGAGACAGGAGGATCACACAGGGTCGAAGCCAGCCTCAGCTACTTAGTGAGGCTCTCAGTAACTTAGTGAGACCATGTTTCCAAATAAAGTATAAAAATAGGTCTTGGAGTTTAGCCTGGAGGTAGAAAGCCCCTGGGTTCCACCCTCAGTACCACAAAAAATTTAAAAAATAATAATAAAAAAATAAAAAGCATGGCCAGGCGTGGTGGTGCAGGCGTGTAATCTCAGTATGGGGAGGCTGAGACCCGAGAATCGTGGTCGTGGCTAGCCTCAGCGTACACGGCAGCCTCCTCTTCATCTTTCCCGCGAGTCATTCCTCCCAAAGGCAGCGTCTCCCTTGACACGCCGTCCCGGAGCCTTTTCTAGTCTACTGCACACAATCAGACAGTGCCTGGACACTGTGGGTTAACCGGATTCTGTGTAGCCAGGGCTTATGACTTGGCGCTGACTGGAACCAAGTTAGAAAACCAGGGCCAGGACTGGTAGCTCAGCCTGTAATCCCAGTACTTAGCAACCGAGACAGGAGGGCTGCAGGTTCAACGCCAGGCTCAACACTCAGTGAGACCCAACAGAGGAGGGAGGTGCAGTTCAGAGATAGAAGAGCCTTGGTTCAGCCCTCAGTACCCCTCCCCACAAAAAAACAATAACCAAGTCTAGGAAGTTAGAGATTTTATATTTTTATTAGTATCCAACCACTTTATTTAGCACCTATATGTGTGAACCCAGGTTCTCTGAAGCAAAAACACAAGACTCTGACATTTATCTCCGTCCTGTAAGGAGGGCACAGCATTACTGCTGAGAAGAAAAGGATTCCTAACGAGGGCCGCTGCAGCCCTGGCTCCAAGCAGATCAAAGAGCCAGCCAACCTTCTGCCTGTCCACAGGCCAGGGTGGCTTCAAGCTCAGGGTGCTCAGATAAACCTCACTTCCCCGAGAGAGGAAAAGCAGCGCCACATTTGGAGAAGACACTTTTACCTCCAGTCTTGAGGCTGGGAGTGGAGAGGCTTCTGTCTTACCTGTCAGCTTCCCTGGAGGGTTTAACTCGTTTTCTTTCTGGAGAGTCAAAAGCCTGGATCTTTTCCCTGCGATCATTTCCTCTTTCCTTAAACTTTCCCTGTTGGTAAGCAGAAGAGAAGAGCTGAGATTTCCACTTGAGGTGTCTGGGACTCCTGATCTTTTTTTTCTTTCAAGAGGAGTCTTCTAAGCCAGGGGTGGTGGCGCACGCTTGTAATCCCAGCACTAGGGAGGCAGAGACCAGAGGATCGCAGGTTCGCTGCTGACCTTAGCTACTTAGCGAGGCCCTTCGCAACTCAGTGAGAACCTGTTTCAAAATAAAGACTAGAAAATAGAGCCAGGGGGTAGCTCGCAGGCACAACACCCCTGGGTTAAAATCCCAGTACCTAAAAAAGGGGAAAAAAAAAAAAAAAAAAAAAAACAACAAAAAACAAAACAAAACAAAACAGGTGTCTTCTATGCTGCCCAGGCTGGGCTGAAGTGATCCTCCCACCTCTGTCTCCTCCCAAGTGCTGATACTAGAGACACACTAGGCTCTGATATTTTAAGGTAAAGATTGGCTGGTGTGGTGGCACATGCCAGTATTGGAAGGATCAGAGAAGAGGATCACAGGCTCTAAGCCACTTAGCAAGGAGTGAGGCTCTTGGCAACATTGTGTAACCCTGTTTATAAATAAAAGGTAAAAATAAAAAAATAGGCCTACACAAGCCAGGTGTGGTGGCACATGCTAGTAATCCCAGCATTTGGGAGGCTGAGACAGGAGGATCACAGGGTTGAAGCCACTTTCAGCAATTTAGTGAGGCCCTCAGCAACTTAGATCCTGTTTCAATTTCTAAAAAAAGGCAGCCATAGTAGCCCACATCTGTAATCCCAGCACTGGTAGGCTGAAACAGGGGGATCACACAGGATTGCAGCCAGCCTCAGCAACTTAGTGAGGCCCTCTGCAACTTAGTAAGACTCTTGTTTCAAAACAACAAAATAGAAGCCGGGTGTGGTGGCACACGCTTTGTAATCTCAGCATTTGGGAGGCTGAGACAGGAGAATCGCAGGTTTGCAGCCAGCCTCAGCTACTTAGTGAAGCCTTCTGCAACTTAGACCCTGTTTCAAAAATAAAAAAATAGGGCTGGACGTATACCTTGGGGGTAGAATGCCCCTGGGCTCAATCTCCATTACTGGAAAAAAACAAAAAGTTGCCTATCTTTAGCCAGGCATGGAGGGGCACGTCTGTAATCCAAGTAGTTAGGAGGCTGAGACAGGAGGATCACGGATTTGAGATCAGGTCAGCTATTTCATGAGACTCTCAGCAACCTAGCAGACCCTGTTTCAGGATAAAAACTTTTGAAATGGGGAGGGAGGGGCTGAGGTTGTAGCTCAGAGGTAGAAAAACTTGAGTTCAATCCCAGTATCAACATTATTAAAAAAAAAAAAAAAAAAAAAGCCTGGCGTGGTGGCGCACACTTGTTTGTAGGCAGCCTCAGCTACTTAGTGAGGCCCTCTGCAACTTAGTGAGATCCTGCTTCAAAATCAAGAATTAGAAACAATGGGCTGGGGGTATAGTTCAGTGGTAGAATGCCTGTGGGTTCCATCCCTAGCAATACCACCCCCAGAAAAAAAAGGTCGAAAGTTGCTCAGTTGGTAACTCCTGCAATCTCTTGCTCCTTCACACTCTTCTAGAGAATGCAGCGACTTCACTGTCTGGTGTATTTGGAAAGCACAAATCAGCATGCTTAGCGCAGCTGTCTTTCTGCTTCCAAGAAGCAGGCGATCCCCCCACCCCAGACTTCCACAGGTGGTGAATCTCTTTTTTTTTTAGTGACAAGGTCTCACTAAGTTGCAGCCAGATTCACCAAATAGCTGAGGCTGGTCATAAACCTGTGATCCTCCTGTCTCAGCCTCCCAAGTACTGGGATTACAAATGTGTGCAACTTCTCCTGGCTAACAGGTGCATTATTAATCATCACACAAGACCTGCCCCAGAGCTGGGTGCGGTGGCACATGCCTGTAAACCCAGCAACTTGGGAGGCGGAGACAGGAGGCTCTCAAGGGCCAGCCAGGGCAACTTAGTGAGACCCTGTCTCCAAAACAAGTGGGTGATGGTAGAGCACAGGTGCATGCCTGTGACCCCGTGCCTGGGAGGCGGAGACAGGAGGACTGCAAGGTCCAGGCCAGCCTAGTCGGCCAATTTAGTGAGATCCTGCCTCAAATAAATAAAAATAAAATATGAGTTACAGATCTAGTTTAGAGGCAAAGCATTCCTGGATTCAATCCCTAGTACCACAAGAAAAACAGATCTGCGCCTGGCTGGTAGAGCCTGGCTGTGTGCTGCGTCTACCTAGCTGTGTGGCCTGGAGAGCAAGCGGCTGTCTCCAACTTAGCCTGTCACAGCAAGAATGCTACCTCAGCAGCTCCAGCCCAAACTCTTCCATGCTCCCAGCTGATTTCTTTTTTATTTATTTATTTTTTTGGTGGTACTGGGGTTCCTGGAAGCCCTTCTTCCTCCGGGCTACACTCCCAGACCTATTTTATATTTTTGAAACAGGGTCTCTTACGCCAGCGCGGCTGGCTTCGAACCTGCGCGATCCTCCTGTCTCTGCCTCCCAAGCGCGGGGATGACAAGCGTGCCCACCACGCCCGGCCTTGATTTCTTGCTCAGATGAGCAGGAAAGAGTAGTACTTTTTTTTTGGTACCAGGGACTGAACCCAGGAGCATTCTAACCTCCAAGCTAACTCCCATCTTATTTTATATATTATTTGGAAATAGGGTCTCATTAGGTTACCGAGAGTCTCGCTAAGTTGCCACGGCTAGTTTTGAACCTGCAATCCTCCTGTCTCAGCCTTCCAAATACTGGGATTATAAACTTGTGTAACCACACCTGGTTAAGAGGAGTACTTTTTATTCAACTACCTGGAGGAGGACTTAATACCACCTATAAAAAAACATTAACATTAACATTACTGGGAATGGAATTCAGGGACATTCTACCTCTGAGTCACCCCCCCTTCCAAAGCCGTATATTTTATTCTTTATTTTTTTGTGGTACTGAGGATGGGACCCAGGGGCATTCTACCTCCGAGTTACACTCCCAGCCTTATTTTTTAGTCTTTTTTTTTTTTTTAATTGAAACAGGGGTCTCACTGAGTTGCAAAGGGCCTCTCTAAGTAGCTGAGGCTTTCCATGAGCTGTGATCCTCTGGTTTCTGCCTCCCAAATGCTGGGATTACAAGTGTGCACCACCATGCCTGTCGCTTATTCTTTATTTTTTGAAACAGGTCTCACTGAGTTGCAAAGGGCCTCACTAGGTAGCTGAGGCTGTCTGCAAACTGCGATCCTCCTGTCTCCACCTCCCAAATATGAGGATTACAAGTGTGTGCCACCACGCCCGGCTTAAATACATCCATTTGAAGGTAGAAACACAGACTTTTTTTGGGCCTCTACACTAGAGTACAAAGGAACTGGGGTCAATGTAACAGGTCACCAAAGTTTACCTCCCGTTCTCTCCTCTCCAGATAGGCTAGCTCCTGCTCCGATTGTTTTATCTTCCGGTGGATTTCCAGGTTTTGCTGAGAAAAGAGGAGATTCTGTGAATACAGGTCTAGAGATAATGGTTTTAGAAATGCTTCAGGCTTTTCCCGATAGCTGCTTTAGGACTGTAGCTTTTCTCATGGACCATCCTACCTCACAAGCAACAACTCTAGCTGCCTTGCCTCAGTTTCATCAATGAGGAAGCAGGATTCGAATGCAGGCTTGTCACAAAGTTTGATTACATGGTGTGGCATGAGAGGGAACACTTCATTATACATTTCTCCAAAATGTGGAAGAGAAAAACCTGGTTCACCTATTTCTCTAAGTAACAGGAAAGAGGACCTGAGCTCGCCAGTGAAGGAAAACACGTGCCTGCACGCTCTGCCCACCACTGCCATCGCATCCCCAGACAGTCACCCCACACACCCACCGTTCTTTCAAGGCCCAGGGAAGCATGAAAAAGAACACCTGGGCCCTACACACAAACACAGTGCTGTGAGTCCCAACTCAAGCCTGACGCCACTCAACAAGTTGTCTCATATCTATCAAAGAGAGGGATTCCAAAACAGCTCTTGCATGGTGACCTGCTTCTCTGTACTGAATGACTCCAAGGAAAGAAAAAATGTAATGGTGTATTGAACAAGGGCTAGTTCAGTTTGTGGATTTATAACCGTGGCTCCTCTTTTTTGACAACTACTTTTTATCACTTTTCCACTTAGTAGTTTCTGCCAGAGAGCTGAGATTCAAATGTTTCCTCTGATGATTCAGAATTCTAGAAGGTCAAAGGGATTTGGGAAGCTGGGTGTGGTAGCACACCCTTGTAATCCCTGCCCTTGGGAGGCTGAGACAGGAGGATGCCCAGGTTCAAAGCCAGCCTCAGCTATTTAGTGAGGCTCTCAGCAACTTAGAGAGACTCTTTTTCCAAATAAAAAACATAAAATAGGTCTGGGAGTATAGTCTGGAGGTAGAAAGCCTCTGGGTTCCACACCTAGTACCACAAAAAAAAAAAAAAAAAAAAAAAAGGGACTTGGGAAATAGTCTATATCAGGGATTGTCACCAGGAGCTTCTTAGAATCCTAGAAATTTTGGAGAGCCTCCACAGGGCTAGTTAGGAAAGTGGTGTTGTGGCTATTACCAACAACAGAATTTTTCAGCTTTTAGCTATGTCAGATTATGGGTTGTATGTTGGAAAAAAATCTAATCCAGCCCTCTCAAACCTTTCCCTGAAAAATCTGCTAGAGAAAGAGTGTGAAAGAAATTACTCTGAGAACAAGAGTCGGAGGGCTTTCTTAGCTCGTGAGGACCAACGTATATGAGCTTCAGGTTCCCACCGCTGTGGTCTAAGGCGACAGACGTTATGTTCAAGAGATGGCAGAATGACCCATCTACAGGGCAGGCCACGGGCTGTCACAGCTGAGCAGAACCGGGTCAAGTTCCCATGTACCAAAGAAGAGGGGGCTTATCTGAGGTCCAACTCTTAGGACTGTAGGGGCACAGCCTAAAGTCAGAGAAACTCATGCATAAAAGGTAGAATATCAACTCATTCTTTAGTTGGACTGATTTAATGACAGGAACTGGAGATGAGAAAGGCTGAGGAGGGGCAGTATAAGCTTCTTTTTTTTTTTGTTTGTTTGTTTTTTGGTGGTACTGGGGTTCCTGGAAGCCCTTCTACCTCCGGGCTACACTCCCAGACCTATTTTTGCATTTTTATTTGGAAACAGGGTCTCCTAAGCCAGTGCGCGCGGCTGGCTTCGAACCTGCGTGATCCTCCTGTCCGCCTCCCAAGCGTGGGGATTACAAGCGTGCGCCACCACACCCGGCCTAAGCTTCTTTATTCTCTATAATACCCTCCAATGCCAAGAGCCCAAATTTGAAAGGACCTGGTCCCCCTTCTCTTAATACCTTGTGCAGGTCTGACAGCTGTTGGTGTTTGATTAGAACTTCTTTATTGGGAAACTGCCTCCTGCAGAGCAGACAAGCCAGTTTGTTCCAGTCAGTGAGTTTATCTTCTTCGCTCTCCTTCTTGCTCAGCTCCTCCCGAGGTTGGGGCTGTGCTGAGCGGGGCTGCAGGGGCGGGGTCTGCTCCTCCTCCTCTTCCTCCTCATAGTCACTGTCTCCTCCATATTCACCCAGGAGGCCGATCAGTGGGTTTACCACCTTAGGCTGGAAGAAAAAGGCCAGGGATCAACACCAAACTCAACCTACATTTTGGGGCCCATTTTTTGGGTACTTTGGTATGTATCTCCCTTCTTTGTCTCTTTTAGATGGAATGGTATGTATCTTCCTTCTTTGTCTCTTTTAGATGGAATAATGAATGGGCTTCAAAATGGCCCGCTGACCTTGCTGTTCATTCCCAGATAGAGGCAACATAGCTAAAATTTGACCTTGTTCTTTGTTTCCTCAGGAAAACGGGAGAAGCTCCCTTGGAAGCAACTCTAGCAAGAGAAGAGTGGGGGAAGAAATGAAAGGGACTGGCGCTGAAAACATAAGAACTAAAAGGGCACAGACAGGGAGCTAGAAACACCTCCAGTCCACTGTAACCACAGAGAGAGGAACTTAGGAAATGAACCGAAAGCAACCCCAGTGATAAGCTCCAGTGGACAGACTCCGCTCCTGAGCAAGGCGAAGGCATCTTCAGGGTAGATGCTGTGATGACCTCAATTAATGATGCGGGCTTGGCAGAGAGGACCTTAGAGGAACTGTTTATAAGGATGCAGGGCTACCGGCCTATAATCAATCAACACAATAAAAGACACAGCCATTACTGCTATGTACTTGTATTCAAAAATAATGTTCAGAATTACTAGTTATCACTCACTTCAGAAACTGAATCCCAATGTAAGTGCCATTCAGAAGCCAGGAGTGGTGGGGCACGCTTGTAATCCCACCATTCGGGAAGCAGAAACAGGACTGCGCTGGTTCGAAGCCAGCCTCAGCTACTTAATGAGGCCCTCGGCAACTCAGTGAGACCCTGTTTCCAAATAAAGAATAAAAAATAGGGCTGGAGGTGTTGCTTGGAAGTAGAATGCCTTGGGTTCCATCCCTAGCTACCACACACACACACACACACACCCAAAAAAAAACAAAAAAAACAAACCCCCAGCACCATTTAGTCTGGCCAGGCCGGCCAGCTATGAAGACGACAGGTCTACCCCATCTCAGAGACACTTGTGTGGCACGAGAAGGCACAAAACATCACGGCCAGGAAGACCAAATTACTTGGTGATTTTTTTTCCCTTGGTACTACTGTGGATGAACCCAGGGGCATCCTATCTCTGAGCTATATGCCCAGCCTTACTTTGTTTCCTGTATGAAAACAGAGTCTCACTAGGCTGCTGAGAGCCTCATTCGGTTGCCAAGGCTGGCTCTGAACCTGCGATCCTCCTGTCTGAGACCCCCAGTGCTGTGATTCTAAGCGTGCACCACCACGCCCGGCTCCTTGGTGATTTAGAAAGTACCGACAAGACCAAGATTAAATTTAAAGGGTCGCACATCTCATCTGGTAGGAATGGCACAGGTTGGAGAGGAAGAGAGAACTGTCTTTGATTCTTCAGTAATATTCCTATTAGCAGACAAAAACTTGAAGACCAGGCTCAGTTGGGAGACAGAGAATGGCGCAGCAACAGGAGAGTAAGGCGCCAGCCCTCCAGCTCCCACCCACGAGAACCAGCCAGCGTGAGCCTTACCGGAGGAGGGCTCTCTTCCTTTTTCGCAGTGGGAGGCAGGGGCTTCTTGAAGACGTCCTCTGGAGGGGTCTTCTCCTCACTGGCATTTTCCTGAAACTAATCAAACCCAGAGATAATTCCCCTCCATGGTACCAGGGATTGAGCCCAGGGCCTGGCCCATTCTAGATCCCCAGTCCTAATGTAA
The DNA here is from genome assembly GCF_963383645.1 of Muscardinus avellanarius. NCBI lineage: Eukaryota > Metazoa > Chordata > Mammalia > Rodentia > Gliridae > Muscardinus > Muscardinus avellanarius. Next base: position 141,109,461 of record NC_137790.1, read on the forward strand.
TTTTTTTTTTGGGGGGGGTGGGGGGGAGGTCTGGGGATGGAACCCGGGGGCATTCGACTTCCAAGCTACACCCGCTGCCCTATTTTTTTTTTTTTTTTGTGGTACTGGGGTTCCTGGAAACCCTTCTACCTCTGGGCTATACTCCCAGACCTATTTTATATTTATTTCGAAATAGAGTTTCTTAACCCAGAGAGGCTGGCTTCGAACCTGCATGATCCTCCTGTCTCTGACTCCCAAGCATGGGGATTATAAGTGTGCGCCACCACGCCTGGCCCCTGCCCTATTTCTTATTCTTTGAGACAGGGTCTCACTGAGTTGCGGAGGGCCTCACTAAGTAGCTGAGGCTGTCCACGAACCGCGATCCTCCGGTCTCAGGCTCCCAAATGCTGGGATTACAAGTGTGCGCCACCACTCCCGGCCTAATGCAATTCTTATATGATACTCATAAAAACTGAGTTAAGCTTGTTGAAATTTAGGCTTATTTTCCAAACTTTCAAACATCTGTAACGTTGCTATAGTGACTTTAACGTAATGTCCATGTGACTCAGTGGTAGAATGCTTGCCTAGCACGCACAGCCCTGAGCTCAATTCCTGGCAGCAACAATGAACACTCAGCTTGACATTTAGTATATGATTAACCCATGCCGGGCAGCAGAGGCATTCGCGCAGTACTGTCTCTGTCCCGCACTCCAGCCTCTTCCACAGGAAGCAGTACCTTCAGTTAAAATGACCGGGTATAGTGACAACGATCAAGGGGCAGGAGCAGAACTAAACATCAAGCCAGTGACGCTAAAATTTAAATTCTTAGACACAAATGCATGTGCACTGTCTCTTCTCTTTTTCTATATCTTTATCTTTAGATAAACTAGCAATATTAGAAGAAAAAACAAAGAAAGCTATAAATTGAAACAAGAAAATTCACTGATTTCCAATAATACATAAATGGTTTAAAGGTAAATCAACGTATTTCTTTAGAAAATGATCTGATATATCATATGTACAATGTTTATCATCTTTGATTCTAAAAATTTATTCTAAAGAAGTAATTTAAAAGGAAAAAAAAAAAAAGCCAGGCATGGTGGTGCACGCTTGTAATCCCAGCAAGTGGGAGACTGAGACCTGAGGATCACAGTTTACAGATGGCTTCAGCTACTTAGTAAGGTCCTTCACAACTCAGTGAGACACTGTTTCAAAAAACAAGACTAAAAAAATAATCAGCCAGGCTTGGTGGGGCACACTTGTCATCCTAGTATTCGGGAGGCTGAGACAGGAGAAGCGCGGTTCGCAGCCAGCCTCAGCTACTTAGTGAGGCCCTTTGCAACTCAGTGAGACTCTGTTTCAAAAATAAAAAATAAACAGGGCTTGGGGTGTAGCTTGGAGGTAGAATGCCCCTGGGTTCCATCCCCAGTACTGAATTAAAAAAAAAAAAAATTAAAATGCTAAGTGTTGCATACTAGGACAGAAAGAGACAAATAGCTGGGCATGGTGGCATACACCTGTAATCCCACTACTTGGGAGGCTAAGAGAGGAGAATCACAGGAAAGAGTGAAAGATACAAATAATAAAAGACTCATAAAAAAAATGAAGGTTTTTTTTTCTTGGTAGTACTGGGGATGGAACCCAGAGGTATTCTACCCCTGAGCTACACCCCCCACCCTCTTTTTTAATTCTTTTATTTAGAGACAGGATCTCATTAAGTTGCAGAGGGTCTAAGTAGCTGAGGCTGGCCATGAACCTCCAATCCTCTTGTCTCAGCCTCCCAAGTAAGGGTATAGTTTTTTTGCTTTGTTTTTAGAGGCATCCTAACTGAGCTACAGCCCCAGCCCTTTTATTTTACATTAGAACAGGGTTTGTTAAGTTGCTGAGATTGGCCTCAAAACTGTGATCCTCCTGTTTCAGTCTCCAAAGAATTGGGATTATAGGCATGTGCCACCACGCCCAGTTGAAAGTATAGTTTTTTGTTTTTTGTACTGAGAATAGAACCCAGAGGCATTCTACCTCCAAGCAACATTCTCGGACTGATTTATTTATTTGGAAACAGGGTCTCAGTGGGTTGTTGAGAGCTTCGTCAAATGCTGAGGCTGTCCTTGAACCTGTGACCCTCCAGTCTCAGCCTCCCAAGTACTAGGATTACATGCTTGTGCCACCATGCCCAGCTCAAAGTATAGTTTTGTTTTTTTCTTTTGGTATTGGGGTCGAACCCAGAGGCACTCTACCTCCCAGGTACACTCCCAGTGCTGTTTTATTTTTGAAACAAGGACTCACTAGGTTGATGAGAGTCTCACTATTGCTGAGGCTGTCCTTGCATCTGTGATATTCCTGTTTCAGCCTCCCAAGTACTGGGATTTAGATTTAATGCAAAATCTTACCATAAAAGCACTGAAAATAATAAAATTATATAAATATGAAAACTGTGATAAAATAGAAAATGAACACAGAATGGAAGTGGAAGCCTCAGAAGCCTCCCGAGATTGTACCTACAGAAAACACGTCTTAGAGAGTAGAACCCTGACAAGGAAGGGGGAAGAGCAGGCACGTGGAGCCAAGGTGCCAGGGCCCAAGCAGTCTTCCCATGGTAGGGAAGAGAGCTACAGGGGCTGTAAGACACAGAGGACTGCCTGTGCCAGACAGCAAAGCGCCTCTCATTGTCCTGTACTGGAGATCGATCCAAGACCCCGTGCATGCTAGGCCAGAGCTCTGAACCACTGAGCTGCTGCCTTCCAACTGAGAGCCTCCAGAGTCTGCCTCCTGAGTAGCTGGGGTAGCGGTGTGAGCCAGTGCCCCAGCTAGCTTGTTTCTGGGAGGTTAGGGGTAACGAGGGATTGAACCCAGGGCCATTCTATCTCAAAACTACATTCCTATTTATTTTGTGGTACTGGGGATGGAACTTAGGGGCATTCTACCTCCGAGCTACACCCCCAGCCTAATTTTTAAATTTTGAAACAGGGTCTCACTGAGTTGCAGGGGGCCTAAGTAGTTGAGGTGGCGGCGAACCTGTACTCTTCCTGTCTCAGCCTCTGAAGTATTGGAATTATAAGCATGCGCCACCATGAAGAACATGAGAATATTTTTTAAGTAACTTTATTTTATTATTATTTTTTGTGGTGTTAGGGATTGAACCCAGGGGCATTCTGCCTTTGAGTCATATCCCCAGCCCAATTTTCTTTTGGTTCTTGAGGGTCTGAGGATGGAATCAAGGGGCATTCAACCTCCAAGCTACACCCCCTACTCTATTTTTTATTCTTCATTTTCAAACAGAGTCACACTAAGTTGCGGAGAGCCTGAGTAGCTGAGGCTGTCCATGAACATTCGGGAACCTCCCGAATGCTGGGATTACAAGCATGCGCCACCACACCTGGCTCTAATTTCCTTCCTTCCTTCTTTCTACCTCCAGGCTATACTCCCAGACTTTTTTTTTTTTAATATTTTATTTGGAAACAGGGTTTCACTAAGTTGCTGAAAGCCTCACTAAGTAGCTGAAGTTGGCTTCGAACCCGTGCGATCCTCCTGTCTCAGCCTCCCAAGCGCAGGGATTACAAGTGTGCGCCACCATGCCCAGCCTTCTTTCTTTCTTTAGGGATGGAAGCCAGGGGCATTTGACCTCCGAGCTACACCCTCTGCCATATTTTTTATTCTTTATTTTGAAACAAGGTCTGAGTTGCAAAGAGCCTCACTAAGTAGCTGAGGCTATCCGTGAACCGTGATCTTCCGGTCTCAGCCTCCCAAATGCTGGGATTACAAGTGTGCGCCACCACGCCCGGCTTCAATTTTATTCTTAAAAAAAAAAAAAAAACCCTGGGGATTGAACCCAGGGACATTCTACCTCCTCCAAGCTATACTCCCAGCCCTATTTTTATTCTTTATTTGAAACAGAGTCTCATTAAGTTGCATAAGGCCTAAGTAGCCGAGGCTGGCTGCGAATCTCCTCAGTACTGGGATTGCAAGTGTGCACTACCATACCCAGCCTTGTTTGTTTGTTTGTTTGTTTGTTTGTTTATTTATTTATTTGGTGGTACTGGGGTTCCTGGAAGCCAGTCTATCTCTGGGCTACACTCCCAGACCTATTTTATTTTTGGAAACAGGGTCTCCTAAGCCAGCGCGGCTGGCTTCGAACCTGTGCGATCCACCTGTCTCTGCCTCCCAAGCGCGGGGATTACAAGCGTGCGCCACCACGCCCGGCTTGTTCTTTTATTTTGAAACGGGGTCTCACTAAGTTGCTGAGGCTGAACTTGAACCTGTGATCCTTCTGTCTCAGCCTGACAAGCACTGGGATTCCAGGCGTGCACACCAGGCCTGGCTCTAGTGTGTTTCTATGCAACTGAGTGCTGCGCTCAAGTGTAGCCCGCGGTAAGGACAGCAGACTCCGTCCTCTTACCCTTGTCACTCCTCTGTCCTTTTTCTCCTTGCTGTCTTTTTTAGACACTTCCTTCTTGCTACTTGTCTTTCCTTGACTGATGGGTCTCTTTTCCTTGATCTCCTCTTCCTCAGGTGACCCAGGGTCCTGGGGCACATAGACTTCTTGCTGCAATACAGAAGGGAGGTAAATCTACAGAAGCCTTTACTTTCATGGAATTCCAGGCCTGAGAAACACTGTTCCCTTCTACGGAAAAGAAGAGCTGTCTCACTCACAAGCCCAGAGTCTCTAACAATCTCCCAGTTCCAAAGACCAGGACACATCTGTACCACCCCGTGCCCGCTCTGTCCACAAGCAGCATGTTTCTTACCTGTCACACCACAAAGCACTGATTTTCGATACAGGCAACAGTTCAGTTCCTTTATTTATTTATTTATTTATTTATTTATTTATTTATTTATTTAATTTTCTTGGGTGGTACTGGGGGTGGAACCCAGGGGCTTTCCACCTCTGGGCTATACTCCCAGCCCTTTTTAAATATTTTATTTGGAAACAGGGTCTCACTAAGTTGCTGAGAGCCTCACTAAGTAGCTGAGGCTGGCTTCGAACCTGTGCGATCCTCCTGTCTCAGCCTCCCAAGCGCAGGGATTACAGGCGTGCCCACCACGCCCGGCTCCCATAGATTTAAAGTACTCCACTTTTCATGCAATGAACATCGAGAGATTCCAGGAAATAAAATCCTCAAAGTGACAAATTATGGGTGTTTTCCCCAAAAGAATCACTGACAGAATAAAGAAGTCCAAAAACTCACCTGGGTATCGGGGTCATAGTAAGTTCCTGCCAAGGGGTCATAATAGTAGCCAGTAGCAGAGTCGTATATGTAGCAGTCAGATGATGCTAGAGGGGATGGAGTCAGAGGCAGCATTAGTGGCTGGCGAGCGAGGCCCGAGGCTCACCCAGAGCAGCTAAGGAAGAGGGTGGCCATCCTTGCAGGTGCACGATCTAGAGCGGCACTCTCCTGGATGAGTGCCCTCGGGCAACAGCCTCTCTTGGGAACATGGTGACCACACAAACCAAGTCAGGAGTAGCAAGCCAGTCAAGCAAAAGATCACAAGAGAAACGAAACAAAGCTTACTTACACTGCTGTCCTTGTCGATTTGAATCTGAAGACCAGTCTGAATTCCTGCTACCTCCCCTCCTATCTCGGAAATATTTTTTACCCTATCACAGAAAGGTAAGTTAAAATTATGGAACTACCCAAGAGCCGTTGACCTTAACAGCCCACGAGTGTGGAGAAGAGCGGTACTCCAGTGCCTTTCATTTTTTTAGTACTGGGGATTGAACCCAGGGACATTCTACCTCTGAGCTATACCTCCAGCCCTATTTTTTATGCTTTATTTTGAAAAGAGGTCTCACTAAGTTGTGGAAGTAGCTAAGGCCGGTCATAAACCCGAGATCTTCTTGTCTCAGCCTCCCAATCCCAGCTTGTACTGGGATTCCAAGAATGTACCACCACCCCTGGCTTTTATGTTCTGAGTGAGGGTCTTGCTAGTTGATCAGGCTGGCATTAAGCTGGGATTGTAGTTATGTGCCACTGTACCTGGTTTACCACTTGTGGACTTGAACCCCCCCCCCCCCCCATTAAGCCTACCTGGTAGTAATGTGTGTGGTCAGAATGGTCCCCAGAGTCATTTCTGCAACAAACAACACAACGTGTCAAGATTGCTACCAGAGGCACTTGATAGGGAAAGAAGCCAACCCAGACAATTAGCGGGCTGGGGGTTCAGACACTAGAGGCTGAGGGAAACTCCTGCATGATCGAGTGGAGGGTGCTAGAGTAAGATCTGTCACATCTCTGTGAGCTTCTTATACCCCGAGAGTGTGTGTGTGTATTGCTAGGGGTTGAACGCAGTGACTATATCTGAGGCTATACTCACGGTCCTATTTAACTTTTTTTTTTTGGTGGTACTGGGATTCCTGGAAACCCTTCTACCTCTGGGCTACACTCCCAGACCAATTTTATTTGGAAACAGGGTCTCTTAAGCCAGCGAGGCTGGCTTTGAACGTGCGTGATCCTCCTGTCTCTGACTCCCAAGCGCGGGGATTACAAGCGTGCGCCACAATGCCCGGCCCTATTTAACTTTCTATTGGAAACAAGAGTCTCTCTAAATTGCTAAGATCCTCACTGAGTAGCTGAGGCTAGCTTGGGACCTGAGATCTTCCTGTTGTGGCCTCCTCAGTACCGGGAATACAGGCATACACCACCACCACACCTGGCCTTTTTCTTTCTTTTTAGGTGGTACTGGGGACTGAATTCAGAGACATTCTACCATCAAGGTACATCCCTAGCCCAATTTTATTTATTTATTTGGAAACAGGTCTCTCTAGATGGACAGGTGTCTCACTACTTGTTGAGGCTGTCCTGGAACCTGTGATTCTCTTGTCTCAGCCTCCCAATAACAGGAATTTCTGGTGTGCGCCACCATGCCCAGCTTTTCTTTTGATTTTAAAACCAAGTCTTGTTAAGTTGCTGAGGCTAACTTTAAACCGATGGTCCTCCTGTCTCAGTCTCCCACGTACTGGGATTCTAGCTGTGTGCCTGGCCTGTAAGCCTGTCTTTGGATATAGTCATTTTCCATTTACCTCTCCTGGGTCAAGATGAAGGAGAAAAGTAATAGGTCTCCCTGTTTCTTGGGGACAGGATCAAGATCAGAGGTTGCAAGTCAAGACAGCATTTACTTTAGGATTCCCAGAGCCTCAGGTAACATCAAGATATTTCTGCATATCTGAGACTGTACCATCACTGGGATCCAAAACTATAGGCAGTCAGAAGGAAAAAACCTAATAATACCATTTAAGAATAAAAATGATTCTAGAGTCAGAACAAGGCAGATTTAAGAAAGAGAAAATTAATACTAAACATGTATCTGAAGGAAGGCACACTAAGAAAGCCATGCCTTATGTCTAACTAGGGAGAGGAGCTTCTCCCCAAAATTGAAGTGGGGCAGCACAAGGGCCACAGCCCTCAACCTTACCTTCGTTTCCCAGTGGCTAGGTTCACAGCGACCATCTTCCCGTCAATGCTAAATGGTGGGTCGAGGTTCTGCAAGATCTTCACTACGCGAAGTGCTTCCTAGGGAAGCAAAGACACAGCTGAGCCAAAGAGGGAAAAGGGAAGGTCATGAGAAAGAGAGGTAAATATGGACTTTCCTTCTCAGAAAAGAAATGTAGTAAACATAGGTTCTGCTCATAATTTTAGCAGTAAGAACACACTGGCAAGCCTGGTGTGGTAGCACACACTTATAATCCCAGAATTTGAGAGGCTGAGACAGGAGGATCCCAGATTCAAGGCCAGCCTCAGCTACTTAATGAGACCCTAATTCAAATTAAAGAATGAAAAATAGGGCAGGGGTGTGAATGCCCCTGGGTTCAATCCCCAGTACCATAACAAAACAAACAAATAAAAAACCCAAAAAATAAAAAATCACACTGGCACATTCTTTTTGTTGGTTTAGTGAATTGAACCCAGGAGCATTCTACCCCTAAGCTACTGGGGAATTGAAGACAGAGGCATATTACCTCTAGGTTACACCCTAGCCCTATTTTTTTCCCCTTCCTTCCTCTCTCCCTCCAAACCCCCTTTTCTTTCTTTCATGGTGCTAGGGATTAAACCCAAAGGCATTCTACCTCTGAAGTACACCCCAGCCCTACTTTTTAATACTTTATTTTTTTATTTATTTTTTCTTTTTGTGGTACTAGGGATGGAACCCAGGGGCATTCCGCCCCCGGGCTACACCCCCAGTCCTATTTTTTAGTCTTTATTTTGAAACAGGGTCTCACTGAGTTGCAAAGGGCATCATTAAATAGCTGAGGCTTTCTGTGAACGGTGATTCTCCTGTCTCAGCCTCCCAAATGCTGGGATTACAAGCGTGTGCCACCACACTTGGTTTACTCTTTAATTTGAAACAGTGTCTCACTAAATTGGGGAGGGTCTCACTAAATAGCTGAGGCTGGCAGAGAACCTATAATCCTCTTGTTTTAGCCTCCCAAATACTGGGATTACAATCATGCACCACTGCCCAGCTCCTTTATATTTTTGAAACAGCATCTAGCTAAATTGCTGAGGCTAGGCTCAAACCTGAAATCCTCCTGTCTCAGCCTCCCAAGTACTGGGACTGTACTGTGCCTGGCTTGAAAATAGGTAACTTTTTTTTTTTTTTTTGCTGGTCTGGGGATGGAACCCAGGGGCATTTGACCTCCGAGCTACACCCCCTGCCCTACTTTTTATTCTTTATTTTGAAACCGGGTCTCACTGAGTTGCAGAGGACCTCACTAAGTAGCTGAGGCTGTCTGCAAACCGTGATCCTCCAGGTCTCAGCCTCCCGAACGGTGGGATTACAAGTGTGCTCCACTACGCCCGGCTTTTTTTTTTTTTTTTTAAATAATGTTGATACTGGGATTGAACTCAAGTTTTTCTACCTCTGAGCTACAACCTCAGCCCCTCCCTCCCCATTTCAAAAGTTTTTATCCTGAAACAGGGTCTGCTAGGTTGCTGAGAGTCTCATGAAATAGCTGACCTGATCTCAAATCCGTGATCCTCCTGTCTCAGCCTCCTAACTACTTGGATTACAGACGTGCCCCTCCATGCCTGGCTAAAGATAGGCAACTTTTTGTTTTTTTCCAGTAATGGAGATTGAGCCCAGGGGCATTCTACCCCCAAGGTATACGTCCAGCCCTATTTTTTTATTTTTGAAACAGGGTCTAAGTTGCAGAAGGCTTCACTAAGTAGCTGAGGCTGGCTGCAAACCTGCGATTCTCCTGTCTCAGCCTCCCAAATGCTGAGATTACAAAGCGTGTGCCACCACACCCGGCTTCTATTTTGTTGTTTTGAAACAAGAGTCTTACTAAGTTGCAGAGGGCCTCACTAAGTTGCTGAGGCTGGCTGCAATCCTGTGTGATCCCCCTGTTTCAGCCTACCAGTGCTGGGATTACAGATGTGGGCTACTATGGCTGCCTTTTTTTAGAAATTGAAACAGGATCTAAGTTGCTGAGGGCCTCACTAAATTGCTGAAAGTGGCTTCAACCCTGTGATCCTCTTGTCTCAATATCCCACATACTGGAGTTGCAGGCATGTACCAGCATTCTCGATTATTGAATACTTTTAAGAGAAAGAGGAAGCCAGGCCTAGTGGTGCACTCTTGTAATCCCAGAACTTGGGAAGCTGAGATAAAAGGATCTCAGGTTTGTGGCCAGCTTCAGCATTTTGGTGAGACTGTTTCCAAATGAAAAAGGAGGGTGGCTGGAGGTACAGCTTAGAGGTAGAATGCCCCTGGGTTCAAACTCTAGTATCTATGTGTCTATTTTTCTTTCTCTCTCCTACACACACACACACACACACACACACACACACGAGAAAGAAGAAAAGTCCTGTTATTATCAAACATAAAACCATTTGCAGTCAGATTTTCTAATACAGACTTGTCTGTATTAGAGAACTGGTTGAAGGATCGCAGTTCGCGGACGGCCTCAGCTACTTAGTGAGGCCCTCCGCAACTTAGTGAGACCCTGTTTCAAATTAAAGAATAAAAACTAGGGCAGGGGGTGTAGCTCGGGGGTCGAATGTCCCCAGGTCCCATCCCCATCCCCAGACATACACACACACACACACACACACACACACACACACACACACACACAGAGAAAACTGGTTGAAGTGTGTGTGTTGTACTGGGGATTGAACACAGGGGTATTTGACCTCTGAGCTATACCTCCCACTCTATTTTAGTTTTTATTTTGAAACGGTATCACTAAGTTGCTGAGGACCTCAGTAAATTGTTAAGGCTGGCCTCAAACATGCATTCTTCCTGTCTCAAGTCTCCCGAGCCGACATTGTAGATGTGTGTCACCAAACCCGGCACTAAGATCTTGAAGGGCTCAGATTCTTCAAAAGTGAGCAAACTGGAAATTGTAAACAGAAATTCACCTGGACAACCAGACAGAGGGTTTTTTTTTTTTTTTTTGTGGTACTGGGGGTCCTGGAAGCCCTTCTACCTCCGGGCTACACTCCCAGACCTATTTATACTTTGTATTTGGAAACAGGGTCTCTTACGCCAGCGCGGCTGGCTTCGAACCTGCGCGATCCTCCTGTCTCCGCCTCCCAAGCGCGGGGATTATAAGTGTGCGCCACCACGCCCGGCCAGAGTTCTAACTTTTGAGGTCAGTCACTCACTTGAATGGAAGTTAAACACAAAGGAGAAAACTCCTAAGAGGGGCTATGCCAGAAGGAACCATGATAAATTCAAAACGCTAACTAAGCCCCTTCAGACCTTCTTAGGGCTTTTCAGCCACCCACCCCTAGCCCCTTTCAGCATGTGGAAACTCACCGCGTGGGAATCAAGGTCTATAAAGCCATAGGTGTGGCCCATGGGGCCGGTCCTGTTCTTGATGATGCGGACGTTGGCAGTAGTGAGGCGGACATAGGGCTCCAGCACTTCCACTATCACCTCCGGCGGCGTGGAGCGATAGATGCGCTTTAGCATGATGGCTGAATGGACCAAGCACAAATGGGAGGAGGAGAAAGAGGGGCAGGTGAGCATCTGCAGCACGAGGAGCTCGATGCTCTTTACTTTCTTGGTGGTGGCGGTACTGGGGCTTGAACCCAGGGGCGTTCCACCTCTGGGCTACATTCCAGTCCTTTATATTTCTCATTTACGTAGTAGTGCCTCACTAACTTACTGTGCGCTAGCTTACACCTGCGATCCTCCTTTCTTGGCCTCCCAGGTACTGGGATCACAGGCGCAACACCTCCTCCAGCTTCAGATCGTCAATTGCACTACAGGTTTTACTCTGCTCTAATAAGGCCAGTTGGATAAAGAAATGCTAGACAAATATGTTCAGTATTTCCCACCAATATTTAGAAACCTAAAATCACGCCTTACTGTGTTTGTATAGCAAAGTGCTAATCTTGAGGAGCAGATTCCTCCCACTAGTGGAGCGCGGCTGGCGGAGAGCGCGGCCATGGGAGCCAGCCTGTGAGCAGCGCTACTTCAGCGTGGAGAAGCATCTGGCCGCTAACCGAGATGGCAGCGGCAGTCAGTCTGCAACATGTCCTGACGACGCACTTACTTTTGCTCTCTCCATCCTGGCGTGTCTCTCCAGACCACGACTCCTTCTCTCGGTCTCTCCGGAAAGCGAACCCTTCCCTCCGAGAATGAGGCAGGTACCGTTCTGCATCCCTCTTCTGATGCCCCGTGCGTGCTTCGTGCCCTTCGTCCTGCTTCCTGGATTCAAGCTCCTTATCAGCTGGCCCTGGGGACTGGTTGAGTTTTTTCCCCAATGATGCTGGTATGGATGTTTTCTGAGGCTGAGGGTAGGTTATTAATTCTTGCTTGGCCTCTGTCAGTAGGGCAAAAGAACAAAATCTTAAAAGGTTTTATCAAAAGATACTACTGTGATCCTCCCTTACATGCTACCAAATATTGATATGGGAATGACTTTATATAAATTCAGAACTACATTAAAAAAAAGGTCCTGACATTTCCTGGGGTAAGGCTTTAAGCAAGGCTAATGAGTTAACCTACAAAACAGTTCAGAGAAGAAACCATCCAAGCATTTTGAAAAGTGTTTTTATTGGGGGTGGTGGTACTGAATTGAACCCGGGAGTATTCTATCTCTGAGCTACATCCCCATTCTTTTTTATTTTTCATTTTGGAACAGGGTTTCATTAAGTTGCAGAGGACCTCAATAAGTTGCTGAGACTGGCTTTGAACCTTCAATAATCCCATCTCAGCCTTCCAAGTACTGGGATTATAAGAGTGCGCCACCACTCTTGGCTAAAAAGTTTTTTGTTTTTTTTGTTTTTTTGCAGTACCCTATTTTTTATTCTTTATTTTGAAATAGGATCTCACTGAGTTGCAAAGGGCCTAAATAGCTGAGGCTATTTGAGGACTATGATCCTTCTGTCTCAGCTTCCCAAAAGCTGGGATTACAGGCATGTCATTATGCCCAGTTTAAAACGTTTAATCTTAAGAGCTTTCTATCACATACCAACCACTTACATACAACAAATCCTACTATGACTCCTTGGATCTAATTATTATAATCAATGACAGGAAAAGATTAAGGGACAGAATTATCAAGGATATGGCTCTTGCTAGAGGTTTGGCAGAAACATACATCCTGAATATATGACTAGTAGTCTTCTTCTTCCAATGTTACAGTACTAAACAGCGGTCACAAATTCTGTAAGACTACAGGGAATAACCCTGCCTACAGCTGACTTATAGGTAAGTTATTACTATGAGCAAAGAGCCTCCAAAATATAAATGATTCATTTAAAATCTCCTTTTAAGGAGCTGGGCATGGTGGCGCACGCTTATAATCCCAGTCCTTGAGAGGCTGAGACAGGAGGATCATGTAGGTTCAAAGCCAGCCGCTACTTATGAAACGGTTTCCAAATAAAATATAAAAATAGGTCTGGGAGTATAGCTCAGAAGTAGAAAGCCCCTGGATTCTATCCCTAGTAACACACACAGGCACGCGCGCGTATACACACACACACACACACACACACACACTCTCTCTCTCTCTCTCTCTCTCTCTCTCTCTCTCTCTCTCTCTCTCTCCTTTTAAGCCAGAAATGGAAGTGTACACCTATAATCCCAGTATGTGGAAGGCTGAGACACATGGATTACAGGTTTGTGGCTAGACTCAGCTACTTAGTAACGCCCTCCACAACTTAGACCCTGTTTCAAAGCAAAGACTAAAAAAATAGGACTGAGGGTATAGCTCAGAGATAGAATAGTCCTGGATTCAAACTCCAGTTACAAAAAAGTATAAATAAGTAAAGACAGATAGACAGACAGACAAGGCAGCCAGGTGTAGTGGTGCACACTTGTAAACCCAGTACTTGTGAGGCTGAGACAGGAGGATCATAGGTTTGCAGCCAGCCTCAGCTATTAGTGAGGCCCTCCACAACTTAGTGAGACCATTTCAAAATAAAGAATAAAAGAGCCAGGCGTGGTGGCGCACGCTTGTAATCCCCGCGGCTTGGGAGGCAGAGACAGGAGGATCACGCAGGTTCAAAGCCAGCCGCGCGCGCTGGCTTAGGAGGCCCTGTTTCCAAATAAAAATGTAAAAATAGGTCTGGGAGTGTAGCCCGGACGTCCTTCCAGGAACCCCAGTACCACCAAAAAAAAAAAAAAAAAAAAAAAAAAAAAAGAAAAAGAAAAAAAAAAAAAGAAAAAGAAAAAGAAAAAAACTGGGGATGTAGTTCAGATGTGAAATGCTCCTGGTTCAATCACCAGCACTAAAAACTAAACAAACAAAAAAACCAAAACAACTTTCCTTTTATGGCAGGATAATATATGTATATCTAGATATAGTGTGTGTGTGTGTGTGTGTGTGTGTGTGTGTGCGTGCGTGCATGCTAGTTATTGGGGACTGAACCCACAGGCAGTCAACCTCTTGAGTTATATGCCCAGACCAGTTTTATTTCTTATTTGAAAAAAAGAGTCTTGATAGGTTGACAGCCTCACTAAATTGCTGCAGCTGGCTTTGAACCTGCAATCTTCTTGTTTTTGCCTCCCATGGACTACAATTATAGGTGTGTGTCACCACAGAGAGATTACTTAATAGCAGTTACAGGTGATTAGTAAATATAGGCTTTATTTGTTTTTATGCTAAGATACCTCAGCCAGCTAGTGTGCACCACCATGCAGGTCAAAGAAAAAAAAAGGTCTTAGCCACCTTATTAAGTAGAATACCCAAGGGTTTTCTACTGATTTGTTAAAAGAGCATAAGACCCCAAGATTGAGTCCAGCCTGAGCAACTTAGCAAGACCCTGTTTCAAAATAAAATCTAACAAGGGCTGAGATGTAGCTCAGTGGTATAGCACTTGCCTAGCAGGTGAGGCCCTGTGTTCAGGTTCAAGAAACAAACAGTAGCTCGAGGAGCCAACCCTGCTCAATGTGAAGTGCCGATCAGGCTAAAACCTTCAGCCGTTCATCTCCCTTCGCACGTGCTGGTGTGACTCTCCCCCATGCGGTGTCTGGATGCTTGCTTGCCTCAAGACCTCGCGAACAAGTAGAAGCTGTGCTGTCGGCCAACGTCCAACTCTAACCTCAGAACAGGCCCTTCACAGGAGGCCCGAGCCCAGGCCGCACTGTTTGCCCTGGGCTTCTTAGGGACAGCAGCAGCAACAGGCATGCAGCATGACCACGGGGCTGCTGCCTGCGTGCCTCTGATGGTCTCTGAAAACCTAAAAGTATGTGTTTTCACAATGCATATAAACATCAAGTTATTATCCTGTACCTCATAACTATGCAGAACTAGTATATAAAATTCAATTAGAAAGGTTACATGCTTGATAAATTGGTAGGTTTGTCTTTTATGGTATCGAGGACAAAACCCATGACCTCACACCAGTTAGGCAAGCGCTCTGCTACTGAGCTACTTTCCTGCCCCTTTTAATTTTTTTCTATTCTGAAACATGGTTGAAATTGCTGAGGCTGTGAGTGAACCTGTGATCCTCATCTCAGCCTCCCATCTGTGCTACCATGTCCGGCTCCATTTTAATTTTAACTTTTTGTAGCACTAGGGATGGAACCCAGGGGTGTTCTACCTCTGAGCTATACCCCCAGATACACACACACGCACGCGCGCGCGCTTTTTATTTTTTGTGGTAATACTAAGAATCTAAGGATTGAACCCAGGGGCATTCTACCTCTGAGCTACACCCTCAGCCCCAATTTTTTTTCTTTATTTGGAAACAGGGTCTTACTAAGTTGTAGAGGGCCTCATTAAGTAGCTGAGGCTGGCTATTAACATATGATCCTCCTATCTCAGCCTCCCAAGTACTGGATTACAAGTGTATATGACCTCAAACTTGCAATCCTCCTGCCTCTGCCTCCTGAGTAGCTGTGGCTACAGGCATGTACCACTGTACCTAGCAAGGCTAATAGGTTTATTCCTTTATAAAAGTAACATATTTCCCCAAACTCAATTATTTTCTCCTGTTAATATTTTAACTGTTGCCGGGCGTGGTGGCGCACGCTTGTAATCCCCGCGCTTGGGAGGCGGAGACAGGAGGATCGCGCAGGTTTGAAGCCAGCCGCGCACGCTGGCTTAGGAGACCCTGTTTCTAAATAAAAAATATAGAAATAGGTCTGGGAGTGTAGCCCAGAGGTAGAAGGGCTTCCAGGAACCCCAGTACCACCAAAAAAAAAAAAAAAAAAAAAAAAATTAACTGTTATTTACTGTTTTTCTGATGAAGATCCTAAAATGCTTCCAAATAGTGTAAACTGGAAAACAATATGTAAATGGTTCTCAGTAACTACTAAGAAGAGTGTATGTAACAACAGATTGATGCACTGTAGACTCCGTGTTTAGGGCAGAGCTGGGGACTGAACTCGGGCCCTTGCAGACCCTAGGAAGGTGCTCTCTACCACAGAATGACATACATCTCCAGCACTTTTTGTAAAATTTCTATTTGAGACAGGGTCTCATCAAACTGCCCGTGCTGGCCTTGAACCTCCCAAGTCTCCAAAGCGGCTGGGCTCACAGGTGTGTGCTGCTTCACATGGTCCCAGACACGCTCTCTTTAAACCCAAATACTTCAATGTAGTGTGTGTGGTACTGGGGACTGAACTCAGGCATCCTACCTTCAAGTTACACCCTCTTTATTTTTTGCTTTCAAACAGGGTCTTGCCAGGTTGCTGAGAGTTTTGCTAAGTTGCTGAGGCTGGTCTTGAATCTGCGATCCTCCTGTATCTCAGCTTCCCAAGTGCTGGTATTATAGGATGTGTCATGTATTCTAAGCAACAATTCTAGTGACTCTGCTCAGCAGCCCATTTAGCCTTTTAGCGTGAGGAAACTACATCCCATCTCTTTCCTCTGGTGGACCTCTAAATGTCATTTACTATCAGGTCAGATGAAGTTAGACAACAAATCTAACTTAAGAGTTTTACAGAAGCTGGGCATGGTGGTGTATGCTATAATCTTAGTACTTGGGAGTCTGAGACAGGAGGATCACAGGCTTGTGAACAACCTAATCAAGTAGTGAGATTCTCATCAACCTAGTTAGACTTCGTTTTTTCTGTTTTGTTTTTGGTACCAGGATTTGAATTCCAGGAAAATTCCAACTCCAAGCTACAGTCCCAGGCCACAGCACTACTTTATTTTTATTTCAATACAGGGTCTCATTAGGTTGATAGATCTCACTACTTGCTGTAGCTGTCCTTGAACTACAATTCTCCTGTCTCAGCCTCCCAAGTACTAGATTACAAGAATGTGCCACCAAACCTGGTCCTGTTTCAAAATAAAAATAAAATATGACAGGCGTGGTGGTGCACGCTTGTAATCCCCGCGCTTGGGAGGCGGAGGCGGAGACAGGAGGATCGCGCGGGTTCGAAGCCAGCCGCGTGCGCTGGCTTAAGAGACCCTGTTTAAAAAAAAAAAAAAAAAAAAAAAAAAAAAATATATATATATATATATATATATATCTGTCTGTGAGTGTAACCCGGAGGTAGAAAGAAGGGTTTCCAGGAACCCCAGTACCACCAACCAACCAACCAACCAACAAACAAACAAACAAACAAACTAAAAATAAAACAGGCTGGGGTTATAGCTCAGAGGTAGAATGCCCCTGGGTTCAATCGTCAGCAACACACACACACACACACACACACACACACACACACACACACACACCTTATAGAACAGGAATATGGTGCCACATGACTGGCATCCCAGCCTTTGGGAAGCTAAGAGGACTGCAGGTTTGTGTCCAGACTCAGAGCTCGGTGAGACCGTATCAAAATGAAACAAACATTAACAAGGGCTGGAGGAGCCGGGCGAGGCAGCACATGCTACAATCCTAGCACAGGAGGATTGCAGGTTTGTGGTCAGCCTCAGCAATTTAGGCCTTCTACAATGCAGACCCTGTTTCAAAACAATAAAAAATAGGTCTCAGAGACAGAATGTCCCTGGGTTCAGTCCACAGAACCAAAAAGAAAAAGAAGAAAATGTTTTATAGATCAACTTGCATTTAGGGATGCCAACTCTCCCAATCAAAGCAGGCATGAAATTTGTTCTGTTCAGTGCATAAAATAAACACCACCAGCAGGGTGTGGCAGTCCACACTTGGAATCCCAGTACTTGGGAGGCTGAGGCAGGAGAGTCGCAGGTCTGAAGACAGCCTTGACAGCTTAGTGAGGCTCTTGGCAACTTAGTGAGACCCTGCTTCCAAATAAGAAATAAAATCAGGATAGGGGTTTAGCTCAGAGGTAGAATGCCTCTGGGTTCAATCCCCAGTGCCAAAAATAAAATACAATAAAATAAAACCCACCACCGCCACTTCTGCTTACCTTCCCTTGGGCACTTGCAGAACGAACACGAAGATCGATGCCCACCAATACTGGTCTTACACTACGGAGAAATAGGGAAGAATTAATCAGGAACGGGGGGAAAACCTTATAAATACCAACACAGCAACACTTACCAAAACGTGAAAGAAACAAACTCTACCCCAGGTCCTCTCAAAGTCAAGAATCTGCTCACCACCCCCGCCACTCCCCCAAACTGATCAAAGCTAGAAAACGGGATCTGCTGAGCTACTGTTTGAGAAATACCTTTTCTTTTTTTTTTCTTTTTCTTTTTTTTTTTGAGAGGGGGTACTGGGGATTGAACCCAGAGGTATTCTATCCCCGAGCTATACCCCAGCTCTATTTTACTTCTATTTTGAAACAGGGTCTCTCTAGGTTGATGAGAGTCTCACTACTTGCTGAGGTTGTTCTCAAATCTATGATCCTCCTGTCTCAGCCTCCCAAATGGTGGGATTATAAGCGTGCACCACCACGCCCAGCTCATGTTTGTTGCTTTAAACCACTGGAACTTGGCGTGTGTGTGTGTGTGTGTGTGTGTGTGGTCACTATATCAGAACTCTTGTGACATATACAGTCCAACTGGCAAACGGCAGAGTCAAGACCCTAACCACAGTAGGTGTCATTTAAGTGCCACAGAACTCACTCACTATTATTTTTGGCACTAGGGGTTGAACCCAGGGCATTCTACCTCTGAGCTACATCCCCAGCCCTTTTTTTTTTAAATTTTATTTTGAAACAGTCTCATTAATTTGCAGATGGCCTCACTAAATTGCTCAGGCTGGTCACAAACCTGGGATCCTCCTGTTTCAGCCTCCCAAGTATTAGAATTACAAGCGCGTGCCACCACACTTGGCTTATCCCAACCCTTTTTATTTTGAAACCAGGTCTCACTAAGTTCCAGGATGCTGGTCTCAAATCTGTGATTCTCCTGTTTGGCTGTCTGGGTCTTCCAAGTACTGGTATTACATGCAGGTGCTACTGCAGCCAGCTTTAAAAAAAAAAATTTTTTTTTTTTGTGGTACTGGGGATGGAAGCCAGGGGCATTCTATGTCTGAGCTACACTCCAAACCTGATTTTATTCATTTATTTTTGAAACAGAGTCTAAGTTGCAGAGGATCTTACTAAGTTACTGAGGTGGGGGGCTTGAACCTGTGATCCTCCTGTCTCAGCCTTCCCAAGTACTGGGATTACAAGTGTGTGCCTCAACTCCTAGCTAAATGTACTTTTCAAACACAAATCCTTTATAAAAACTGTCAAAGAGTAACTGAGAAGTGGTTATAAGGGTAATTGCTATTCTTTACTGCTATTTGTTATTATTTACTGCTAATTGTTATTATTTACTGCTAAAGAAATGAATTCTTAGCCAAGCATGGTGGCGCATGCTTGTAATCCCCGCGATTGGGAGGTGGAGACAGGATGATCGCGCAGGTTCGAAGCCAGCCTTGCTGGCTTAAGAGACCCTGTTTCCAAAAAAAATAAAAAAATAAAAAAATAAAGCCGGGCGTGGTGGCGCACGCTTGTAATCCCAGCATTCGGGAGGCTGAGACCGGAGGATCGCGGTTCGCAGACAGCCTCAGCTACGTAGTGAGGCCCTCTGCAACTCAATGAGACCCGGTTTCAAAATAAAGAATAAAAAATAGGGCAGGGGGTATATCTCGGAGGTAGAATGCCCCTGAGTTCCATCCCCAGACCCACAAAAAAAAAAAAAAAAAAAAAAAAAAAAAAATATATATATATATATATATATATATATATATGTGTGTGTGTGTGTGTGTGTGTCTGGGAGTGTAGCCCGGAGTTAGAAGGGTTTCCAGGAACCCCAGTACCACCAAAAAAATAAATAAATAAATAAAATAAAAATAAATAAATAAATAAATAAATAAATAAAAATCCTCATACTTACTCCTTTGCAGTACCAAAAATCCGGGCTTGGTAAATACTCAAGGGTGACCTCTTGGTCATGAATCATTAGAGTTCCCTGTAAAGAAAAAGACAAAAGCCGTTCAACATCAATCCTCGGAGAAAAGGAGAGGCAGGAAGGCACAGAGAGCCTGTCCGGTCCCCAAGATGAACATTTTACAAAGAGTGAGCTATGTCAGTCAAAGGAGGTGGCTGTTTGAAGCCACAGTTGGGGAGGTGCGGCAGAGCGAGCCCAAGCGCAGGAAGGGGAGTGGAGGCAGCGCTCTTCTGCTCCAAGGCCAGCCAGCAGGCTGGGTCCAGTCTACTCCTCCAGTGGTCAGGTAGCACACTCTCCTGCGTCCCAGCAAGTCCCTCGCCTGGCTCAGGAGCTGGCATACTATCAAGAGTAAACTTCCCTCTGAAGCAGAGAGGCACAGGAGCCCTCTCAATTGTCTTCTTTTCCATGGCTGACTCCCATCTCCTTGGAGAAGCAATAAGGTCTACAACTTTGGTGTCTAAAAATTTTCTTTGGAACACTGGCTGCATGGCAAAAAGCACCCGGAGAAAGAGGTCAACACGGGAGATAGGAAGGAAGGAGGAAGGTGAACGCTTCACAGCATATGCTTTGTCAGAGCAGGAAACCCAACGGCCAGCGGCAGCGGTGGTGGTGATGGTCAAAGCAGCGCCACTCTGGCCTGGAGCCCATGGACTGAGCCCCCCCCCAGCCGGGGCAATCACCGGCAGATACGCCTTTGGGAGGGTGTGGTGCAGGACAGTTGGGAGAGGGGGCTTAACAAGCCTGTAGTTCCAAGATCCCTTGCCTCTCTACTTTGGACAAGTCACGAATTCTATTTCACATCTAGAAAAAAATATGCTTTGTTTAATAAACATGAGCCAGCAGGTATGGTTTGGAACAAGAGGGAGAAGATCTCTGCCTACTAACAAGGGACCCTCACCCACACCTGTAAGTGAACTAACCGAGATTCGACTCTGGAACTAGCCCCTGCGCTGTATTCATTCTCCGCCCTCTAGGGTCCTCTGTGTCTCCTCAGACAGGGCTCTGACTTACACAAGCCATTTCTTTGCAACTGGACCTCAGTTTCTTGCTTGAATCCACACATCTGTCAAATAATGCTTTACCTCTCTGCTTTTCACACCAAGAGAGTCAAGAGAAATACACAGAATAAGATTATTGACTTGTCAAAACCAAATGAAAACTGCCCACCTATCTAGGTCTTAGAATCTGGTCAGAAATTGTTTCCTGGCTTGTTCTTAAGGCTAGAAGACAATGCTGATTCCTAAGGCGGGAGGGGACGGGATGGGGGATTGGTGAAGGGATAGATAAGTAATGTGTACATGTATGCCTGTTACCTTTCACCTCATCAAGGCATGACTATAATATACCAATTAAAAACTGCTAACATTTAAGTGCTTACTCAGAACCAGCAACTCCCAAGTACATTGTCTTACTGATCCCCTACAATCCCAAGAAGTTACATTTCCACTTTACAAATGAGGCATCATGTTCAGAAAGCCCAGACCATTCATCTGACAAAGGCCAGAGTTGGATTCAACTGGGACTACAGAGACAGGACCTTCTGCCTGTCACCAACTTCAGCTGAGTCGGCATTAGGGCCAGGCACTCGAGCTTCGGGATTCACCAGGCAGAGGACCAGTGAAGCATCGCTTCATCAAGCTCTCCCAATGCAAAGGCTGGTCGCGATGTCCCCGTCCACACCCAGAGACAGAACATCGTGTCATTTAAGACACAGACTCTAGGCCAAGTTCCCTACATTTGAATCCTATGTCCACTCCATGACCTTCAGCAAGGTCTTGAACTCAGGGGCATTACACTTTTGTGCTCCACCCCGTGCCCTATTTTTCATTTTTTATTTTGAAACAGGGTCTCATTAAGTTGCAGAGGGCCTCACTAAGTTGCCGAGGCTGGCCACGAGCCCGTGATCCTCCTGTCTCCGCCTCCCAAGTACTGGGATTACAAGCGTGCACCACCATGCCCGGTGGGTCCTGAACTTGTCTTTAGGTGTCCTCATCTGTGGAGTGTGGCTGACAGGACCTACTTCACAGAGCGGTTGTCGAGATCATGTAAGTAAGCACACATTAAAAAGCTGAGCATGGAATAGAGAGTGATGGCTCAACAAACTGATTATTTCAAATCCTAATACTCAGAAAGAGCTAGTCTCACAGGCGAGACGTGGCAAGGTCAAAGAGCCACTTGCTTCTCCTCCCTTGCTGGCCTGGAGGGACACCTCACAACCCATGCCACGCTCCTCAAAAACTACGCTTTCCCAGGGAAAGGCCACCACACACAGCAGAAGCTTATCGACGACAGCGTGTCACTGCTAGCACTTTGTATTAGTTGTCGAATTTCTGGTCCAGATAGTAAGAATACAGTCTGAATTTTGTTGAGGCTGTATTATCTGTACCAAACAGTGTCTGGCACAGAAAAGGGGCTTAATAAACTGTTACTGAATGGAGACTGAGCAGAAGCGACTGCTCCCACAGGGCCAGCATGCTGAGTGCGCAGAGGCTCTGGAGGAGGGTACTGCTGTCACAGCACATGTCTGT
The DNA here is from genome assembly GCF_963383645.1 of Muscardinus avellanarius. Lineage (NCBI taxonomy): Eukaryota > Metazoa > Chordata > Mammalia > Rodentia > Gliridae > Muscardinus > Muscardinus avellanarius. The sequence goes on from NC_137790.1 coordinate 141,131,682, forward strand.
CCACCCAATCCATAATGCCTGTGGCGACCATTTGAACAGGGAACAGGAGCAGCCACTGGAGCAAGGCGACAAGGAACCAGCCAGCTGCAAATTCTGATTTCGCCAGGTAGAGACCTCAGTAGATTCTTAAATTCCTAAGGCAAGGAGCACTTCATACTTCTCAGCTAACAGCATGCCGTTCCGGTAGCTGTGGACAGATGGGCTTTTGTGGACAGCAGGCAGCGCCCCCTGCTGGAGTCCCACGGTACGTCAACGTGGAGGTTCCCTTCGCCTCTGTGAAGAGGCAACAATGTCTTCCTCTTACAGACCCTACGAATCAGGCAGCATTTCAACTCTCAAGTGGACAGACCCCTGGCTAGCAGCAATCACTGTCGCAGAATAGAGAATGTCACATCACTGATAAGATTAGCCAGTTGTTGGAATAAGAATAAACAGTCACAAGAAAAATCGGAATCAGAACAATCAGGTCTGTCTATAATTTGATTCCTTAGCTATTCCCAAACACAGGAAGCCCAGATCTACCGAGCACAGACGTGACATATGTACACGGTGCCCTCCCATCCTGCCTGACCCTTTCTCCAGATCTTACACCGCAGCTACCTGCCCGGTCTCCTAGGGCGGTCACCTGTGGGGAGACGGGTGGAGAACAGGTGGGTGAATGACAAGATGACTTTCTGTGGCTGTCCGCTCTTGGTCGACTTCTCTCTCTGCAGTCCTGCAGACTGAACCACAGCAAGCACTCTTCCACTGAACTATATCCCTAGTCTTTTTTGTCCAGACTGGCCTTGAACTCACGATCCTCCTCCAGCAGCCTCCTGAGTAGCTGAGATTATAGGTGTGCGCCACTGTGCCTAGCAGAGGCTCATTTTTCTTTTTCTTTTTGTAGTGCTGGGTATTGAACCCAGGGGAACATTACCACCAAGCTACACCCAGAGCCCGACCCTTTTTTTTAAACATTTGCTAAGCTGCAGAGGGTCTTGTTCAATTGTTGAGGCTGGCCTTGAACTTGCACTCTTCCTGTCTCTTCCCTTTTTAAAGTGTGTGTGTGTGTGTAACTGGGGGTGGAATACAGGGGCATTCTACCTCCAATCTACAACCCCCAGCCCAATTTTTTATTCTTTATTTTGAAACAGGGTCTCACTAAGTTGCAGCGGGCCTAAGTAGCTGAGGCTATCCGTGAATCCAGATCCTCCTGTCTCAGCCTCCCAAGTACTAGGATTACAAGCGTGCACCACGATGTCCCTCTTTCAGATATCCATTCCTCTCCCCCCCACCCCAGCGGTAATGGGGATGGAACCCAGAGGCATTGTACCTCTGAACTATACCCCCAGCCCTATTTTTTTTAGTGGTTATTTTATTTATTTATTTATTGGATCTGGGGGTGGAACCCAGGGGCATTCGACCTCCGAGCTACACCTCGTCCTATTTTTATTCTTTATTTTGAAACAGGGTCTAAGTTGCAGAGGGCCTCCCTAAGTAGCTGAAGCTGTTCGTGAATCACAATCCTCCAGTTTTAGCCTCTCAAATGCTGGGATTACAAGCGTGCACCACCACACCTGGCTACTGTTTTTATATTTGAAACAGGGTCTCACCGAGTTAGAAGGGCCTAAGTAACTGAGACTGTCCATGAACTGCGATCCTCTGGTCTCAGCCTCCTGAATGGTGGGATTGCAAGCGTGCACCACCACACCCGGCTTCAAATATCCATTCTTAACTATTATTATCTACCATCTTCACACATTGAAACTTTTTTTTTGGTGTGTGTGCTATTGAGGCTTGAACCCAGGAGCATCTACCCCAGCTACACCCCCAGCCCTGTTTTTTATTCTTTTTCTCTTTGGTGGTATATACATGGGATGGAAACCAGAGGCTTTCTACTTATAAGCTACACTCCCAGACCTATTTTATATTTTATTTGAAAACAAGGTCTCACTAAGTTGTTGAGGCTGGCTTTGAACCTGTTCGATCCTTCTGTTGCAGCCTCCCAAGTACTGGGATTACAAGTGTACACCACCATGCCTGGCCTATTTCTTATTCTTTACTTTGAAACAGGGTCTCACTAAATTGTGGAGGGCCTAAGTAGCTGAACCTGGCCTCAAACCTGCGATCCTGTCCCAGCCTTCCAAGTACTGTGATTACAAGTATGTGTCACCATGACTGGCCCATATTTGAATTTCTTTTGTGTGTGTGGTACTGGGGGTGGAACCCAGTGCTTTTCTACCTCCGGGCTATACTCCCAGACCTATTTTATATTTTATTTGGAAACAGGGTCTCACTAAGTTGCTGAAAGCCTCACTAAGTAGCTGAGGCTGGCTTTGAACCCGTGCAATCCTCCTGTCTCAGCCTCCCAAGCGCGGGGATTACAAGCGTGTGCCACCACACCTGGACTTACATTTGAATTTTTAATCCATTATTTAAATATTGAATGATTAAACTACTCAAGTGTAAGTACCATAAAGACTACAAGCCTGATTAACTAAGTCTAACTCCTTAAGATGTGCCATAAGTTAGAAATTAAAATCCAAGATATGCTTTCCAGCAGTGTTAAGCTTAAATTAGACTAAAACCTGCTAAAACCTCTCTAACCCAAATCCCTCACTTGGCAAAGTCACACATATGTGTACTGAAGTATATTTCAAGGGGTCTTCATGTGAAGCTGCAAAAAACAATATATAAACCAAGAGCAGTAGAGCATGCCTATAATCCTAGTACTTGGGAGGCTAAGTAAGAAGGATTGCAGATTTGAGGCCAGTCTGGGCAACTTAGTGACACCTATATCAAAAATCAAAAACGGGCTGGAGGTGGAGCCCCAACCACGCCACACATGTACTTCAGAAGTCCTTATTCCATCTCAAGAGCTTTACAGAAGAGCAATCTCTGGGTTTGAGGGCTACTGGATTCAACATCTACATTTTTTTTCCTCGTAGTACTAGGGATTGAACTCCTAGCCCTATTTTTTGTCTTCATTTTGAAACAGGATCTCACTAAATTGCTGAGGGCCTAAGTATCTGAGGCTGACCATGAATCTGTGATCCACCTGTCTCAGCCTCCCCAAGTACTGGGATTACACAAGTGTGTGCCACCACGCCTGGCTCAATATCTATACTTCTAATTCCTTCTTCACTGGCTGCTCCTAGACTTTGCCATTCCATTCTGTGACTGTCAGCCAGTGAGGACTAGTTATCTCAAAGCCAACCCTCTGGGATTCTTTTTTTCAGGGCGCAGGGTGGGGGGGATTTGAAACCAGACTAATTCTCTAATTCTACATCTGAGCTATGGTATTTACATATACATACATACATACATACATACATACATACATACATTTTTTTCTGCGCGGATCTCAGGATGAAACCCAGGGGAATTTGACCTCCAAGCTACACCCCCTGCCCTATTATTATTATTATTGTTATTTTTTTGACGGGTCTGGGGATGGAACCCAGGAGCATTCAACCTCTAAGCTACACCCCCAGTGCAATTTTCTTTATTCTTTAATTTTAAAACCGAGTCTCACTGAGAGGGCCTCACTAAGCAGCTGAGGCTGTCCGCGAACCGCGATCCTCCAGTCTCGGCCTCCCGAATGCTGGGATTACAAGCGTGCACCACTGCGTCCTGCTCCCCTGCTCTATTTTTTATCCTTTAATTTGAAACAGGGTCTCACTAAGTTGCAGAGGGCCTCACTAAGCAGCTGAGGCTGTCCGCGAACTGTGATCCTTTGGTCTCTGCCTCTCGAATGGTGGGATTACAAGCATGCACCATCATGCCCGGCTTGGTTTTATATTTTGAAACAGGGTCTTGCTAATTGCTGAGAGACCTTGCTAAGATGCCGAGGCTGGCCTTGAGCCTGAAATCCTCCAATTTCAGTTTCCCAGGGACTGGGATTACAGGTGTGTGCTACCACGCCTAGCTCCCTTCTAGAATTCTTAAGGTACTTGGAGATAGAAAATGAAAAGAACACGTTTGCCAACACAAGCTTAGTTCTAGTTACATTGTGTATTAAGAATACAATTACAAACCAGTTGTATGTAGCGGAGCACAACTGAGTGTCTCAAACAGGAGAATCACAGGCCCGGACAGTCTCAGCAATGTAGCAAGGCCCTCAGCCACCTAGTGAGACCTGGTTTCAACAATACAGCACGGCTGAAGGTATGCTCACAGCATCCCTAAATTCAATGACCGCTACACATACACACAGCCTGGCGTGCTGCCACATGCTAGTGATCCCGGTGCTTGGGCGGCGGAGACAGGAGGGTCACAGGTTCATGGCCAGCCTCAGCTACTTAGTGAAGCCCTCTGCAACTTAATGAGACCCTGTATTAAAATAAAGAATAAAAAATAGGGCTGGGGGTATAACTCAAAAGTAGAATGCTCTTGGGCTAAATCCTGGTAAAACACACACACACACACACACACACACACACACACACACACAGCAATTCTAGCTGGGTGTGCTATGTGCTATATTAGTTTGGAGATAGGAGGATTGCAGGTTCAGGACAACCTCAGCAACATAGTGAAACTCTCAGCAAACTAGCAAGACTTTTTTTTTTTTTTTTTTTTTAGTACTGGGGTTCCTGGAAACCCTTCTACCTCCGGGCTACACTCCCAGACCCATTTTTATACTTTTTTTATTTGGAAACAGGGACTCTTAAGCCAGCTCGGCTGGCTTCGAACCTGCGTGATCCTCCTGTCTCAGCCTCCCAAGCGTGGGGATTACAAGTGTGCGCCACCACACCCAGCTTTATTTAAAAATAAAACAATAAAATAGGGCTGAGGGTATATCTCCAAGGTAGAATGTTCCTGGGTTTCAATGCCCAGTATCAGAAATAAAATATAAAAACAAAAATACAATTGTTGTATGACAGAACAGATTTCCCACAAAATCACAGAGACAGGATCCAAATGCAGAGAGCCCGCCGTGAGCACTGGAAGTGCGAGGCACACTGAGGCCGGCCAGACCCTTCGCTGCCTTACTCTTCCAAGCACAGGGTGCGACAGCCATATTATATTATTGGTGGCTGAGAACTGGTGCTTTTATTAGAGAGGACAATCTATTTACAGAGCGACTGACCATTTACAAAGGCAGTCCTCAGAGGCGTCATCTCACTAGATGCTCAGAAATAAGTAGCGCCCGCCACCTGAGAACGCGCTGACACGAGCCAGTACAGCCGCGGTGCAGGGAGTGCCGGAGGGGTTACAGAGCCAGGCTGCAATGCATCGAGGCACACAGAACCAAGTAGGCTATCTTTTTACCATAAGGACTTTTTTTTTTTTTTTTGAGGTACTAAAGATTGAACCCAGAGGCATTTTATCTCCAAGCCATATCCCCAGACCAATTTTATATCTTATTTGGAAACAGGTTCTCACTACGTTGCTGAGAGCCTTGCTAAATTGCCAAGGCTGGCTTTGAACCTGTGATCCTCCCGTCTCTGCCTCCCAAGCGCTGGGATTACAAACCTACACCACAACACACTAAGAGGTGGCTTCTAATGAAAAGATATATAAGGTAGTCTAAACAAATTTGCTGGCACTGGGCTCACAGGGAGTTTGTAGAGAGACTGCCATCTGGCCTTGCTTCTTGACAGCATCGGCAACCCCTCAAACAGGCTTACGACTGCCTGTCTTCCCTCCCGTCCCTCCTTCCAGAGGGATAATGGGGACCAAACCAAAGGGTGTTCTACCACTGAGCTACACCCCAGCCCTTTCATTCTGTGACAGAATCTCACTCAGCCTTTTTAATCTTTTTTTTTTTTTTTTTTTTTTTTTTTTTAGTATTGGGCTTTGAACCCAGGGTCATTGTACCTCCAAGCTATACCCCCAGCCCTACTGATCTCTCTAGGTTGATGAGAGTCTTATTACTGAGGCTATACTTGAATCTGTGATCCTCCCATCTCAGCCTCCCAAGCAATGAGATTACAAGTGTGCACCACCTGTTTTATCTTTCATTTTGAGACAGGGTCTCACTAACTTGGTGAGGCTGGCCTGGTCAAGCTTTCACTCCCTAGCCAGGCATAGTGGCACATGCTTGTTATCCTAGCCCTTGGAAGGATGAGAGAGGAGGATCATAGGTATGAGGACAGCTTCAGCAAGTAGTAAGACTCACAAACATCTTGTGAGACTCTGTTTCAAAATAAAAACTAAAAAATAAGGCTGGAGGTATAGTTCACAGGTAGAATGCCCCGGGACTCAATCCTTAGTACCAAAAAAATAAAAATAAATAAAATAAAAAATAAAAAGCTTGCAATCTTCCTGCCTTAGCTTCCTGCTTAGCTGGGATTACAGGCCTATGCCACTGCTTCCAGTTAGTCTTACTGTCCTTAAAGCCCCTGTAATTAAGTAATCTGGCTAAGACTAAAAGGGCTGCTAGTAAATTACTACTATCAGAAATTTCAAGAATCATAGTAAAATGGACCTTCAGAAATAGCCAAACAAGGGCAGGGCGCGGTGGTGTATACTCATAACAAATCCCAGCGCTTGGGAGGCTGAGACAGGAGGATCACAGAGATTCGAAGCCAGCCTCAGCTACTTAGTGAGGTTCTCAGCAACTTAGTGAGACCCTGTTTTCAAATAAAGTAAAATAGGTCTGGGAATATAACCTGGAGGCAGAAAGTCCCTGGGTTCCATCCCCAGTACCACAAAAAAAGAAAGAAAAAAAGAAAGAGAGAAAGAAAGAAAGAAAGAGAGAAAGAGAGAAAGAAAGAAAGAAAGAGCCAAGCAAGAAAACAAAATTAACAGCTCTTCTCCTCCCTCCCTCCTTTCCTTCCTTCCTTCCTTCCTTCGTGTGTGTGTGTGATGGTACTAGGGATGGAACCTGGGAGCATTCTACCTGCAAGCTACACCTCCAGCCCTCTTTTTTACCTTGAAACAGGATCTCAACTAAGTTCCTGAGGGCCTCACTACGTTGCTGAGATTGGCCTCTAACCTGTGATTTTCCTGCCTCAGCCTCTCAAGTACTAGGATTATAGGTGTGTGTTACCATGCCTGGCTCTTAGATTTACTTTAAAGTAAGATTCTTGCCTGTATGATGATGTATCCCCGTAATCCTAGTACTTAGGAGGCTGAGAAAGGAGGATCACAGGTTGGAGGACAGCTTTAGACCTGTAAGTTGGTCTTGCTGTGGCAACCCAGCAAGACCCTGTTTCAAAATAAAAATAGGGCTAGGGGTGTAACTCAGACGTAAAATGCCTCAAGGTTCAATCCCTATAAGTAAGCAAGCAAGCAAGCAAGCAAGCAAGCAAACAAACAAACAAACAAACAAACAAATAGGGCTAGGTGTGTAGCTTAGAGGTAGAATGCCTCTGGGTTCAACCCCCAGTACTACAAAATAAAGTGAGAAAGAAAAGCTGATCCTAGTTCTTCTGAAAAAAATGTCTTGTCATTCCAAAAGAAAAGCAGTAGTGTTGGGACGTAGCTCAGTGTTGGAGTGCTTGCCTAGGATTCATGAGGCTCTGGGTTCAAACCCCAGCAACTCAAAAGGCAAACAGAAGATAGAAACACAGCGGATCATCTGCAGTCTCAGCCAATCACGCGAACTGCCCTGGACGCAGAAGGAGCAGACCGCCTACTGCGGTCTATGAGCCGCATTAAGTCTGTATCAGTGGCACAGACAAAGAGGCAAAATACAAAGAAGTTAAATGAATAAGCAATCTCAGTGCTTTTCACACCGTACCCCTGACTTCGCTTTTTAGTTCTAATTACTTCATCAACCCCAGTCCAAAATCATTAATGAGAAAGTTCAGGGAAACACAGAACTGTTTCACACTGCACTGTGTTCCGGGAGCCCCACGTCCCTCAGGCCAGCTCACTGCAGTCACACTGTCTCAATGTCCCGCAACCTCACAGTGGCCCGAACATGACAGTTACATGCTGGCAACCTGATCACACCAAAGAGAAGTACCGACATTCCTCCCTTAAATGAAGCGGTGAAAGCCCTCAGTAAGGACAGAAGAAAATCAGAAACACCAGCTGAGGCTGCTACGCTCTGCAAAAGAATGAATCTTGAAGGAAAATGAAAGTTGTGCTCATTTTGCAGTTGCTACTCCTCCCCCGAAAGCTAAGGCCACGGCACGTGCACGTGCTTAGTTAATGGAAACAGCCTCGGTGGTGACGCAGGCCTGTAATCCTGTGTTTGGGAGACTGAGACAGAAGGGTCCACAGGTTTAAGGCCCTCATGGTAACGTACTTAGATCTTGTTATAAAATCCAAAATTCTTTTTAAAGAACTGGGGGTGTTGCTCACTGGTAGCATACCACTGCATTCAATCCCTAGTCCCTCTTCCCAAAACATAAAAAAGGGATTAAATTTGTTATGTGTGTACAGAATAGAATAAGAACATGAGGTTCGGCAGTGTCTGCAGTTTCAGACACCCACTGAGTGTCTTGGAATATATCCCCTCTAGACAAAAGGAGAACGCTGTAATTGAAATAGCCAAGGGAACTAGATGGAGTGGCACACACCTGTAGTCCCAGCTATGTGGGCAGCCTAGGCATAAGGACCGCTTGAGCCCAGGAGTTTGAGGGCAGCCTTGGCAAGATAGCAGATTCTGCTCTTTAAAAACAAAACAAAGAGCCGGGTGTGGTGGCTTACACTTGTAATCTCAGCATTCAGGAGGCTGAGACCGGAGGATCGCGATTCGCGGACAGCCTCAGTTACTTAGTGAGGCCCTCTGCAACTCAGTGAGACCCGGTTTCAAAATAAATAAAACATAGGGCAGGGGGTGTAGCTCGGAGGTCGAAGACCCTGACCTGCAAAAACAAACAAACAAACAAACAAACAAACAAACAAACAAACCCCACAAAACAGCCAGAGGTCTATGATAGCAAGTAAGCCTGCCAGAAAGATAGAGCACTCAGCAAATTCTTTCGCTATAGACATCTCATTAAAAAGAAACAATCAGATTGTGCTTGTAATCCTAGTACTTAAGAGGCTAAGACAGGAAGCTCTCAGCTATTTAGTGAGGTACTCTGCAATTTAGTGTTTCAAAGTAAAGAATAACAGGAGCTGGGTGTGGTGGCGCACACTTGTAATCCCAGCATTTGGGAGGCTGAGACAGGAGGATCGCGGTTCACGGCCAGCCTCAGCTACTTAGTGAGGCCCTTTGCAACTCAGTGAGACCCTGTTTCCAAATAAAGACTAAAAACTAGGGCCGAGGGTATAGTTCGGAGGTAGAATGCGCCTGGGTTCCATCTAAAATTTCTAGCACACAAAACTAGAACTATGCCCCACTAAAATGCAAATGTTTTTGAACTTTTAATTTTTAACTTTTAACTTTTTTAATTTTTAATTTGTTATAATTTTGCATCTGATAGCAAAGGTTTACCTAACCTCATGAGAACCTCAGCCTATTATTCTGGTTAGTATATAACTTATCTCCAAAGACAAGATCTTAGAGGAGTACAAAATCACACTTGAACACATTTTACTGACGGTTTGTAGAGTTCAAGTTTTTAGAACCTCCATTTAATTATTTCTCTTTCTCAGTTGATTTCAGGCACACAGCAAAGAAATCACAGTATTCATAATTAGAATGCTTTTTGTTTTCTTGAGGTACTGGGGATAGAAGCCAGGAACCTTTTCCCTCTGAGCAACACCCCCAGTTCTATTTAATTTTTATTTTGAAACAGGTTATCACTAAGTTGCAGAGAGCCTGTTGCTGAAGCCTGCCCAACTGCGATCCTCCTGTCTGTCTCCCCAATACTGGGGTTCCCAGCCCAGTTTAGAGTGCATTTAGAAAGAACTCTAGAACTCTCAAATAATTAAGAACTCTAGAACTCTCAAATAATTAAAAGGTGCACAGGGCCAGATGAAGCCCAGAGTGAAGGCGGCTGGAGCCACCGTCTCGGTTATACTCTTACATTCTGTGAGGACCAGTGTTTAGTTCCCTGGCTATTGTCTTATGGAAGGAAGAGACTCTAAAATCATTTAGATGTGCTTCACTGTCTAGGTCTCTGAAGAGGTTCTCACAGGGGAAGAGAAAAGGGAGTTTATAAAATTGATATGAGCCTGGCGTGATGGCACAGGCTTGTAATCCCAGCATTGGGGAGGTTGAGACTGGAGGATTGTGGTTTGTGGCCAGCCTCAACTACTTATGAGGTCCCCTGCAACTCAGTAAGACCCAGTTTCAAAATAAAGAATAAAAAATAGGGCTGGAGGTATAGCTCGGAGGTAGAATGCCCCTGGGTTCCATCCCCAGTAGTGTACTGGTATTGGGAAGGGAGTTTAAAAAGTATTAATGTATCAATCCTGGGAAAGATGTCCAACCTTGAAACATATCTTCTTTACTAAGAAAGCCAGGGTTAGCCAACATGTCCTTGCATTCCTAAGAACAATTTAACACAGTTTGGGGGCCTGTGTTTGAAGATAGAGATGCCTCCCTCTCAGGCCATAAATCTGGGCCTGTGTTTGGAGACAGAGATGTTTCCCCCTTTTAGGCCATAAACCCAGCTGGAGAGATAACAGAAGCAGAGCAGGGGCTGGCGATAAGGTGTAACATGATCTCCAAAAATCAAAGGGACCTGCTGGACTTAAACAGGATAAAAACTCAGTAAACTGAAGTTCTTTGGCATTTTCACTTGAATTGCCCCCCTGTGCCCCGCTCCGGCACAGGGCTGTGACTATCTCTATATTTCTATCTTTTTTATTTTATTTATTTATTTTTAATTAATTTATTTTTTAAATTGGTGCATTGTAGTCATATATCAATCACATTGGAGTACAAGACTTGAGAGGATATACAAGCACACATCATCCAGTTAGCCCTCCTCCAGCCCCCATCCCATTCCCTCCCCCTCCCTCCATCCCACACTTCTTTGGTGAATTACTTCGATACATTTGTTTATGTACCTCCTGCGTTTTAAAGAGGCTCCGTCCTCCAGTATTACATACCCCCTGATTGGTCACATTAGTTGCTTCACTATAGGGCCCTTTCTATAGCTCAACCTCTTCCTGTTGCCCTTTTCCTCCTAGTTATTGCTGATTAAGAGAAGCGTATGATTTATATTTTCTGCGATATTTCTCTGTGCATGCTGCGTTGCAAGTACCAATCCCACTCTTGATGGTCCCAGTAGTGGCCTGGCTACTCAGTGGACTGATCCAGACCTCGCTGGCTCAAGCAGCGGCCTTGCCTCATGGGAGGCCCAGTTCTGTTTTCGCTGGCCCCTGAACCAGTCTAACCCCTAAGCTGGCTTTGGTCCCGGCCTTGGAGGCCGCAGGAGTGAACTTGCCTCACGCCAGGCTCCGATGCTGGCCATTGGCCCCTGCACCGGTCTAACCCCTTGGCAGGATTCCAATCCCGGCCTTGGAGGCCCCAGCACCGGCCTAACTCCTCGGCAGGCTCCAATGCCGGCCTCGTTGGCCCCAGCACCAGCCTAACCCCTCAGCAGGCTCCGATCCCGGCCTCGGAGGCCCCAGCACTGGTCATGCCTCACGGCAGGCTCCGATGCCGGCCTCACTGGCCCCAGCACCGGCCTAACCCCTCGGCAGGCTCTTATCCTGGCCTCAGAGGCCCCAGTACCGGCCTTGCCTCAAGGCAGGCTCTGATGCCGGCCTCGCTGGCCCCAGCACCGGCCTAACCCCTTGGCAGGCTCCGATCCTGGATTTGGAGGCCCCAGCACTGGTCATGCATCAAGGCAGGCTCTGATGCCACGGCTTTTCTGTTTGTCTCTGTGTGTCTGGTGGTGGTGGGGGGGATTATTTCACACCACACACCTTTCCCCCCCCGAAACCTATCCCCTGCAACAAGTAGCACAAAAATGAATGAATGAATGAATGAATGAATGAATGAAATCAATATTGGGGCTGGGCGTGATGCGCTTGTCATCCCAGCATTTGGGAGGCAGAAACTAGAGGATCGCAGTTCATGGACAGCTTCAGCTACTTATTAGCAAGGCCCTTTGCAACTCAGTGAGACCTTACTTCAAAATACAGAATAAAAAATAGGGCTGGGGGTATAGTTTAGAGGTAGAATACCTCTGGGTTCCACCCTCAGTATCAAAAAAAAAAAAAAAAGGAGAGTTACCAGGTATGGTGGCACACATTTGTAATCCCAGTACTCGGGAAACAGAGACAAGAGGATCACAGGTTCACGGTCAGCCTCAGCCTAGCAGAAAGGAATTAGGTCAATAAAGTTGGCTGCATGGAGTAGGCTGGGTCTGGGAGAGTAGACTGGCCCCCAAGAGAGCAGGGTATCTGACAGAAGGAAAGCCACCCCACGCCAGGCTCCCTCTTCAGGAAGCTGTTTGCATTTCCTGCCTTGCCGGGAGGAGCCACCACCAAACATGGGAGCCTGCTGCCTACACCTTCCACATACCAGAACTGCAAGGCAAGTGAAGCTCCTTTCCTTAAAGGGCCTGTCGCAGGGTATTTTGTTATAGAAATATAAAACAGACTAAGATACAAGGTTAGTATACAAACATCAATTGCTTCCCTGTAGATCAGCAAAACAGTAAGTGGAATGTGAGATTAAAAGGAAAATAGAATATCAGCACCAAAGAAATACTTGGCTACAGCCCCGGGCATGGTGGTACACACTTGTAATCCCAGTGTTTGGGAGGCTGAGACAGGAGGATCCTGTAGGTTTGAAGCCAGCCTCAGCTACTTAGGCTCTGAACAACTTAGTGAGACTTTGTTTCCAAATAAATTATACAATAGGGCTGGGGGTGTAGCCCAGAGGCAGAATGCCTCTGGGTTCCATCCCCAGAACCGCAAAAACAAACAAAAAAACAAAAAAAACCCAAAACAACAACAACAACAACAACAACAACAAAAAACCCCCCCAAAAAACCCACTTGATTATAAATCTAAAACTAGCCAGGTGTGGTGCCGCTCCGCTCGCTTGTAATCTCCGCGCTTGGGAGGCTGAAACAGGAGGATCGCACAGCCCCAGCTACTTAGTGAGGCTCTCAGCAACTTAGTGAGACCCTGTTTCCAGGTAGAAAGCCTCTGGGTTCCACCCCCAGTACCCCCCCAAAAAAAAATCTAAAAATATGTAGAAGATCTCTGTAAGAATCTACAAAACTGATTTAAAAAAGAAAAATCAAATGTGTAACGAATCCAAATTTATGCAAAGAATATTCTTCAGATGTCAGTTCTTCCTAATTTGATATATAGGTTCAATGCAATTTTTGTTGTTGTTGTTGGATGGAACCCTTCTACCGCTGGGCTACACTCCCAGACCTATTTTTTATATTTTATTTGGAAACAGGGTCTCTTAAGCCAGCAAGGCTGGCTTTGAACCTGTGTGATCCTCCTGTCTCCGCCTCCCAAGAGCAGGGATTACAAGTGTGTGCCACCATACTCGGCTAGGTTCAATGCAGTGTTTTTTTTTTTTTTTTCTTTCGGGGATGGGGATGGAACCCAGGGTATTTGACCTCCGAGCCACTTCCCCTGACCTATTTTAATTTTTTATTTTGATACAGGATCTCACTAGGTTGCGGAGGGCCTCACTAAGTAGCTGAGGCTGTCCGTGAACTGCGATCCTCCGGTTTCAGCCTCCCAAAGGCTGGGATTACAAGCATGCGCCACCACATCTGGCTCGGTTCAATGCAATTTTAACCAAAATACTGGCAACTTGTTTTGCGGACATCAACACACTGATTCTAAGTTTCTGTGGAGGGCGTGGTGGTGCACGCTTGAAATCTCAGCATTTGGGAGGCTAAGACAGGAGGATTGTGGTTTACAGACACCCTCATCTACTGAGGCCCTTTGCAACCCTGTAAGATCCTGTTTCAAAAATAAAGAATAAAATATAGGGCTGGGGGTGGGTATGGCTCAGAGGTAGAATGACCCTGGGTTCCACCCCTCACCCCTATACCGAGAAAAAAACAACAACTAAAGTTTAAGTGGAGATGCAAACCCCCTAAATAGTCATCACTGTACTGAAGGAGAAGAACAGTCAGGAGACTGACGCTGCAAAACCTCAGGCCTCAGGACACAGCTGCAGTAAACAAGACAGAGCGGCGAGACAGCATACAGACAGATAAAGGAAGCAGAGCCAGAGAAAGGCCACAGTCCCAAGTGATCTTGCACACAGCAGGAAAGGCAACCCAACACAACAGTCACTCCAGCAAAGGACACGGGGAAAACTGGACAGCTACATGCCAAAGGTGACGTTACACTCACTAAAATTACCTCAATGGAAATTCAAAATCATGAAACCACTTGTAGGGAACACACGTAAGAGAAAACAGAGATGACCTATAGTTTACTGATACTTTTTACACACAATATGAAATAAACCACACATAAAAGAAAGAATTAGCCGGGGGTGGTGGCGCACACTTGTATTCCCAGCATTTGGGAGGCTGAGACCAGAGGATCATGGTTCGCGGACAGCCTCAGCTACTTAGTGAGGCCCTCCGCAACTCAGTGAGATCCTGTTTCAAAATAAAAAAATTAAAAAATTGGGCAGGGAGTGTAGCTTGGAGGTCGAATGCCCCTGCGGCGTTCCATCCCCAGACCTGCCCCCCCACCCCCAAAAAATTGAAGGGATGAAGATGTAGTACTTGCCTAGCATGTGGAAGGCCCTGTCCAATCCCTAGCACCAGGGGGGAGGGAAAGAGAGATTATCAAGAGAATGACAAAACCAAGCGTGGGGGTGCACGCTTGTAATCCCAGCATTCAGGAGGCTGAGACAGGAGGATTATGGTTCGCAGACAGCCTCAGCTACTTAGTAAAGGCCCTTTATTACACTGTGAGACCCTGTTTCCAAGTAAAGAATAAAAATTAGGGCTGGGAGTGTAGCTGAGAGGTAGAATGCCCCTGGGTTCCATCCCAGTACACCCCCCCACACACACACACACGGAATACAGAATGACAAGACGCAGACTGAAGAAAAATTTTAAAGATTTATCTTATAGAAGACTATTACCAAAAATATGCAAATAATTCTTAAAACTCAACCAGAAGAAAACAAAACTCTATTTTAAAAAAGAAGTAAAATAGCTGGGGATATAGATCAGTAGTAAGTAAAGTGAATACCTGGCCAAAAGACCTGGGTTTGAGTCCTCAGGCAGGGGTGGGGGAGAGGATGTAAAACAGAATTATGATATACATACCTCAATTTATCTGTCTTTCAGATAGAACCCACAGAGAAGCACTCACCAAGGTTCATTCCCTTAAGGATGTTTCTAATTGTTAATGAGTCTAGGTCTAGACTCATTAAATGTCCACCAGTAGAGCACTGGATAAGAAAAGAATGGTGGCCACATGATGGGTTAGTACACTGCTACAACACAGGGCTCCTCAAAGCATTAACCACAAAACAAACCCAGACAACGTAATAACTCCACTTCTGGGATATGCCTTTGTGAAAGAAGGCAGAGCTAGAGACATGTCTGTAAATCCTGCTCACAGAAGTACACTCGCAGAAGCCAAAAGATGACGAAAGCGGGCGTGGAGGCGGAGACAGGAGGATCGCGCTGGTTTAGAGCCAGTCTCGCTGGCTTAAGAGACCCTGTTTCCACATAAAAAAAAAAAAAAAAAAAAAAAAAAAAGTTAAAAAAATAGGTCTGGGACTGTAGCCCGTGGGAGTGTATCCCGGAGGTAGAAGGGCTTCCAGGAACCCCAGTACCACAAAAAAAAAAAAAAAAAAAAAAAAAAAATTTTGCCAGGCATGGTGGCACACGCTTGTAATCCCCATGCTTGAGAGGTAGAGACAGGAAGATCGTGCAGGTTCGAAGCCAGCAGCACTGGCTTAAGAGACCCTGTTTCCAAATAAAAATGTAAAAATAGGTCTGGGAGTGTAGCCCGCAGGTAGAAGGGCTTCCAGGAACCCCAGTACCAAAAAAAAAAAAAAAAAAGGACATTCTGACACATGCGACAATCTTGATATTTTATGAACCTTGAAGACACTGTGCTAAATAAAATAAGAAAGGACAACTATAATGATTCCACTTGGAATAATGGAATTTGCAGAGATGAAGGACATAACTCATGGCAGACTACTTGGCTAGCATGCACAAGGCACTGGATTTGACCCCCAGCACGAGGGGGGGCGGGGGGCACAGGGGCTTAAAAATGGTAAAATTTAGCCAGACATGGAGGTGCACTCTTATAATCCCCGCGCCTGGGAGGCTGAAACAGGAGGATTGCGCAGCTGGCTTAAAAGACCCTGTTTCCAAATAAAAATATAAAAAATAGATTTGGGAGTGTAGCCCGGAGGTAGAAGGGTTCCATTCACAATACCACCACCAAAAAAAAAAAAAGTAAAATTGTGTTATATGTGCCACAAAACTATATATGCACTTTTAAAAAAAAAGTTGGGCATGGTGCTATACACCTGTAATCAAAGTTACTCAAAGGGCTTAAGAGGCCAGCCTGAGCAATTTAGCAAAATCCTGTTTTAAAATTAAAAAAAAAAAAAGGGAAGCTGAGCATGGTGACACACGCAATTCCATTCCCAGTACTGCAAAAAATAATAAAACAAAAAGAGTTGGGGATGTACAGTAGTAGAATATGTGTGACGTCCTGAGCTTAATCCCTAGAGAGAAAAAATTATAAAAGTCTAAAAAGAAGCTGGGCATGGTGGTGCACCAGTAAGGTAGGATCATGGGTAAGAGACAACCTCAGCAACTGAGACCTTATTACATTTTTTTTTTTTATTATTTGGTGGTATTGGGAGGCTGAGACAGGAGGATCACACAGGTTTGAAAGCCAGCCTCAGCTACTTAATGAAGCTCTCAGCAACTTACTGAGACCCTGTTTCCAAATAAAGTATAAAATAGGTCTGGTAGTATAGCCTGGAGTTGGAAAAAACCCTGGGTTCCACCCCCAGTACCATAAAAAAAAAAAAAAAAAAAAGTCTAAAAAGAGTAGGGCTGGCCCAGGAGGGGTGGCACATACTGTAATCCCAGCATTTGAGAGGCAGAGACAGTAAGATCACAGTTTAAGAACAGCCTCAGCTACTTAGTGAGGCCCTTCGCAACTCAGTGAGACCTCTTTCTTTTCTTTCTTTTTTGTGAGTCTGGGGATGGAACCCTGGGGCGTTTGACCTCCATGCTGCAACCCCTGCTTTATTTTTTTTTATTCTTTATTTTGAAACAGGGTCTCAATAAGTTGCAGAGAGCCTCACTAAGTAGCTGAGGCTGTCTGCGAACCGTGATCCTCCCAAGTACTGTCTCAGCCTCCCAAGTACTGGAATTATAAGAGTGCACCACTACGCTTGGACACCTTTGGTTATTTATTTTGGTGGTACTGGGGGTGGAACCCAGGGGTTTTTCTACTTCCAGGCTATACTCCCAGACCTATTTTGTAATTTATTTGGAAACGGTCTCATTAAGTTGCTGAGAGCCTCACTAAGTAGCTGAGGCTGGCTTCAAACCTGTGTGATCCTCCTGTCTCAGCCTCCCAAACACTAGGATTACAAGCGTGCGCCACCAAGCCCAGCTTACCTTTGGTTAACTAAAAAACTTATTCTGGCCGGGTGTGGTGGTGCACACTTGTAATCCCAGCATTTGGGAGGCTGAGCCTGGAGGATTGCTGTTTATAGACAGCCTCAGCTACTTAGTGAGGCCCTCAACAACTTAAGTGAGACAATGTTTCAAAATAAAGAATAAAAAATAGGGCAGAGGATATAGCTCAGAGTAGAATGCCTTGGTTTCCAACTCCAGTACCAAAAAAAAAAAACTTAATTTGGTTCCCATACCAAATAAGTCTTAGTCTCCTGCTCCTAGCCCAAGAGTACACAGTCTAAGTTTGTGACTGACAGTCTGGAGTGGGAACAAGAGTAGTAGTATTAGCCGGGCGTGGTGGCGCACGCTTGTAATCCCCACGCTTGGGAGGCGGAGACCGGAGGATCGTGCTGGTTCAGAGCCAGCCTCGCTGGCTTAAGAGACCCTGTTTCCAAATAAAGAAATATATAAAATGGGTCTGGGAGTGTAGCCCGGAGGTAGAAGGGCTTCCAGGAACCCAAGTACCACCAAAAAAAAAAAAAAAAAAGGTGTGAGTGGATCCTCTCGTCAAAGTCACTCACCATCTGGCTGTCATGATTTCAGCAAATGGGAAATAGTGTGGAAAATAAAAGTAGGACTTTCAAGCAAGAGATAAATTGTAATTGATCGGGTATGGAGAAGTAGAAACTAGTACATTATTGGTGGATTGCAAATTAAGGCAAACACTCTGAAAAACAGCATGGAAGATCTTCAGAAAAATGAAAATGAACTTGCCATATGACCCAGCAATACCACCTATGGGTATCTACACAAAAAATTGAAAACCAAACTACCAAACCAACGCCCGGCTATACTATTCTTATAATTGTTATGATTTAAAAAAAAAAAATACAAATGTAGCCGGGCGTGGTGGCGCACGCTTGTAATCCCCGTGCTTGAGAGGCGGAGACAGGAGGATCGCGCAGGTTCGAAGCCAGCCGTGCTGGCTTAAGAGACCCTGTTTCCAAATTTAAAAATAATATAAAAATAGGTCTGGGAGTGTAGCCCTAAGTTAGAAGGGCTTCCAGGAACCCCAGAACCACACACACACACAAAAATTAAAATAAAAAAATAAATGTAGCCGGGCGTGGTGGGGCACGCTTGTAATCCCAGTGCTTGGGCAGCTGAGACAGGAGGATCGCACAGGTTCCAAGCCAGGCTCAGCTACTTAGTGAAGCTCTCAGCAACTTAGTAAGACCCTGTTTCCAAATAAAGTATAAAATAGGTCTGGGAAGCCGGGCGTGGTGGCGCACGCTTGTAATCCCAGCATTCGGGAGGCTGAGACATGGAGGATCACGGTTCACGGACAGCCTCAGCTACTTAGTGAGGCCCTTTGCAACTCAATGAGACCCGGTTTCAAAATAATATAAAATTGGGCAGGGGGTGTAGCTCGGAGGTCAAATGCCCCTGGGTTCCATCCCCAGACCCGCCAAAAAAAAAAAAAAAAAAAAAAAAAAGACCCTGGCTTCTACCCCCATTACCACACACACAAAAAATAAATTAAAAATAAATAAATAAATAAAATGAATGTATCTCTGAACTGGGATCTTATTAAGGTAATGACAATGTTTTAATTATGGATTATGATGATGCTTGTACACTTGGCAAATTTAATAAAAATCACTGAATTGTATACTTAAGTCATTGAGTTGTATGGTTAAAGTGGCCAAATAAGATATGTAAATGATCTCACTAAAATCTCCACCTGTATTAAAAGAACCCCTAGTCAGGTGTGGAGTAATTCCAATACTTAGGAGGCTAAGACAGGAAGATCACAGGTTCAAGGACAGCCACAAGTAGTGGGACTCCCAGCAACCTTTGCAAGTCCCTGTTTGGAAACAAAAAATATAAAAGGTTGGAGGCATAGCTCAGAGTTGTAAAATGTCAAGGTAGAATTCCCAGTGTCACAATAAATAAGTGAATGAATTAAAGAAGCCCTACATTTCTGTTATACTAGAGGTCAGTGCTGCTGCAAAGGGTCCTCGAAAGAAACACGAGAGGCCATCCACCCAAGCTGTGCGCAGCCTCCCCAACACTGGGATTACAAGCACGCACCACCATGTCGGCTTAAAAATAATTTTTTTAAATTTTCTCTTGAACTTGATTCTCTTTTCTCAACATCCAGAGTAGACTGGATGACAATAATGTACCACAATGCATGGAAAGACCATTTAAGCCTCCAGCTTTCTGACAAACTGACGGACAATCATAGGAGGGGAAATTAAAACTGTATTTTATTTTAGACTTGGATTGAATCCCGCTGGGCTAGTATCCTGAGCAAATTTTCTTGCTACATGTAAAAAAAATATTTTTTTAAAACCGAGATATAAATGGGGCGTGGCGGCACACATTTGTAATCCCAGTACTTGGGAGGCTGAGACAAGAGATCACGCAGGTTTGAAGCCAGGCTCAGCTACTCAGTGAGGATTTCAGCAGCTTAGTGAGATCCTGTTCCCAAATAAAATAAAGCCCCTGGGTTCCATCCCCAGTGCACACACACAAAAAAATTGAGATATAATTCATATTCCATAAACCTTTGTGTGTGGGGG
The DNA here is from genome assembly GCF_963383645.1 of Muscardinus avellanarius. Lineage (NCBI taxonomy): Eukaryota > Metazoa > Chordata > Mammalia > Rodentia > Gliridae > Muscardinus > Muscardinus avellanarius. Next base: position 141,151,657 of record NC_137790.1, read on the forward strand.
GGGTACTGGGGATTGAACCTGGGGCTTTCTACCTTTGAGCTATACCCTCACCTCTTTTTATTTTTTATTTTGAAACAGGGTCCTACTAAGTTGCAGAGTACCTAAGTGGCTGAGGTTGATCAGAAATCTGTGATCCTGCTGTCTCAGCCTCCCAAGTACTGGGATTATGAGCATGTGCTACCATGTCTAGCCTGCCCTAAAACTATTTTAGATATAAATTGGTGACTGACACTAGCAAAGTTGTCCATCCCAAAAAGAAACCTCACATCCATCAGCAACGAGTCACTATCCTTTCCTGACCTCTCCTTCTAGTCCTGCTTGCCTACCACCTCCACCCGGTAGTGCCTGGTAACCACTAATCTACTTTCTAGAGTGACACTTTTTCCTCTGGAAAGAACATTCCCATAGGTTAAATACCAATTTCTTCATCTGATCAAACATTTTGGTAATACATCAGAAGTATATATTAGCTTTTGGGGGGCAGTATTGGGAACTGAACCCAGGGTCTCACACATACTAGGCCAATGCTCTACCATTGAGCTATATCCTGGTCCTTTTTGAGATACGGTGTTGCGGGCATGGTGGGGCATGCCTGTACTCCCAGTACCTGGAAGGCGAGACAGGAGGACCCCAGGTTCAGAGCCAGCCTCAGCAACTTAGCAGGGCTCTCAGCAACTTAGAAAGGCCCTGTTTCTAAATAAAATAGAGCTGGGGGCACAACCAGAAGTGAACACTCCTGGGTGCCATCTCCAGATCCATAGAAAAGGAAAGGTGTAGGGTGTAGCTCCGTGGGAGAGTGCCCCTAGATTGGGTTCCAGTACCATCACGGGGAGTGGGGGAAGCTGAGATAGGGTCTCACTAGATTGTCCAGGTTGGTCTTGGACTTGTAACCCTCCTGCCTCAGTGACCCAAGGAGCTGGGCTTACAGGCATGTCCTACCATGCCCAGAGAGCATGAGCATTACTAGTCTCATCTCACCACCTGAGATTAAAAATAAGTATTGTTCTAAATGAGCGGGGTGTGGTGACGCACGCTAGTAATCCCAGCATTGGGAGGCTGAGACAGGAGGATCATGGCTCATGGCCAGCCTCAGGGCTGTGGGTGTCGCTCAAAGGTAGAATGCCCCTGGGTTCCATCTCCAATACCAAAAAAAAAAAAAAAAAAAAAAAAGTATCAGCCTACCAGTACCCTTAACAAGAAAGGTGCACATAGAACCCAGGAGCTAGAGAACGAATGGCAACACCTAAACAGTGGCCCTGTGGGGAGCGAGACCAATATCCCTTTAACCTGCAAGGCTGCCTCTGCACACGTGAGGACTCCTGACGGAGGAGCATGCAGCCCGGCTTCGCACAGGAGGGCAGCGGCCTGCGGCCGGGGCGCCACCCCTTCACCTGCAGTGCAGAGGGCTCTAGGCAGGGGCACCCTGCAGACTAGCCGTAAGAGATCCAGCTGCTACCCAAAGCAATGATGCCACTCTCAAGCATCTCTGAAACCCCAGGGTACACAAGGAGCCAAGGAAAAGGAAGTTATTCTAAGCAGAGTCCAGAATCACTACTGACTCCCAAGCACTTACTACATACCAGCTAAGTGCAATTTACTTTATACTTAGATGCTCTAACCTCAAAACTTCTCTAAGGTGGGTACTGTGATTATCCTTTCATTTTACAGGTAAGAAAACTGAGATTCAAAAGTTACGGAAGAGGCCAGGCATGGCAGTGCACACGTGGAGTCCCAAGATGAAAAGCAGAGACGAAGATGACAGGTTTGAGGATAGCCTCAGCAATAGTGAGACTCGGTAACTAGCGAGACCCTGCTTCCAAATGAAGAAAATACAAAGGGCTGGGATGTAGCTTAGCAGTAGAAAGCCCCTGGGTCCCACCCCAAGTGTCCCCCCAAAAGAGGAAAGAAACCCCCAAAACCAAAGTTGTTACCAAACAGCCAAAGCGTGGAGCTGGAATTCTAAGCCTCGCAGAGCTACTAACCCTGTGTCATCTAGAGGCATCCTGGGTTCCGATCTTCAGTATGAAGTCAGTGTTTGTTGTCATGATGAAAAGAGATGAGATGGAAAAATTTGTGAAGAGGTTTGACTGTTTGATGGTTACTGGACAGCCAACCGAGGAACACTCTGCCTCTAGCTATACCTCCCGCTCTATTATTTTTTTTATGTTGGAACAGGGCCTCACTACGTCACGGAGGGCCTTGGTCAGTTGCTGAGGCTGGCTGTGAGCTTCTGCCATCCTCCCGTCTCAGCCTCCCATGACCTGGGATTACAGGCATGCACTTTGATGCCCACTTACAGAGTTTTTTGAGCTCAAGAGTTGGGACGGACAAGCCAAGATCAGGCAGTTCAATGTGTTGGATCTCTGGTGAGGGCGGCGAGTGACACATGATGGCGGGCCCGCGGAGGACCAGCGGCCACATCTTGACCCGGGGAAGGAGACAGAACCGGGCCAGGCCGGTGCTGCTCCTTTTATGGCAATTCTCACCCTCTCTCCACACTCGGAGGCCTCACAGAGCTATCTTCCAAGCACATGCCCCGTGACTTAGGAATCCCACCAGCACCCATCTTCCACAGACTTTTCTCCTTTGTTAATTTTTATTTTATATATATTTTATATACACACATATACATAACTGTGTGTGTGTGTGTGTGTGTGTGTGTGTGTGTGTGTGTGTATAGATAGGTAGATAGTTGATTTTTGGTTTTTTTTGCAGTACTGGGGCTGAAACCCAAGAGCATTCTACCTGGCAGCTACACTTGCCCTATATTTTTTTAAATTATTTTGAAACAGAGTTTCACTGAGTTGCAAAGGACCTCACTTAGTAGATGAGGCTGGCCTCAAATCATGATCCTCCTGTCTCAGCCTCCCGAACGCTGAGATTACAAGCGCGCACCACTACACCCGGCTTTATTTATTTACTTATTTATTTACTTATATTTTTTACTTTGAACCAGGGTCTTCACTAAGTTGTGGAGACCCAAGTCAAGTAGCTGAGGCTGTCTGTAAATCTTCAGTCCTCCTGTCTCAGCCTCCCAAGTAACAAGTGTACATCACCATGCCTAGCTCCATGAACTTGTGTGTGTGTGGTACGGGGATTGAACACTAGAGTATTTCTATCTCTGAGCTATGCGCCAGCCCTTTTTATTTATTTATTTTTGTTTTAAAACAAGATTTCCGTCTGCTGCTGAGAGTCCCACCAAGCTGCTGAGGCTAGTCTTGGACCTGCGGTCCTATTTCAGGCTCCCACGTACTAGGATTAGACAGGACTGTGCCACCACACCCAGCTACATGGCCTATTTTTAAAAGGGCATTTTTATAGTCAACACCTGCACAAATAGAAATAGGCACCAGGCATCACACCAGCAAATTTGAGAAAATGCTAATTCCTTCAGATCAAATACCAATAATTTAAAGGCGTCAGTACAACTGGCCATCCACTAAAAGGGATCTATATGCCAACACAATGCTGCTTACTAGTTTCCAAATGCTGGTACAAAGGCACACACAGCAAAGGAGACGACGCTCACCCTCAACCCCACGAACGTGGACAACAGAATCAAGGGCAGCCGATGGTGCTAGAACAGTTTCCCAACAGAGGTGGAACAAAAGGCCCTCCCTGTCAGTGTGCACGCACGGCCCCTCTTGCTCAGCACTGCTGTGGCGTCTTTCTGTTCAACATCTTCCTACAAGCCCGCACCTAGCTGTCATTCTGAGCAACCCACAGCCGTCAACAAAGCAAGCTGGCACAAAGCTCCTTTATGTTCATCCCCTAGACCTACAAGTGTCAATCAATGATAAAGACACTTCACATTAAGAAGAATTATAAAAAATTCATTTCATCAAAGCCCTAAAACATGCGCGCACACACACACCCAAGTCCTACTCAGAGGTGCCCAGATCTCTGCTGACTCAGATTCCAAGTCAATTTGGCCCGTAAGGAAATGTTGGCAGAAAGAACAGATCAAGGGACAGAAACATTTCATCTGCCATACACACACTTACTTGATTCACGGTGAAGAATGAGGACTTCCCCATATTCTTAGGTTTTCATAGGTCTCTTAAGTACCAGGTGATAAGGACTTTAATACAAATCCATTTCCTTAAAGTGTTTCTTGTTTTGATTTTGTTTTTTTTTGCGGGTCTGGGGATGGAGCCCAGAGGCATTCTTCCTCCACGCTGCACCCCCAGCCCTATTTTCTATTCTGTATTTTGAAACAGGGTCTCAGTAAGTTGCAAAGAGCCTCACTAGGTAGCTGAGGCTGTCTGTGAACTGGGATCCTCCTGCCTCTGCCTCCCAAATACTGAGATTACAAGTGTGCAAACCACCCCCAGCTCTTAAAGTTTTAATAAACCCCAGATATAAAAATGTATTTATTCTCCTAGAATTAGACTGGGAATTACTTGGCATGTGGGAGAAGGGGAAGGAAGGGAGGGATGAACATAATCGTCTCAATGCTTCCAAGGGCTTGGTGCTATGCTAAGCGTTCCGTATCCATCATTAACCAAACACCACAGATGTGGTGTGACACACACCACAGGTTCAAGGCCAGCCTCAGCAAATGGAACGTTGCTTCTCAAGAAACTTCCCTGTCGACCTTGACCTTACAGTGTGTGCTTTGGGGCAGGGCTGCACTAGGGATTGAACCCAGGGGCAGTCTATCTGAGTTATACCTCAGCCCTTTTCATTTTTTTTTAAATCAAGGCCAGGGGAAGTTAAAAGGCTTGCCAGAAGTAACCTAGCTAGAAAGTAATATCTGACTTCAGATGTTTCCCCCCTATTCTTTGTGGTATTGGGAGTTGAACCCAGAGGCATTCTACTTCTGAGCTATACTCCCAACATATATATGGTGTGTGTGTGTGTGTGTGTGTGTGTGTGTGTGTGTGTGTGTGTGTGTTTTACAGGGGTTGGAACCCAGGAGAGTTCTACCTCCAAGCTACACTCCCAGCCTGATTTTATTCTTTTGTTTTGAAACAGGGTCTCACTAAGGTGCAGAGGACCTCACTAAATTGCTGAAGCTGGCCAAGAACGTGTGATGCAATCTTCTTGTTTCTGCCTCCCTATCTTCTTTCTGCTCTATCACGAAGGCTGTCCTCAAACCTGCGTCCCACCTGCCGTCTCAGTGTCGATGCACTCCTCATTCTTTTCCTTTAGTTTGCTGAGGATTAGCCCACGGCCGCGAGGATGCTAAGCTAGCAGAGGCGCTCCACCGCCAAGCGACAGCCTCAGGACAGAATTCGTAAAACTTTATACTGTACAAATTCCCCAGATATCTCATTCTCAACTTTTCCTTCGAAATGCTCTGGGCTTGTGGCAAAGCTGTTGACTCGATCGTAACGCTCATGCGGCTCAGCAAGAGAAGGTCCTATCGTGTGGCGGTGCCCCGGTGTCCTATGGCTTTGACAAGTACAACACAATAAACTGGAGCTGACTATGTAAGGAGATGGACGGTATGTTGAGTGTTTTCTGTTTTTCTTTTTGCAGTACTGAGGATAGAACCCAGGGGCATTCTACCTCTAAGCTACATCCTCAGCCCCCTTTTTTTACTTCTTTATTTTGAAACAGGCTCTCATTAAGTTGTATTGGGCCTCACTAAGTAGCCGAGTCTGGCTGTGAACCTGAGATGCTCCTGTCGCAGTCTCCCAAGTACTGGGATTACAAATGTGCACCACCACGCCCACCTCCAATTTTTAATTTTGAAACAGGTCTAAGTTGTTCAGGCTGATCTTGAACCAGCCTAGCCTTGAACCTATGATCCTCTAATCTTAGTCTTGCAAGTACTGGGATTACAGGCATATACCACAATGCCCAGCTTGGAAGACATCTTATTGAGTAACCCCAGTGAATATTAAAACTGAGATCAGACAAAAACTTGTAATTTGCCGGGCGTGGTGGCGCACCCCTGTAATCCCTGAGCTTGGGAGGCGGAGACAGGAGGATGCGCAGGTTAGAAGCCAGCCTCGCTGGCTTAAGAGACCCTGTTTCCAAATAAAAATATAAAAATAGGTTTGGGAGTGTAGCCCAGACATAGAAGGGTTTCCAGGAACCCCAGTACCACCAAAAAACAAAACAAAAACAAAAACAAAACCTTGTGATTTAATTGAGAGAATACTCTATGGGATTTGTATTATATAATCTTTATATCCTTAGTGGACACTATATAATCTTTATTTCCTGTATATACACTTTTTTCCCTCTATACTGGATTTTTCTTTTTTTTCTTTTTGCGGATCTGGGGATGGAACCCAGGGGCATTCGACCTCCGAGCTACAGCCGCTGCCCTATTTTTTATTCTCTATTTTGAAACCGGTTCTCACTGAGTTGCAGAGGGCTGCACTAAGTAGCTGAGGCTGTCCGTGAACCGCGATCCTCCGGGTCTCAGCCTCCCGAATGCTGGGATTACAAGCGTGCCCCACCATGCCCGGCTCTATACTGGATATCGAACCCAGGGGCATTCTACCTCTGAGCTATACTCCTACCCTATTTTTTTATTCTTTCTTAAATTTTTTTTATTTTTTGCGGATCTGGGGGTGGAACCCAGAGGCATCTGACCTCTGAGCTACATCCCCTGCCCTATTTTTTATTCTTTATTTTGAAACCAGGTCTCACTGAGTTGCAAATGGCCGCACTAAGTAGCGGAGGGTGTCTGCGAACCGCTATCCGTGATCCGCGATCCTCTGGTCTCAGCCTCCCAAATGCTGGGATTACAAACATGTATATTTTTAATTTTGAAACAGAGTCTCACTGAGTTGCAGAGGGCCTAAAGAACTGAGGCTGGCTGTGGACCTGGGGTCCTCTTGTCTCAGCATGCGCCACCACAGCTGGCTCGATTTCCTTCCTAGTAATGAGTACAAGCTCCTAGAAGGTGGGCCGCCTCTCAACTGTCCCCCAGAACAGAGCGCCCGTGGCCGCTAAGGGCCCTCTGGTTCACACCTAGAGAATGCCGCCCTCTCCGTGAGTTGTGGTGTCGGAGTCAATGGCGGCCGCTGCCCAGGAGTCTGGGGGCCTGCAGTGCACAGTGCTGTAGAGTGAAGGAGCATTTCCAATGTGGCCTCAACAGAAAACGTGCCTGAGGATAAGCTTGATTTTGTTTTTGTGATAAGGATTGATGGCTGCCAGCTGGGCCTGGGGCACACACCTGTAACCCCCATACTCGGGAGGCTGAGACAGGAGGATCACAGGTTTGTGGAGAGCCTCAGTGAGTAGTGAGACTCATCGACCCAATGAGACCCTGTTTTCAAAATTAAAACAAAATGAGGCTGGGGGTGCAGCTTAAAAGTAGAATGCCCCTGGGTTCTATCCCCCGTACCAAAAAAATTAAATTGAATTAAAAGAAGGCTGCCCTGCTTTACATTACACTACTGTGTGTGCATGTGTGCGTGTGTGTGCGTGCGTGCATGCGCACGCATGCGTGATGGGGATTGAACCCAGGGGTGTTCTACCTCTGAGCCACAAGCTACCCCCCCTTTGTATTCTGAACAAAGCTAGGTTGCTGGGGGCCTAAATTGTTGAGGTTGACATTAAACCTGTGATCCTCCTGTCTCAGACTCCCAAGTACTAGCATTATAGGTGTGTACCACCATGCCTGGGTGATATTACTCTTTACAGGGCTGGATACTTCAGACATGATTTTTTGTTGGGATAGAGAGAAGGGGCAGTTCAGAGAGAGAGAGAGGGAGAGGGAGGGGGAGAGGGAGAGGGAGGGAAGGAGTGTGTGTGTGTGTGTGTGTGTGTGTGTGTGTGTGTGTTAAAATGGGGAGTGAACCCAGTAGCACTCTACCTTGGAGCTCCAAGCCCTACTTAATCTTTTCTTTGGAAATAAGAAGCTCTTTATTTACTTTATTTTTTCTTTGCTAAGTTTTGGAGGGCCTTGCTAAGTTGCCCAGGGTGGCTGCAACCTGCAATCCTAGTATTGGGAGGCTATATGCCATAGTTCTATTTATATTTCCACAACTCCCAAAATTTATTCTTTTATTTTCTGGTACTGGGGTTGAACCCAGGGTCATTCTACCTCTGAGCTACATTCCCAGGCTCATTTTTTTTTAATTCTTTATTTTGAAACAGGGCCTCACTAAGGCTGTCCACAAACTTGAGATACTCCTATCTCGGTCTCCCAAATATTGGGATCACAAGAGTGTGCCACCACTCCTTAAATTCTAGGCAACTCCTAGAATTTAAGTTTAGTACAGGGCAGGAATGGGGAAAGGGCTAATGAGTGATATGTGCATGGATGCCTCTACCATCTTGTACTCCATTAAGATGTATGACCACAATGCACCAATAAAAATTTAATTTTTTTTTTTGGTGTGTGTGTGTGTGTGTGTCACTGAGGTTCCTGGAAACCCTTCTACCTCCAGGCTACACTCCCAGACACCATTTTTTTTTTTTTTTTTTGGAAACAGGGTCTCTTAAACCAGCGAGGCTGGCTTTGAACCTGCACGATGCTCCTGTCTCCGGCTCCCAAGTGTGGAGATTACAAGCATGCACCACCATGCCCAGAAAAATAAAAATAGTACAGCGGGAAAGAACGGATAAGAACAAGGTTGTTCATGAAATTTAAAAAAATTCTGAAATTTGGATAGATTATCAGAAAAGACTTAACCATAAGCATATGAATTGAAACCTTCATTCTTCTCCCTAAAATTGGCAATTCCACAATCTCTGATAGAAATTAGTATCTGCTAGGCCAGGCGTGGTGGTGCACGCTTGTAATCCCAGCATTTGGGGGGCTGAGACAGGAGGATAGCGGTTTGTGGACAGCCTCAGCTACTTAGTGAGGCCCTTTGCAAACCAGTGAGACCCTATTTCAAAATAAAGAATAAAAGCCGGGTGTGATGGCGCACGCTTGTAATCCCCACGCTTGGGAGGCGGAGACAGGAGGCTCGTACAGGTTCGAAGCCAGCCTCAGGTACTTAGTGAGGCTCTCAGCAACTTAGTGAGACCCTGTTTCCAAATAAAATATAAAATAGGTCTGGGAGTATAGCCCAGAGGTAGAAATCCTCTGGGTTCCACCACCAGTACCACACACACACACGAAAAAAATAAATAACTAAAATAAAGAATAAAAGCCAGGCATGGTGGAGCATGCTTGTAATCCCAGCATTTGAGGGAGCTGAGACAGAAGGATCGTGGTTCACAGACAGCCTCAGGTACTAAGTGAAGCTCGCTGCAACTCAATGAGACCCTGTTTCAAAATAAAGAAAAAAAAAAATGGGCTGGGGGTGTAGCTCAGAGGTTGAATGCCTCTGGGTTCCATCCCCAGACCCGCAAAATAAAATAAAATAAAGAATAAAAAATAGGGCAGGTAGGTGTAGCTCGGAGGTCGAATGCCCCTGGGGGATTCCATCCCCAAACCCACACAAACACACACACACACAAAAAGAATAAAAAGTAGGGCTGGGGGTGTAGCTCGGACGTAGAATGCCCATGGATTCCATCCCCAGTACTGGGGGAAAAAAATTCGTATCTGCTAAGGAATAGATTCAGCGATGGGCACAGAACAGTTAATAAGAACCCTGTTATTAAGTCGAGGGGTATAGTCCCAATCCAGTCACTCTCTGAGGATCTGAAGAGGGTTGTGCTGCTAAAAACAAAAAGGGGGTAAGAACACATCAAAAAGTTTGCTCATTCCCAAAGTATTTAGAACATGTCATAAGGGGAGAACACGGCCAAAGAACAAAATAGAAAATATCATGCACCAGGCAGAGAGGAGGAAAGCTGATGAAAGGGGTTAGATCACAAAGAGAAAGAGATTCCATGGGCTGGGCATGGTGGCACACACTTGTCATCCCCACGCTTGGGAGGTGGAGGCAGGAGGATCGCGCAGGTTCGAAGCCAGCCTTGCTGGCTTAAGAGATCCTGTTTCCAAATAAAAATATAAAAAATAGTTGTCTGGAGTGGAGCCTGGAGGTAGAAGGGTTTCCAGGAACCCCAGTACCACCAAAAAAAAAAAAAAAAAAAGGAATTTCATGTTATAGCTACACTTTCCTGGCAGAGTCTTCTTTTATTTTTCAGGTGTGTGTGTTACACTGGGAATTGAACCCAAAGGCATTCTACCTCCAAGTTATACTCCTAGCCTGATTTTATTTTTTTAAATTTGGAAACAGGATCTTGCTAGGTTGATGAGAGCCTCACTACTTGTTAAGGCTGTCCTTGAACCTGAGATCCTCCTGTCTCAGCTTTCCAAGTACTCAGATGAGAGGCAAGTGTCACCATGCCCACTGAGTCTTTCTTTCTTTCTTTCTTTCTTTCTTTCTTTCTTTCTTTCTTTATTTGTTTGTTTATTTATTTATTTATTTTGCAGTGCTGGGGATAGAACCCTGGGGCATTCTACCTCTGAGGAACCACGATCCTCCTGTCTCAGCCACCCAGATGCTGGGATTACAAGTGTGTGCCACCATGCCTGGTTTTAATATTTACTTATTTATTTTTATTTTTTATGGTGCTGGGGATTGAACCCAGGGCCATTCAACCTCCAATCTATATCCCCAGCCCTAATTTTTATTCTTTATTTTAAACGGGGTCTAAGTTGTGGAGGGCCTACGTAGCTGAGGCTGTCCGTAAACCTGCAATCCTCCAGTCTCAGCCTCCCAAATATTGAGATTACAAGTGGGTGCCACCACACCCAGCTCTGAGTCTTTTTTTAAAAAGCCAAAGATTTATATGATTTGAAGAGAAATCAGAATACTGGCAGAGCCTTATTTAAAGAGGCCGGGCTGTCTACATTCACACCGTTCAGTATAGGCAGTGGGTACATGGAAATCAAACTATATTCCTACATTTTTTATTTTCACTTCACAGATAAAGAAACTAAAGCACCATGAAGAAAACTACTTTCTCCAAGAAAACAGCTCGACAAAATGGATTTCATCTACTTAGCAACTGCTCCCAAAACTGTCGGCATGGTTCAACTAACGATAGATCACAACTCTAGGTGGCAAGCTGAATGACTCATGTAGATCAAAGAAAAGGTAGGTAGGGGCTCAGATTCGCCAGCTGACACGCAGCCAAGGGCTGGAGCACGCCACTGCAGCGGGAAGACAGCGCCAGGCGCAGCGGCAGCAGGTGCTCCTCCCCGACCACCCCTTCAAAGGCAGCCGTGCAAGTGGAGCCCCACGGTGCACTCCACCGGCATCTCAGTGTGATCACCGAACTAGTAATCCTAGTAGTCCGTGCCATGCAGATCCCATCCCAGGCACATCCCAGAGGAAGCACTCCAGACCTTTCATTTCCACAGCCACTCTTTGGAATCAGTCCAACTCCAACTGGACTCTAGTTTATAAAATACACTCTGTGTCCATGAACTTCTACAGAAACCTCAGCTTTTAAAAAGAGTTTCTCCTCACAACTGCTTTTTGGCAGGAACGTAGGATGCTCCAAAGATACTTGGTTTCTTGTACCTTTCCAAAGTGAAATCATTTGAAACCCTCCCTCCACATTTTAAAATCCTTTCAGCATCATTGACCGAAGTATAAAGCAACCTGGTTGGCCTCCATGCATCCGATGGCATCTTCCAAGAGTGAAAACTCCACGCAGACATAGCCATAGTCGTAACCTGGGGACAGCATTTAAATACAGACGGGAGTGGTGTTAGTGCCTTGCAAACACAAAAGACACACTTAAATTCCCCGCTTCTGAACCCCTTAAACAAGCCCTCCCCGTGAGCCCTCCCTCCCCTACACTGGGCAAAGTTGCTACCCCAAACAGAAAAAAGTACTGAAGCAAGGTCTGGATGTTTCTGAACTTTGAGATTCATCCTAAAATGGCTTTTCCTATTAACCCAGAAGATCTCTGCCCTCTTTAGCACTGTTGATCTGGCGAGGGTGGGCCCAGAACTGGGTAATCCCACAGGAAATTCATGTGGGGACCCAAACAGTTAACCACAGGCTGAATCTTCTGGAAAAACATAGTCAACAAGAGCAGGAAAGTATCTGAAAAAAAAAAGTATCCAGAGAAGAAGCAATTATCCCAAGGCTATGCTAAATATCACTTTTCAAGCAGAAAACATGTTCAAAGGAAAATGCTAACAGACTGAGGAAACCATTCTGTCTGGACACCACAGGAGGCTTCTGGTAGGCAGGGGAGAGACCGTGTCAGGTCTCCTCTTTGTTTCCTATTTCAAACAAGCTAAAGTCTTTACCAAAGGAAAGAGGTATAAAAGCATAAATATGAACAGCAAGGTCCAAAACTGCGTATGCACAACGACTGCCAGAGAGCCGGCTGGGGAAAGGCAGCAGTTGTTAGCAGTCGACACACATTCAAGAAGTGCACGTACCACGAGTTACGAGGGGCCCAGCGCGCGCCGCCTTGCCCTGGGCACCGCCACGGGCAGCAGGGCCCGGGGCTCTCAGGACCCATGAGGTTAGGCCGGCATGGGATTTACAGGTCTGAACCCCCTTCTCGCTCGTCCTCTGACTTCCCCGACAGCCACCGGATGACCGGAGCAACGCACTTGCCACTGCACTGCTCCATGAGCGGCTCCCACGCACCCTCACTGCCTCACAGAATAAAGCTCGTTTCTAGGATGCCACGTGTTCACGTGAGAAACACAACTCGGGAAAAGAAAACATACAACCTATGGTGATGGTAAGCACAAAGTATAGCAACAGGAGCCCAATATTAACCACCAAGGGACCAGAGATCAGACACCAAGCGCAGCAGAAAGTATAATCTGGAGTCAGGTGTGGGGTGCACACTCTGATCCCAGTACTTAGGAGGCTGACATAGGAGGATCGCAGGTTCAGAGACATCCTCAGCAACTTAGCGAGACCATCAGAAACACAGCAAGACCCTGTTTCAAAATAAAATATAAAAGCTGGGCCTGGTGGTGCACACCTGTAATTCCAGTACTTGGGAGGCTGAGACAGGAGGATCACAAATTCAAGGATAGTATTGGCAAGTAGTGTGGTTCTCATTAACCTAGTGAGAACTGTTTCAAAAAATAAAATAAAAAGTAGGGCCAGGGGTGTAGCTCAGAGGCAGAATGCCTGAGTTCAATCCCCTAGTGTCACACACACACCAAAACAAAACAAAACAAAACAAACAAACAAACAAACAAAAAAAACCCGCTGGTGTATAGCTCAATATGAACCTTTTAAGTTTTAGGAATGACCAGGAAAAATAAATGGAAACAGCACCATCTTAGGTTGAGATTTTTCTATTTCTCAGCTTTGAGGAACAGAGTAAAACTAATTCCAGTCTTCTTTAAACTTACCATAAAATCATTTTCCACTGATTAGTAACTCTTTGAAGAAATAAAAATACTTTAGAGAAACAATGTACCTGTTTGCATCTATCCCATTAGCAATAGAAACTGTTGTTACTAGATTCCTGACCAAACTAAGTGAAAGCCTGACACAGAAAACAGTCTACAAAATTTGTGAAGGGCTCTGAATGTTCTTTGGTAACACTGTAGAGGAAGAAAATACACTAAAATACTTGTTACCTATTGCACTCCGAAGCCTGCCCTAATCAGAAGGGCCAGCCACCGGACAACCTGAACGCGTGGTCACCTCTACCACTGCTTCGAAGGAGCGCCTCGGGGCATAAAAGCAACCCTCTCCTTACCAACAAAAATGAAAAACACGGATGCCCACGTTTCCTTTCTACGTCTAGAGAAGCGACTCATGTGGCCCCGAGGAACACACAGAATCCACAGATGAAGAGGAAATTCATGACAACATTCATTCTTTGCTAAAGAACAGACTCTGATACTCCAGTCACTGGGAACAAACATACACAGTCTGTAAGAGGCAATATCAAATAGCACCTGTACACATCAACTGCTAATATGATTACATTCACAAGCCCTAAACTCCAATTCTTCCTGAAATTTTAGCTATCAAACAAGAACAGAAATTTAAGGTTTAATATTAATTTAATTTAATATTGCCTGAAACTTTTTAAAAAGCGAATCTTGATCCTAGGCATTCTGTATGTTTACGATTCCTAGTTCTACCATAAAGACATTCAGAAATTGCCAAAATAGACAATACTAGTAAATAATATTTACACAGAACTTGTTAGAACAAGCCTCTTATCTCAAAGCACTTTATATATACTGACCTAATCCTCACAAGACAACCTCACAAGGTAAATATTATTAATCTCATTTTACCCATGGGAAGCCAGCAAAAGAAGGATAATTTGCTCAAAGTCATCTTATTTGTAAGTAACAATACTGAGCTTTAAACCTAGTCAGTCCAGATTCGAAAGTATTCACTCCCAGGCCGGGCGTGGTGGGCACGCTTGTAATCCCAGCGCTTGGGAGGCTGAGACAGGAGGATCGCACAGGTTCGAAGCCAGCCTCAGCTACTGACTGAGGCTCTCAGCAACTTAGTGAGACCCTGTTTCCAAATAAAATATAAAATAGGCCCGGGAGTATGGCCTGGAGATAGAAAAGCCCCTGGGTTCTACCCCCAGACCACCAGTCCCACCAATAAGACAAAACAAAACACCAAAAAATAAATAAATAAATAAAAGAAAGTATTCACTCTTCACTCTCTAGAAATGACTCTATTAGCTCACCAAATATTGTTCGGAAGAGACGGAAGCAAATGATGATTATAAAAACTTCCATAGCAACATGGAAAGACATTTAATGTTTTTAAAGCTGTACAAATGAATATATCCTTTCGTATAATTATGTAAAGGTATACTTAAAAAGGGACTAGAGTTATATACAATGTAATTATGTCTAACTGGGAAGTCAGACAAAAACCAGCATGTGAGATGAACACCACGCGCCGTCCAATCATACTGGGCGTCCCAAGGTGAAGAACAACATACCATCTTTCAATATAGGAAAGTCCAACATTGCCAGTTTTTCTTCCAGCGTCGCAAGGATCACTTTTCCTTTGGCTGACACCAGATGAAGAGGTTGGCTTGCATTTAAGGGCCACAATGTACGAAAAATACATCACTTTAAATAACAGAATCACAGCCGGCACAGTAAATGCTCACACTTAAACTTGGAAACAAACCGGCTGAAACCACAGATGCCTGCCATCCCCACCTCCCACCATCATTCCACAAGAGGGAAGACAGGGCTAGGGGTGGGGAGACAGCGCGCGAGCAAGCGCAGAGGAATATACAAAATCTGAACCGCAGTAATGCAAGCCAGCTGCTCACCAAAGTGACCCGAGGCTTGTTCTGCTCTATTCGCTATAGTAGGACAGTCGGGGACTTGCTGTGCTTACCTCCCAAACGTAGTATCTGTGTGTGTGAGGAGGGGTGCTGGGGAATGAACCCAGGGATTCTACCTCTGAGCCAAGCCCAGCCAATTTTATTTTTATTTACTTACTGACTTATATTTATTTAGGTGCTAGGGATGGAAGCCAGGGGCATTCTATCTCCGAGATATAGCCCAGCCCAACTTTTTATTCTTTATTTTGAAACAGAGCTCATTACGTGTTGGAGGGCCTCATCAAGCAGCTGAGGCTAGCCGAGAACCTGGCTCCTCCTGCCTCAGCCCCCAAGTACTGGGATTACAAGTGTGCCTCACCAGACCCGGCTTTTCTTTTTTAAAGCAGGGTCTCACTAAGTTGCTGAGGACCTCATTAATTGCTGAGGCTGACTGTGAACTTGCAACCCTATCTCAGGCTCCCAAGTACTGGGATTACAAGTGTATACCAGCATGCTCAGCCCAAATGTAATTTTTTAATTCACAGAAAATGTTCTAGTAGGCACAGAATGTATTTCATCTAGAGATGTTACATTCTGAAAATGACCAATGAATCTTATATTTAAAACTGCAAGAAATGAGCCGGGCGCGGTGGGCACGCTTGTAGTTCCAGCGTTCGGGAGGCTGAGACCGGAGGATCGCAGTTCACGGACAGCCTCAGCTCCTTAGTGAGGCCCTCTGCAACTCAGTGAGACCCTGTTTCCAAATAAAGAATAAAAAATAGGGCTGGGGGTGCAGCTCAGAGGTAGAATACCCCTGGGTTCCATTCTCAGTACCTCAAAAAAAAAGATGTGAGAAACCACTTGAAATGATCAAATGGTGAACTTGGCATGAACAGTCGCATAGACAGATTTACCCAAAAAGAGTATCAAGCCGGGCGTGGTGGGCACGCTTGTCATCCCCGCGCTTAGGAGGCGGAGACAGGAGGATCGCGCAGGTTCGAAGCCAGCCGTGCTGGCTTAGGAGACCCTGTTTCCAAAAATAAAATAGGTCTGGGAGTGTAGCCCAGAGTAGAAGGGCTTCCAGGAACCCCAGTACCACCAAAAAAAAAAAAAAGAAGAGAGTATCAAAAGGTCTATTTAAGCCGGCGTGGTGGCCCACTTGGCATCCCCGCACTTGGGAGGCCGAGACGGGAGGATCTGGGTTCGCAGCCAGCCTCGGCTCCTTAGTGAAGCCCTCTGCAATTCAGTGAGACCCTGTTTCAAATAAAGAATAAAAAATAGGGCTGGGGTGTAGCTTGGAGGTAGAATGCCCCTGGGTTTCATCCTCACTACCACAAAATAAATACACAAACAAGTGTCTATTTTATTACCTTTAACTTTAACTTGCTGAGAGAAGACTGATTGGCTGACAGATCTTTGTGCTTACTTATGACTATAAAAAGCATACCTGATTCATTTTCTGACCTTAATGTACAAGTTCCATAGAAATAGGTATGTTCCTTATACTTTTTAGACAGTTCAGAAGGATGAGTGGGGGATTTAAAGTAGTAACATTAAAATTTCATTATCTTCTCCATTTTCTTTAGCCGTTTGGTAGTCTGTTCCCCAAAAATGTATCTGTGACAAAAGCTAGTCAGGTAGTTAAAGGAGAAACAATGTACAGAAAAGAAAGACCTGATGAATAACACCAATCTTAGAACTCACTCTTCCCGTCTATCTCAGAAAAGCTGATTAAGTGGTGCTGACCTGTAAGGCCCAGCTTTCATAATGATTATAAGAAATATTTGTTTAGGTAAAGATGATGAGCAGCCCTACCTTTAAAATGATCTAGAAAAGCTGGGCATGGTGGTACACATCTGTAATGCCAGCACTTGAGAGGGTGAAACAGGGAGATCAGAGGTTCGAGGACAGCCTCAACAACTTAGCAAGACTCTCAACAACCTACCAAGGCCCTATTTCAAAGTTAAAAATAAAATAGGGCGGGGTATAGCTCAGAGGTAGAATACCCCTGGGTTCAATCCCCAGTAAAACACACACACACCTAGAAAAACTCAACATGAGATAGTTCAGCTGAATCTCCTACTAAGAGACTTGTGGTTGACTTTGAAAAGGCCAGCATATACAAGTCAACTATAAAATGTAAACGGAGGACTAGAACGTTAAGACATAGGCAGGTGGGGACGGGGTTTTTTATTCGAGATACCATTGAGGGAGGAAAAAAAAAAACCAAAACTTTTTTTCTCTACATAAGTAGCAGAGCTAGGCATGGCAACAGAGCCTATATATACTTCCAGTACCACAAACAAACAAACAAACAAACAAACAAACAAGCCGGGCGTGGTGGCGCAGGCTTGTAATCCCCGCGCTTGGGAGGCGGAGACAGGAGGATCGCGCTGGCTTAAGAGACCCTGTTTCCACATAAAAAGTAAAAAAATAGGTCTGGGAGTGTAGCCCGTGGGAGTGTATCCCAGAGGTAGAAGGGCTTTCAGGAACCCCAGTACCACCAAAAAAACAAAAACAAAAACAAAAACAAGGAATACTATTTCTGTGGGGGAAAAAAACATGACTATAAAAAGTACTCTTTTTTTTTGGGGTGGTACTGGGGTTCCTGAAAGCCCTTCTACCCCCGGGCTACACTCCCAGACCTATTTTTATATTTTTATTTGGAAACAGGGTCTCCTAAGCCAGTGTGCGCGGCTGGCTTCGAACCTGCGCGATCCTCCTGTCTCCGCCTCCCAAGCGCAGGGATTATAAGCGTGCCCACCACGCCCGGCAAGTACATAATTATTAATAGGAGTCAAAGTGGACTTAGATCTATAGATCTTGTTTTACTAATATCATTTCACAGGTAATACCGCTTTTTAGAAGAAAAATAAAATACTGTCAAGTTAAGAGATTTTAGGGAAAAACTAAACAGAATTGATTCACGCCTCTGAATTCCTACCTATGGGAACATTACAAGAAAGGAGGCCTGTCCTTAATTTCCAACAGATACTTTGCACTGCTTAGTAAATATACACCTGGGAGCCGGCCTTATGAAAAAGAGAAAAATGTCTAATGTACATATCAAATTGACATCTGGAAAAAGGGTGGATCCACGTGCAATCCCTCGCTCGACATCTTACACGCATTTAAATTCTCTCCCCAACTACGCACCGAAGGACTTCAGATTCAATGTAAAATGCATCAAACAAGGAATATATGTACTGATTGCGTAAGTTTTTGAAAAACGCATATAATTTTATTTTATTTAGTCCTCTATCGGTATTTACCTAATGATTTGGTTATGGAATGGAACCCAGGAGGACTTCACTTCTGTGCTATCGCTCTAGTCCTTTTCATTTTTTCAATTGGTACACAGTCTTGCTACACTGATAAGGCTGTTTTCAAACCAGCAATTCTTCCATCTCAGCCTCCCAAGTACATGACAGGCATGAGTCACCATGCCTCCCTCCCAACTGGTTATTAAGGTAAAAGAGGTATTTTTTTCAAGGTCCAGATTAATCCCAGGGTCCCTTCATCCTCATGCCAGGTCTCTAGTCAAAGGATAATGTTTGTAGGCAACTCTCACCTAGCCAATCTACTTCAATTCCAAGGGCAACAACACTACTATACTGACACAAAGAAAGGCAGTGTCCTCGCTCTCAGAGTTTAATCTGATAAGAGTCATGACAATACTCACCTCAAGTCAAAAGGGGGACCTGAGGGCTGGGGCTGGACTCAGTGGTAAACTGCCTGCCCATAATGTACAACGCCCCATGCTTGATCTCCAGCACCACAAAAAGAGGAGAGGAATGAGAGTAGAAATTTTTTAAAGAATCAGTAATAGCCAGGTGCCCTAGTACTTGGGAGGCTGAAACAGGAGGATCACAGGTTTGAAGCCAGCATCAACTTAGAGGCTCTCAGGAACCTAATGAGACCTTGTTTCCAAGTAAGAAATAAAACTGAGCTGGGGGTATAGTTTGGAGGTAGAATGCCTCTGGGTTCAAACCCCAGTACCAGCAGGGCATGGTGGCGCATGCTTGTAATCCCAGTACTTGGGAGGTTGAGAAAGAAGATCGTGCAAGTTCGAAGCCAGCCTCAGCTACTTAGTGTGGCTCTCAGCAACTTAGTGAGATCCTGTTTCTAAATAAAATATAAAATAGGTATGGGAGTGTAGCTCGGAGGTACAAAGTCCCTGGTTTCCATCCCCAGTACCACACACACACACACACACACACACACACACACACAAATAAAAAAAACTCAAACCCCAGTACCACAAAAAATAAAGTATGTAATCTCATTCAATTTTTTGACACAGAGACAGACACACAGACACCCTCCCTCACTTCAGAACAACCATAAGGGATGGGAAGAGCCCAGTGTGGTGCGCACACTTGTAATCCCAGTATGTGGGAGCCGGAGACAGGAGGATCTCAGGTTTGTGGCCAGGCTCAGCAATTTAGCAAGTACCTCAGCAAATTAGTGAGATCCTGGTTCAAAATAAAAAATAAAAACAGGGCAAGGGGTGTAGCTCAGAGGTATGACACCCCTAAACTCAATCCCCAGTATCACCCCCCAAAAAAAAAAACAAGAAAGAGGAAGAAGGGAGGGGTGAGCCCTTGCAGGTCTATCACCCCAGCCCCAAACTCTCCAGCCTGCCAGGAATAACAGGATCAGCATGGAAAAAGGGTCAGCCTAAAGAGCAGCATCAACAGTGGCGGCCTGCCAGGGAAGAGGCAGTACCCAAACAACTAAATCGTCATGGCGCTGCTCAGGCGCACCTCGTGGGCCAAGCTCGTGGACCACAGGGCCACGAGCAAAGCAGCAATGATGGTAACTTCTCTGCTGTGGGTTTTCAAGGGTACAATGAAATAATGTATTTAAGCATCACTGTGCTTCAATTATGAAGTGTTGTTTCTCAAATAATGTCCCAGTTTTAGCATTTTTGCAGCTGACAGGTATTACGAATCTTCTTACAGATTTCCACTGTACACATGTAAAGTGTCTCCTCCCCCCAGAGGTCACAAAGCTATTTCATTTTCACTAAGAAAAATATGACCGATAAACAAGCAAAAGGAAACACTTCTAAGAGGACCGGGAAGAGTCTACAAAGGCTGTGATGTGCACTGGAAGGTGGTTGCTCAGGGCAACTACCCTGCTACGTATTCTACCGACATGTTCTAGGTGAACCAGCATCCAGAATGGGACTAGACAAGTGGCATTCTGTTGAGACTTGACACTTGACCAGCCACCAGACCACAGGGTAAGGTACACACAGCTGATATGAAGAGAAGGATTAGAAAGCAACCCCGCATGTCCAGCAGACGGCCTATGCCCAACGAAAGGCACTACATACCAAGCTCCAACTTTGGGGTACTCACCCGTGGTTACCATAAAAGCATTGAGTTCTCGGCCCCAGTACCTAGCACAGAACTGTCAAACCCCTCGGAAATTCCCGAGTGACAAGGTTAACAAGAGTTTGTTTTTTTTAAATTCTATGAGTCTGGGTAGCCCCCCTACTCTGCCGGCTTGATAGCCTGGGATGAGGGGTGGTCACTAAGCAGTCTTGAGCTGGTCACCTGCGGCCAGTGACTTAGTCAAGCACACCACGATTAGGTTAAGACCACACAGAGATGGTTAGGCGGCGCCCATCTATAATCCCAGTACTTGACAGGACTGTTAATTCCAACCAGTCTCACTGTTTCAAAGTGAAACCCTGTTTCAAAGTAAAAAATCAAAGGGGGCAGAGTGAACTGGAGTATAGCTCGAAAACAGTACTGCTGGGTTCACCCCCAATTACCACAAAAAAAAAAAAAGAAAACCTCCCCATGGAGGGTTCGGTGAGCACCCACACTGGTTCACACATCCACTGAGAGGGTGGCACATCTGACTTGATGGAACACAGACACTTACACTCAGGACGCTCAAACCTTACCTTGTGTACCATGTAGCTTAATCTTAAACTGGTACATTTAAGTGTTTCCCAAGTTCTCTGGTCTGTTCTGGCAAATTATCGAAGAGAAAGATTATGGAAACCCCCACTTTGTAGCCAAGGCAGACAAATACAGATAACCTCAGGAGGTGGTATTCTGAAACTGGTGTATGAGACAATCTCTTTGCTTATTTTTGGTGCATGGAACCCAGGGCCTTGCACATGCTAGGAAGCACTCCACCACTAAGCTTTAACCCCAGGCCCAGTAAGGGCAGCTGAAGAACTGAGGCTAACACAGAGTGCCAGACCTGGAAGCCCCAGTGGTGTCAAAACTGGTTAGAGCAAGGAGGCTTCCGCCATCTCCCTGCTCCTACACCACAGGGGCGCGCGCGCTGGGCGGCTGCCGCTCTTCACTTCTGCAGGTGCTCACAGCGTGGCCTTGCCAGCCGCCCGGGGCCACTCTCCCTGCCCCACAGTGCGCCAAGCTCAGGACCAGCACCACTGTCCCAGCTGACCTCTCCAAGCTGCCGTCCACACTACAGCCTGCTCTCAGCTGAGGTTTCCAAGAAATGGCCTGTCTCACCAGATCCGGACAGACACTGTCAAAGAGACTCACTGTCTGATAAAGATGAGTACATTCCGTATGAATTCAGAAGCTAAAAAGAAAAAGTATAAATTTTCTAACAATATCGTTTTGTTAAGTATAACAGTAGAAATGACAGAAGGAAAAATTTGACCCTCAGGTTGGGGTGGAGCTCAGTGGTGGAGCACATGCAAGACCCTGAGTTCAACGAACAGCACCAAAAGGAAGAAAAATAGGACAGGCATGATGGTGCCTGCCTGGAATCCCAGGACTTGGGAGGCTGAGACAGGAAGATCGCAGGTATGAAACAGTCTCAGCAACAGGGAGATTCTCAGAAACCCAGAGACTGTTTCTTTTCTTTTTTTTTTGCAGTACTGGGGATGGAACTCAGGGATATTCTACCTCTGAGCTATACCCCCAACTCTATTTTTTATTCTTTTATTTTGAAACAGGGTCTCACTGTAATGCTGGGATTAAACCACGCCCGACTAGTCTTTTTAGTTTTTTATTTTTATTTTTGGTGGTACTGGGGTTCCTGGAAGCCCTTCTACCTCCAGGCTATACTCCCAGACCTATTTTTACATTTTTATTTGGAAACAGGTTCTCCTAAGCCAACGCGCGCGGCCTGCTTTGAACCTGCGCGATCCTCCTGTCTCTGCCTCCCAAGTGCGGGGATTACAAGCGTGCGCCACCACGCCCGGCTTCATCTTTTTAGTTTTTGAAACAGGGTCTCACTGAGTTGCAGAGGGACTCACTAAGTAGCTGAGGCTGTCCGTGAACCATGATCCTCCAGTCTCTGCCTCCCAGTTGCTGGGATTACAAGCCTGTGCCACCACGCCCGGCTTAGACCCTTTCAAAATAAAAAATAGAGACTAGGCATGGTGGCTCATGCTTGTAATCCCAGCATTTGGGAGGCGGAAACCAGAGATCATGGTTTGCAGACAGCCTCAGCTACTTAGTGAGTCCCTCTGCAACTCAGTGAGACCCTATTTCAAATATTAAAAAGACTAGTCGGGCGTGATGGTGCACGCTTGTAATCTCAGTACTTGGGAAGCTGAGACAGGAGGATCATGTAGGTTCAAAGCCAGCCTCAGCTACTTAGTGAGGTTCTCAGCAACTTAGTGAGACCCTGTTTCCAAATAAAATATAAAATAGGTCTGGGAGTATAGCCCAGAGATAGAAAGCTCCTGGGTTCCATCCCCAGTACCACGAAAATAAATAAATAATAAATAAAATAAAAAATAGAGCTGGGTTGCCAGGCGTGGTGGCGCACGCTTGTAATCCCCGCACTTGGGAGGCAGAGACAGGAGGATCGCGCAGGTTCGAAGCCAGCCACGCACGCTGGCTTAGGAGACCCTGTTTCCAAACAAAAATGTAAAAGTAGGTCTGGGAGTGTAGCCCGGAGGTAGAAGGGCTTCCAGGAACCCCAGTACCACCAAAAAAAAAAAAAAAAAAAAATAGAGCTGGGTATGATAGTGCACGACTGTAGTCCTAGTACTGGGAGCCTCCTGTCTCAGGCTCCCAGTCTCGCAGTGCTACTGCAAGAGACCTAGTGTCAGTCACTGAATATGCTTACTTCCCAAGAAGAAACATCCTCCCTGGGACAACAGAACCTGCCCATTTGCCATGGGAATGCTGAGAAGGAGAAAGCTATTACACTGCTTCCTACCAGTACTTCCTACCCATCCTAACTTCCTAACTCTAAGTGATAAAACAATACTAAAGTAAATTTGTAGCATTTCAAATGATTAAAGTTACTTTGAGCCAGGTATGGTGGCACACCCTTGTAATCTCAGTACTTGGGAAGCTGAGACAGGAGGATCACAGGTTCAAGGACAGTCTCAATAACTAGTGAGACCTATTTCCAAATAAAATAGGGCTGACTTAACTCAGAGGTAGTTAAATTCCCCAGTACCAAACACACATAGTTACTTTCTGAGCTGAGGGTATAGTTCAGTGGTAGACCATTTGCTTTGCTTTGCCTGAGTGAGGCCCTGGTTCCATCCCCTATACTACCCAAAACAACAGCAACCAAAAAAGTTGCTTTCCTTTTTTCTTTTACTGTTGCAGTGCTAGGAATTGAACCCAGGGGGCTTCTACCTCTGAGCTATATCCATACTAGCCTTATTTTACCTGCAAACAGGGTCTCACTAAATTGCTGAGGGCTTAGTAAGTTCCAGAAGCTGATCAGAACCTGGAATCCTCCTGTCTTAGCCTCCCAAATACTAGGATCACAGGTATGCACCACCAAGCCCCACTACTTTCTATTTTTGAAAGACATTGAGAAACATAATTTAATAGTTTGCCCCCTTTTGAAAAAAAAAACACATCACAGCAAGCTTACACACTGTTTAGTATACATAAGATTAAGAGCAGTTCTGTCTGCAATTACATGTCACACAACCATGAGAGTGAGAAGACCCACAATCATCCTCAGATCTCCGGAGGAAGTATACTCAGTCATCAGTACATCCACAAACTTAACCAACCAAAGGTGGTTTAGGGAATAATGACAAGAAAAACAATCCAGATATGTGCAGTGCAAACATATTCTTTTAAAAATATTTTTGAGCCAGACGCGGTGGCACATGTTTGTAATCCCTGGATTGGGGAGGCTGAGACAGAAGGATCGCAGTTTGCGGACAGCCTCAGCTAACTAGTGAGGCCCTTTGCAACTCAGTGAGATCCTGTTTCAAAATAAAGAATAAAAAATAGGGCTGGGGATGTAGGGAACCCCTGGGTTCCATCCCCAGTACTGCCAAAAAAAAAAAAAAAAAGAAATAAAAGAAAAATGAATTAAAAAAATAATAGGGCTGGAGGTATAGCTCAGAGGTAGAATGCCCCTGGGTTCCATCCCCAGTACCGCCGAAAATATATATACTATAAATATATATGACATATTATTTATATGTGATTAATATTAATTATATAATTATATTGTATATTACTGTAAATATATATACATATACATATATATATATATATATATATATATTTTTTTAGCTGGGTGCGGTGGTGCACAGTTGTAATCCCAGTACTTGGGAGGCTGAGATAGAAGACTCACAGGTTCTCTGCCAGCCTCAGCTACCTAGCAAGGCCTTCAACAACTCAGACAGTTTCAAAATACAGAATAAAAAATAGGGCCGGGAGTGTAGCTCAGAGGTAGAATGCCCCCAGGATCAATCCCCAGTACCACCCCCCAAAAAACATATTTTTTAATCCACATTTAGCAGGTGGAGGGCTAACTGTAAACCATAACAAACTACTGACACAGCACTCACATTGTACTGGGTACTGTATGACGTCCATAGGTTGTAAGCAAGAACTGTGCTATTTGAAATACGGCACTAGAGCTCTGCTGCCTAGAGAGGGTCCTGGACTCAGTCCTCCACAGGTATCAAGGAAGGACTCTATACTCCATGCACAGAAGATCAACTGAGAAGCCAGGCGTGGTGGCGCACGCTTGTAATCCCAGCATTTGGGAGGCTAAGACCAGAGGATTGCGGTTCGGGGACAGCCTCAGCTACTTAGTGAGGCCCTCCGCAACTCAGTGAGACCCGGTTTCAAAATAAAGAACAAAAAATAGGGCAGGGGGTGTAGCTCGGAGGTCAAATGCCCCTGGGTTCCACCCCCAGACCCACAAAAAAAAAAAAGAAGATCAACTGAGGACGCAAGCACCATCCACACTACTCTCTTGTCCCAGCTGTGGAGAACAGAAGCAAAATCAGGTAGAAAGGCATGGGCTCTCACGTACGCATTAGCTCTGTACACACGTGCGTGTGCACACATTTGACGAGGAATTAAACCCAGGGCCTTGCACATTCTAGACGAACTCGCTAACACCAAGCTATACCCCCAGTTTCTTTTTTCTTTCTTTCTTTTTTTTTTTTTTTTACAGTACTGGGAATTCAACCCAAAGGCATTCTACCTCCAAGCTACACCCGCAGCCCTATTTTAATCTCTACTGTGAAACAGAGTCTAAATTGCAGAGGGCTTCAGAAGTTGCCAGGACTAGCTTTGGACCTATAATCCTCGTTGTGGTAGGCCTTCCCCAACCCTTCTGTAAATTTTATTTTGAGATAGGGTCCTAAGTAGTTTTAAAGGCTGGCCTTGAACTTTGGTCCTCCTTGCCTGGGTCTCCCAAATAGCTGAGATTACAGGGAAGAATTACTTTGTCTACTTACAGAAGGTCCACTTGCCTTTTTTTTTTTTTTGCAGGTCTGGGGATGGAACCCAGGGGCATTTGACCTCCAAGCTACACTCCCTGCCCTATTTTTTATTCTTAATTTTGAAACAGGGTCTCACTGAGTTGCGGAGGGCCTAAGTAGCTGAGGCTGTCTGCGAACCACGATCCTACGGTCTCGGCCTCCCAAATGCTGGGATTACAAGCATGCGCCACCTTGTCCAGCTTTTTGTTTTTTTGGTAGTACTGGGGACTGAACCTAAGGGCATTCAATCTGTGAGATACATCCCCAGTCCTTTTTTATCCTTTTCTGTTTCAAAATAAGGTCTAGCTAGTTTGGTGAAGCTGGCTACAAACCTTTGATCCTCCTGTCTCAGCCTCCCAAGTACTGGGATTAAAGGTGTGTAGCACTACACTTGGCTTGAGTCACTTTTTGGGGAGAAAGGGGCACTGAGGATTGAACCCAGAGGCTTTCTACCTCCGAGCTACACCCTAAGCCTAATTTTATTTCTTATTTAAAAACAGGGTCTTAAGCCAGTTGTGGTGGCCCACGCTTGTAATCCCCGCGCTTGGGAGGCTGAGACAGGAGGATCGCACAGGTTTGAAGCCAGCCTCAGCTACTTAGTGAGGCTCTCAGCAACTTAGTGAGACCCTGTTTCCAAATAAAATATAAAAAAGGTCTGGGAGTATAGCCTGGAGGTAGAAAGCCTCTGGGTTCCACCCCTAGTACCACCAAAAAAAAAAAAAAAAAAAAAAAAAAAAACCAGTTGCTGACAGCCTCCCTAAATTGTGAAAGTTGTCTTTGAACCTGCAATCCTGTCTCGGCCTCCCAAGTACTGGAATTACAAACATGTTGCCACCACACCCAGCTCTTGAGTCACTTTTAAACTGCGCAAAAAGTTCTAGAATACCAGGATCAGTGGCACACACCTGTAATCCCAGTACTTGGGAGTCTGAGACAGGAGGACTGCAGGTGCGAAGCCAGACTCAGCAACTTAGTAGACTCTGTTCCCAAGTAAAAAATAAAATAGGTCTGGGAGTGTAGCCAGAGGTACACAAGGTCTTTGGGTTCCATCCCCAGCACCAATAAACAAACAAAAATTAAAAAGGGCTAGGGACATGGTGGTGCATGCTTGTAATACCAGTACTTGGGAGACTGAGACAGGAGGACCACAGGTTCACAGCCAGCTCAGCTACTGCTGAGGCCCTCCACAACTTAATGAGACCTTGTTTCAAAATGAAAAATAAAAAATAGGGTTAGGGTATAGCTGGAAGGTAGAATGCCTCTGGGTTCAATCTCCAGTACCACAATAATGAGCAAAAGGGGAGGAGGGCTTAAGAGTGTGGCTCAGGGGTAGAATGCCTCTGGGTTCAATCCCTAGCACCAAAATAAATGAAATCAAAACATTTTCTCCGTGTGTATGGTACCGGGGATTGAACCCAGAGACATTCTACTTCCAAGCTATAACCCCAGCCTGACTATATTTCTTATTTGGAAACAGAGTCATGCTGGGTTGCTAGAGCCTTGCTAAATTGCCAAAGTTGGCTTTAAATGTGAGATAACACTGTCTCAGCCTCTCTAGTACTGTGATTACAGGTGTGCACCACCAGACCCAGCTTTTTTTAAAAAAAGGGTTTTTTTAAAGGGCTGGGGATGCGCAGTGGTAAGTTGCTTCTGGGTTTAATCCCCAGGACCAAGGAGGTAGGAGGAAAGGAAAGGGAAGAAGAGGGAGAGAAGGGGGAGGGAGCAGATGGGGAGGGGGAGGGAAGGGAGCTACCAAACCAGCTTTATTTCAGTTTTTCAACTTCTTATTGGAAACGATTTCCAGGTTTTATATATATATATATATATATATATATATATATATATATATATATATACACATATATATATATATATATATATATATATATATATATATATACACACACACACACACACATATATATATATATATATATATATATATATATTTTTTTTTTTTTTTGGTGGTACTGGGGGTGAAACCCAGGGGCTTTTCTACCTCTGGGCTACACTCCCAGACCTAATTTATACATTATTTGGGAACAGGGTCTCACTAAGTTGCTGAGAGCCTCACTAAGTAGCCTAGGCTGGCTTCGAACCTGTGCGATCCTCCTGTCTCAGCTTCCCAAGCACTGGGATTACAAGCATGCGCCACCATGCTCCCTACCACGCCTGGCTACAGGTTAGAAAGAATTTGAAAGAATGAGAGCATAAGAAAGCTGGGCGTAGTGGAACCTACCTTCTAGGCACTTCAGAGGCTGAGTTAAGAGGATCGCTTGAACACAAGAGTCTGAGGCCAGCCTGGACAACATGGTGAGACTCCTAACTTTTTTTTTTTTTTTTTTTTTTGCGGGTCTGGGGACAGAACCCCGGGGCATTCAACCTCTGAGCTACACCCCTTGCCCTATTTTTTTTTGTTCTTTATTTTGAAACAGGGTCACTGAGTTGCGAAGGGCCTCGTAAGTAGCTGGGGCTGTCTCTGACCCATGATCCTCCTGTCTCAGCCTCCCAAGTGCTGGGATTACAAGTGTGCGTCACCACGCCCAGCTAACATAGCAGGTTACACTTGTAATGCCACCATTTGAGAGTCTGAGACAGGAGGATCGCACAGTTCAAAGCCAGCTTCAGCTACTTAGTGAGGCCCTTTGAAATTTAATGAGACCTGGTTTCAAAATAAAGAATAAAAATAGAGATAGGGGTGTAGCTCAGAGGTAGAATGCCTCTGGCTCCATCCCTAGTACCACAAAAAGACTTTCAGCAACCTAGGAAGACCCTGTTTCAAACCCCAAAATAAAAAGGGGTAGGGGTATAACTTAGAGGTAGAATAGCCTCAGCAACTTAGTGAGTCCCTCCACAACTTAGGAAGACCCTGTTTCAAAATAAAAAGTAAAATAGTGTTGTGGATGTAGCTCAGAGGTACAATTTAATAAGATAAATAAGTTTAATAAGATAAAAGTACAATTCAAGCAAGGTGCAGTGAAACATGCTTGTAATCCCAGTACTTGGGAGACTCAATAAGAGGACTGCAGGTTCAAGCCTAGCCTTTCAAAATAAAGAGTACTAGGGATATAGCTCAGATGTTGACTGTCCCTGAGTTAAATCCCCAGTGCCATAAATAAATAAACAAATAAATGAATAAATACTCCAGGTGTGGTGGCACAGGCTTGTAATCCCCGCGCTTGGGAGGTAGAGGCAGGAGGATCACGCAGGTTTGAAGCCAGCTGCGCTGACTTAAGAGACTCTGTTTCCAAATAAAAAGTATAAAAAATAAGTCTGGGAGTGTAGCCCGGAGGTAGAAGGGCTTCCAGGAACCCCAGTACCACCAAAATAAATAAATAAATAAATAAATAAATAAATAAATAAATAAATAAATAAATAAATAAATAGTGCGATTTAGAGCCAGGTGTGGCAGTACATGCTTATAACCCCAGCATTCTGGAGGCTGAGAACAGAGGATCACAGTTCAGTAACAGCCTCAGCTACTCAGCGAGGCCCTTTGGAACTCAGTGAGACCCTGTTTCAAAACTAAAAAGACTTAAAAAATAGGACTGGGGATGTAGCTCAGAGGTACAATACTCCTGGGTTCCAACCCCAGCACTGAAAAAAAAAAAAAAAAAGTGCAATTTAGTAGCCTTAAGTTGATTCACAATAACATATAGCCATCACTGCTGTCTGGTTCCATTTTTTAGCATCTCAAAAGCAAAGCCCACATCCATTAAGCTGTCTCCACTCTCTCCTGCCCTGGCAACCACAGTCTGCCTCTAGCTCTGTGGATAGGCCCACTCTGGATAATCCAGTGGCACACATTTGTAATGCATTTGGGAGTCTGAGACGGGAGGATCGCACAGGTTCGAAGCCAGCCTCAGCTACTTAGTGAGGCCCTTTGAAACTTAGTGAGAACTGGTTTCAAAATAAAGAAATAAAAATAGGGATAGGGGTATAGCTCAGAGGTAGAATGCCTCTGGGCTCCATTCCTAGTACCACAAAACAAAAACAAAAACAAAAAAAAAACAGAAGCAGGACATGTGGTCCTTGTGCCTGGTTGCTTTCAGAATGCTTTCAAGGCTGTCCAGGTTGTGGCTGGCATCAGCATTTCGTTCCTTCTTATTCTGGTGCAGACAGGTTTCTGAGTCTACTCCCTTTCACTCAGTAAAATGACCCTGATATTCAACCATGTTGTTATGAACATAAGTAGTTTCTTCATTTTTATTGCTGGGGAGTATTCCCTCCTCTTTAGAATATTCCAGAAATTGTTAGTTGAGTCACCAGAAGATATTTCAACCCAGATACTTTTTCCAGAAATATGTCCATATAACTCTCCAGGAGTGGTGGTATCTTCCCAGAATCCCAGCTACTTGGGATGCTGAGGCAATTCCAAAAATCAAAACGTCAAAGCCAGCCCATCTTGAAGTAAAGTTTAAAAAGCCAGGTTGGGAGGCTGAGACAAGAGGATCACAGGTTCACAGCCAGCCTGAGCAACTTAGCGAGACCCTATTTCAAAATAAAAAATAACATATGGCTAGGGTTGTACCTTAAAAGAATGCCGCTGACCGTCGTGGCGCACGCTTGTAATCCCCGCACTTGGGAGGCTGAGACAGGAGGATCACTCAGGTTCAAGGCCAGCCTCAGTTACTTAGTGAAACCCTGTTTCCAAATAAAATATAAAATAGATCTGGGAGGTAGAAACCCTCTGGGTTCCACCCCCAGTACCACCAAAAAAGCAAAATGCCCTGTGTTCCATCCCAAGTATGTATAAATAAACAGATAAAAAATAATGACTAGAGAGCTGGGTATGGTGGTGCATGCCTGCCATCTCAGTACTTGGGAGGCTGAGACAGGAGGATTGCAGGTTTAGCACTAGCCTCAGCAATTCAGTAAGACCTGGTTTCAAAAGAAAACACAGGAGTCAAGCATGGTGGCATGCATTTTTAATTCCAGTACTCGGGAGGCTGAAACAGGAGGATTGCAGGATCATGGCCAGCCTCAGCAACTGGTGAGCCCCTCCACAACTTAATGAGACCCTGATTCAAATTAAAGAATAAAAAATAGGGCTGGGGGTGACTCAGAAGTACAGTTTCCCTGGGTCCAATCCCCAGTTCCATAAATAAATAAATAAATAAATAAGAAATAAAAAACACAGATGGGGTTATAGCTCAGAGGTAGAATACTCCTGGGTTCAATCCCCAGTACCACAACAAAACAGAAGGACTGGGAATGAAGCTCAGTGGCACAGCAAGCAAGGTGCTAGGTTCTATCTCTAGTACAAAATAAATAAATAAATAAATTATATATATATATATATATATAGATAGATAGATAGATATAAACTCATGATTAATTTACAATTAATGGGGCTATAATTTATGGGGTTGTAATATATTTGCAAATGAAAAAAAAAAATTTTTTTTTTTGGTGGTACTGAGGGTGGAACCCAGAGGCTTCCTCCGGGCTATACTCCCAGACCTTTTTTATATTTTATTTGGAAACAGGGTCTCACTAAGTTGCTGGAAGCCTCACTGAGTAGCTGAGGCTGGCTTCGAACTCGTGCAATCCTCCTGTTTCAGTCCCCCAAGCGCAGGGATTACAAGCGTGAGCCACCACGCCCGGCTGCAAATGAAAATTTGAAAACTCAAAATGCAGAACATATACATCCCCATACAATCTTTTATATGAAATTCCAAAATCTAAAAACCCCTTACATATCAACTGTTTTTGGTAAATTTTCAGCAATCTTTTGAGGCAAATCTTGGCCTGCAAGCCACTGTCTCTTTAGAGTCTTTATTTACTACTACTAGTGAAAATATTCATAATTTTGCTATAGAATTACAAATTATATCTAATAATAAATCCCTTTAGGGGATTTTTTTTGGTAGCAGTAGGGATTGAACCCAGGGCCATTCTACCTCCGAGGTACACCCCCGCCTGATTTAGGGGGTATAATTCATATATGACCTATGTAACAAGTTCCATTTCTTTTTCTTTTCCTTTTTTTTTTTTTTTTTTTGGGTGATACTGGGGATGGGACCCAGGGACCTTCTACCTCTGGGCTATACTCCCATACCTTTTTGTGTCTGTGTGTGGTACTGAGGATTGAACCCAGGAGTATCCGACCTCCAAGCTACACTCCAACCCGTGTGTGTGTGTGTGTGTGTGTGTGTGTGTGTGTGTGTGTGTGTGTTACCAGGGATAGAACCCAGAGGCACTGTACCTCTGAGCTACACTCCCAGCCCTAGTTTTTAGTTGTTTATTTTTCTTTTGCGGGTCTGGAGATGGAACCCAGGGGCATTCAACCTTCAAGATACACACCCTGCCCTATTTTTTCATTCTTTATTTTGAAACAGGGTCTCACTAAGTTGCCAAGAGCCTCACTAAGTAACTGAGGCTGTCTGCAAACCGTGATCCACCAGTTTCCACCTCCCAAATGCTAGGATTACAAGAGTGCGCCACCATGCCCAGCTTTAGTATTTTTATTTTTGAAACAGGGTCTCACTGAGATGCAAAGCACCCCGCAGAGTAGCTGAGGCTGTCCATGAACCAAAGTCATCAGGTCCCCGCCTCCCGAATGCTTGTCAGATTACAAGCATGCGCCACCATGCCCAGCCCTATTTTTTTATTCTTTATTTTGAAACAAGGTCTCACTTAAGTTGAGGAGGGCCTCACCAAGTAGCAGAGGCTGGCTGCGAACTGTGATCCTCCTGTCTCAGCCCCGCAAGGACTGGCTATTTTATTTTTTATTTGGAAACAGGGTCTAAGTTGATGAGAGCCTGAGTTGCGAAGGTTGGCTTTGAACCTACAATCCTCCATTCTCAGTCTCCCAAATACAGAGATTACAAGTGGACACCACCATGCCCGGCTCACATTCCATTTCTATAATTAGGAAATTTTGTAAATCTATATATAACCCTACAGGTGGTGGATAAAAGCAGTGGCTCTATATTTACATAGTCTTTCATGAGACAAAAATTAAAAAGTTACTACAATCAGTGAACAGCAACAAACTGCTAAGGAATAGCTGGCCCTGTTACATCACTAAAAGGATGGATTCTACCCAGGCTCTCCTCTATGAGCCACATCCATCACAAGCAGCCACAAATGTGGAAAATAAGGCTTAGAGTACAGCCCAGATGTAGAATGCCCTACGTTCAATCCCCAGTACCATAAATAGTGTGTTTCTTAAGATAATTCTCCTCTGCAGAATCCATTTGAAGAAGCAGTTATCTAATTAATGCAAAACGTCTATTCCATAGTATATTAGTTAAAAGTCAACTATCAGCTGGGCATGGTGGCACATGCTTGTAATCCCAGTACTTGGGAGGATGAGACAGGAGGATTGCAGGTTTGCAGCCAGCCTCAGCTACTTAGTAATGTCCTCTGCAACTTAATGAGACTCTGTTTCAAAATAAGAGTGAGCCCTGCGTGGTGGCGCACGCTTGTACTCCCCGCGCTTGGGAGGCTGAGACAGGAGGATCGCACAGGTTCGAAGCCAGCCTCAGCTACTTAATGAGGCTCTCAGCAACTTAGTGAGACCCTGTTTCCAAATAAAATATAAAAGGTCTGGGAGTATAGCCCGGAGGTAGAAAGCCTCTGGATTCCACCCCCAGTACCACCAAAAAAAAATAAAAATAAAATAAAAGAGTGAAAATATAGGGCTGGGGTGTAGCTCAGAGGTAGAATGCCCCTGAGTTAACCCCCCCCATACTGGAAAAAATAAAGGTCAATTATCAACCAGAGTGGTGTCACACATCTGTAATCCCATCGGGAGGCTGAGACAGGAGGATCGCAGGATTGAGGCCACCCTTAGCAACTTAGCAAGACCCTGTTTCAAAATAAAGAACATAAAAGAACTGGTGATGTAGCTCAGAGTTGGAATCCCCGAGTTCGTTTTCTAGTATCACGCACACATAAACGTAAACTTTAACTTCAGAGATAACACATGCTCTTATACGGATATTTCTTTAACTAGACTGCTGTCATTCTATGTTGTATGAAAAGATTAATACTCAACTTTCTTCAATTTACAATTCTACAAACAGTAACACTTAAAGATTGCTATTGGGAGTACTGAGGACTGAGCCCAGAGGCACTGCACCGCCAAGCCATACCCCTAGCCCTTTTCATTTCTTGTTTTGAAATAGGGTCTTGCTAAGTTGCTGAGAGTCTCACTACTTGCTGCGGCTGTCCTTGAACCTACCATCCTCCTATCTGAGCCTCCCAAGAGAATTATATGCATGCACCATCATGCACAGCTTACCTTTTTTTATAAACCATTTAATATTATGTAGTTAATCCTAAGAACATTGGTCGAAAGCTTTCAGTGCTTGGCATTCCACTTTTGACCATTTTTCTATAGTAAAATAAAAGGCAAATTGACCCAACTTGGTACTCTGAAATACTACGAGTATGTTCTGTGAGTTTTTTATTTTTTGTGGTACTAGAGATTGCATCCATGGCATTTAGCCTCCGAGCTACATCTGCAGCCCTCTTTCATTCTTTCTTTGGAAACAGGGTCTCACTGAGCTGTGGAGAGCCTGACTGAATAGCTGAGGCTGTGCGCGAACCTGCGATCCTCCTGTCTCAGCCTCCTAAGTACTGGGATCACAAGCGTGCGCCACCGCGTCCAGTTCTGTAAAAAAAAAATTTTTTTTTTTTTGGTGGTACTGGGGGTAAACCCAGAAGCTTTCTATCCCCAGGCTATACTCCCAAACCTATTTTATATTTGATTTGGAAACAGGGTCTAAGTTGCTGAGAGCCTCACTGGATAGCTAAGGCTGGCTTCGAAACTGTACGATCCTCCTGTCTCCGCCTCTCAAGCACAGGGATTACAAGCGTGCCCACCACACCTGACTCAATTCTGTAAAATTTAATATGCAGTTCAGACCACAGGATGAGAGTCAAAGAGAATGTTCTTCATTTCAACAAGAGTTGTCACAGTACTCCATTCTCAGACCAGGACTAAAAATGTTAAGAAATCACTCATTTCCATACCATTTCTCTGGAAAGCTGTAAATTTCAGAGTGAGTGAGTGAGTGAGTGTGTGTGTGTGTGTGTGTGTGTGTGTGTGTGTGTGTTTACAAGGACTGAACATTGAACCAGGGGCACTCTACCTCCGAACTATACCCTTGGCCCCATTTTATTTTGAAATAGGAACATGACAAATTGGTGAGACTGGCCTCGAACCTGCAATCCTTCTGTCTCAGCCTCCCAAGTACTAGGATTATAGGCATGTGCCATCACACCCAGCTGCAATTCCATGCTGAAGCAAGAAAATACCAAACTTTACATACAGCAAGTTGATTGAGTCCTCCTAGGCATCAATGTAAGCATTCCGCCACCATGAAGAGCATAAAGAGCAAGTCTGATAATTGAATCCTATGTATTCAGGGACAGATGCTACAACACTCACTTTATACCTCACAGACACGTAGAAGAGCTGGAACATGCATCCTCATTACCCACGTGTGGACAAGCATCCACAAAGAACCAGCCTAGACTAACACTGGTTATCTGAAGGCACCAACAGGAAGCTTCTGGAAATCTTAATTGTGGTTTCTTAAAAAACTTTTGAGTAGCACGTGATGCAAAGATGTGACAAAGACCCTTCCTAAGGCCACATCCATGTGAAGAAACTCACCTGTGTTGTGCTCCTTCAACTGCAACTCCTTTATAGGCATGCCATCGGGAGTCCGAAAGGCGTTACGAATCTGCGAGAATAATGACACAAATCATGGGGGGAAATCTCAATTTTATATTTCTCCTGCTGGCTTTTATTATATATAATAATACTTTATAAGGGCAAAATTAAGTCATGCATTCTAGGCAGTCAGAAAATGCTAAACAAGTAGCACCTGCTACTCAAAATTTCCCAAGTGTAAAAGGGATCTAGCTATACTGCTTCTGGGTGCCTTTCAAAAGACACTACAATCAAAAACTTACAGTAACATATATTTGTGTATGTTTATAGTCACCAATTCACAATAGCCAATTATGGAAACAACCTAGGTGTCCATTAACAGATGAATGGATTACAAAATTATGGGATACATACAGAATGGAATTGTACTCAGCAATAAAGAAGAACGAAATTATGTCATTTACAAAAAAATGGATGGACCTGGAGAACATTATGCTGAGATTCGCCAGTCACAGAAAGGGAAGGGCCCTATGTTTTCTCTCATATGCAGAAGCCGGGGAGAAATGAGAATTCAAGAGAGACTTCAGATAATGGAGGAGAAGCCCCGGGGGAGCCAGGGAAGGGGGCAGAGGGAGGATCAATAAAGGAGAACACTTCCCTTGTGTTATCTACCTAAGGGAGAACACCAACGCAATCTCAAAGTCCTGTGTGCAAAGCGGAAGGGGAAAGGATGGGAAGGGAGCCAGGGGAAAGCCCACCAGGTGTGCATGTATGTCACTATCACCGTGAACTCCATTGTGATGTGAGACCAGAACTCGCCAATAAAAGTGTAAAATTAAATGAATGAGAACTACCACAGAAGCAGAGAGCGCAGCCTTGCGGAGAGCACAGGCTCTGCAGTGGGCCTGCCAGCCCCTCCTCCTTGCTTGCTGCTTGGCCCCTAACCTCTGGGTGCGTACTCCTCATCTGTTAGATGGAAAGCGATGCCCTGGGCTGCTCCTAGGCCACAGTCAACCCAGGCAGCTCAGTTTTTATCATCAAATGAGCCAGCCTCAGTAACTTAGCAAGGCTCTGTTTCCAAATAAGAAATGATACAGGGCAGAGGGTACAGCTTGAAGGGACAATGTCTCTGGGTTTAATCTCCAGTACCACACAAAAAAGAAAAAGTTTCAAGCCAGGCATGATGGCACATGCTTGTAATCCCAGTTCTTGGGAGCCTGAGACAGAAGGACTGAAGAAGCCAGCCTCAATAACTTAGCAAGGACCTCTAACTTAGTGAGACCGGTTTGCAAATAAGGTCTTAGTGGCGCATGCTTGCAAATCCCAATATTTAGGAGATAGAGACAGAAGGATCACAGGTTCAGGACCAGCCTCAGCTACTTAATGAGGCCCAGTGAAACTTAGTGAGACCCCGTTTCAAAAAAATAAAAAAGGGCTTCAGGTATAACTCAGAGGTAGAATGCTCCTGAGTTCAATCCCCAGTACAGAAAGAAAGGAAGAGAAAAAAGAGAAAGAAAGAAAGAAAGTAAGTAAGTAAGTGGCTGGCAGTTTAACTTGGAGGTAGAATGTCCCTGAGGTCAATTCCCAGTACCAAAAAAAGAAAGCTTCAGATTTTGAAGCATTTTAGAATTCAGATGTTCAGATTAGAGATGCTCGACCAGTAAAGTCTACTCCAAAATTCCAAACTGAAATACTTCTGGTCCCAATCATTTCAGTTGAAGGATCCTCCACCTACAGTGCTTAACATCTGGAGTAAACGCATGAATAGCACCTCCCAGGACACTGTCATAATTAAATGAACTAGAGCCGGGCGCGGTGGGCACGCTTGTAACCCCAGCGTTCGGGAGGCTGAGACCGGAGGATCGCGGTTCGCGGACAGCCTCAGCTACTCAGTGAGGCCCTCTGCAACTCAGTGAGACCTGGTTTCAAAATAAAGAAAAAAAATAGGGCAGGGGGGTGTAGCTCGGAGGTAGGATGCCCCTGGGTTCCATCCCCAGACCCACAAAATAAATAAATAAATAAATAAATAAATAAATAAGTAATAGTAATTAAATGAACTAATGCTAAACTGGGCGTGTTGGCGCAGGCTCCTAATCCCAGCATTCGGGAGGCTGAGAGAGGAGGATTGCAGATTGAGGACAGCCTAGCTACTTAGTGAGGCCCTCTGCAACTCAGTGAAACTGTTTCAAAACAAAGAATAAAAACTAGGGCTGGGGGTGTAGCTCAGAGGTAGAATGCCCCTGGGTTCCATCCCCAGTACCGCAAAAAAAAAAAAAAAAAAAGCACAATGCCTGGCACAGTTAAGCACTGCTGACTCTTACAACATTCTTCCACAAGTTCTGCCATAATTTAGTCACCAATCCTTTGCAACTGAAAGGTTATACAGCTTCCAGTTTTCACTACTGTAAATCATTACACCTTTATGTATGCATTCCTGAAACAATCTCCCTAAAGGGTGATTACCGGATCTGAAGACAGTAATCATTGTCAGATGTGTTTTATAAACCTTACCTCTATGAATACATGCACAACTGGTAAAATCTGAATATTTTCTATGGATTACACCAAAACGATTTTCTGCTTTAGATATTATATTATAGTTATCCAAGATGTTAACACAGGGAGACTAGCCCTCCCTGTAAATTTATTTGTACTTTCCTATGAATCTGTGATTTTTCAAAATAAAGTTTAAAAAAATTCTAACTGACAGAGACAGGAGCAAGCAACAGAAGACATAACCCTCACCTCCTCTTCTGTGGCGTTTTCAGGCACCCCACCTAACCGAATAAGCCTGCTAGGCTTCTCACTTGGGCCACTTCTATAATCTTCATCCTTAAGTTCAGAACATAAAATTATTTCACAAATACTTATACTTCTGTATATAAGATGAAATTCAACATAAACTCAGATATTCAGCATCAAAATCAAAGTGATTTGCACCATGTGAAGACAAGATTATCATTTTCTCTACTGGTCTGAGTTCCAAATTTTGTCTTCAAATCATTGGACTAGGGCCGGGCATGATGGTGCACGCTTGTAATCCCAGTGCTTAGGAGTCAACAACAGGAGGATCGCACAGGTTCACAGCCAGCCTCAGCTACTTAGTGAGGCTCTCAGCAACTCAGTGAGACCCTGTTTCTAAGTAAAAAACATTAAAAAAAAAAGGTCTGGGAGTATAGCCCAGAGATAGAAAAGCCCCTGGGTTCCAGCCCCAGTACCACACACACAAAAAAATCATTGAACACTAAAACCATGTGCTAATACCCAAGCCCAATGAGGGAACCCTGAAATAACAAAACAGAATGGTAAGAAAAAGAGCTGGGCATGGTAGTGCACGCTTATAATCCCAGCATTTGAGAGGCTGAGACCGGAGGTTCGCAGTTCACGGCCAGCCTCAGCTACTTAGTGAGGCCCTTTAGCAACTCAGTGAGACCCAGTTTCAAATTAAAGAATAAAAATAGGGCAGGGGGTGTAGCTTGGAGGTCGAATGCCCCTGGGTTCCATTCCCAGACCCACAAAAAATAAATAAATAAAAAACAAAGAATATGAAATAGGGCTGGGTAGTTATAGCTCAGAGGTAGAATGCCATTGGGTTCAATCCCAGCACCACATAATATATAGTTAAATAAATAAGCTATCTATAAGCAAATTTCAGAAAAAAGTCAAAAGATGTCATCTGAGTATGACTTAACATAATTCAGAGAAATCTGGACTTTTTGTATTTAGAAATTTTGCCTCTAATTTTCCCCCATTTAAAAAGTTTTTTTTCCCCCTTTGGTTATCCTGGAGATTGAACCAAAGGACAAATTTTTCCTCTGAGCTACATCTCCAGGCCTATTTTGTTTTATATTTTGAAATAGGGTCTAAGTTACAGAGTGACTCGCTAGGTTGCTGAGGCTCGTCATGAACTTGTGATCCTCCTGTCTTGGCCTCCCAAGTACTTGGATTACAAATATGCTCCACCACATCCAGTTTTTATTTTATTTATTTATTTATTCATTTACTTATGTATGGCACCAGGGATTGAACCATCCAGCATTCTACCTCTGAGCTAACACCCCAGCCCTATTTTATTATTTTTGAAACAGGGTCTCACTAGGTCATAGAGGACCTCACTAAGTAGCTGAGACTGGCTGAGAACCTGCAATTCTCCTGTCTCAGCCTCCCAAGTACTGGGATTACAAGAGAGTACCACCTGGCCTGGTGTGTGTGTGTGTGGGGGGGGGGGTGTACTGGGATGGAACCCAGAGACATTCTACCTCCGAGTGGCACCTCTAGCCCTATTTTTTATTCTTTATTTTGAAACAGGCTCTCACTGAGTTGTAAAGGGCGTCACTAAGTAGTTGAGGCTGGCTGAGAACCTGAGCAATTTTCCTGTCTCAGCCTCCCAAATGCTGGGATTACAAGCTTGCGCTACCACGCCCAGCTTCAGGTCCGGCTTTTATTTATTTTTAAATTGTTTTGCAGGCCAGGCGTGTTGGCTCATGCTTGTAATCCCCGCGCTTAGGAGGCTGAGACAGGAGGATCGCACAGGTTTGAAGCCAGCCTCAGCTACTTAGTGAGGCTCTCAGCAACTTAGTGAGACCCTGTTTCCAAATAAAATATAAAATAGGTCTGGTAGTATAGCCCGGAGGTAGAAAGCCTCTAGAAAGCCCCCAGTACCACCAAAAAATAAAATAAAATTTTAAAAAATTGTTTTGCAGTCCTGGGAATTTAACTCAGTGGCATTCTACCTCTGAGCTTTATAAACCCAGTCCTTTGTTGTTATTGGTACTGGAGACTGAAGCCAGGGGGTGTTCAGCCTCCTAAGTGGAATCAAAGGCATGCACCTACATAGACCACAGGACTTAACTTTTGAGAAAAAGTCTCCTATAACTAAGTGACAACATCTCCTAATTAAGCCTGACACAATCACTGACAGTGTCCTCTTCAACTCTTCAAAGCAGGCTAGCCAGGAATGCTGGCGCATGTCTTTAATCCCAGTATTTGGAAGGCTGAG
This sequence comes from Muscardinus avellanarius, assembly GCF_963383645.1. Taxonomy (NCBI): domain Eukaryota; kingdom Metazoa; phylum Chordata; class Mammalia; order Rodentia; family Gliridae; genus Muscardinus; species Muscardinus avellanarius. The sequence continues at coordinate 141,192,118 of NC_137790.1, forward strand.
ATAGGAGGAGTGGAAGTTTAGTGCCAGCCTCAGCAACTTAGCAAGACACTGTTTCAAAATGAAAAATAGGGCTTGGGTCTATCTTGGAGGTAGAATGCACCTAGGTTCAAATGTCCGTACCACACACACAAAAAAAAAAATCAAAATAAAACTTAAAAAGCAGCTTGATTTAGACTCTAACAGTCTCAAAACCAATATTTGGTTAAGATATATTTATATTATTGTCCAAAATAACAGAAACTTAAATAGAGATGGTTAATGTCTTTGTCTATTGGGCAGGAGTGTTACTGAGGATTGATATCATGGGCATTCTACCTCTGAGCTACATCCCCAGACCTGTTTTTTTCATTTTGAAACAGGGTCTAAGTTGTTGAGAGTCTCACTAAATTGCTGATTGCATGCATGAGCCACCAACTAAAATAGGTTCAAAATCCTTTTTTTAGCCAGATGTGGTGGCACACGCTTGTAATCCCCGCACTTGGAAGGCTGAGACAGGAGGATGGTGCAAGTTCAAAGCCAGCCTCAGCTACTAAGTGAGGCTCTCAGCAACTTAGTGAGACTCTGTTTCCAAATAAAATATAAAATAGGTCTGAGAGGATAGCCTGGAGGTAGAAGAGCCCCTGGGTTCCATCCCCAGTAACTAACACACACACACACACACACACACACACACACACACACACACACCACCACCACCACCACCACCATCAACAACAACAACAACAACAGAAAAAAAAATTAAAAAATAAAGACGATAGGGGTATAGATCACAGGTAAAACAACCATGTGTTCAATCCCCAGTTCCACATACACACAAAAAAAGATGATTTTTATTATATTGCAACCATAAGTCTCCTTACTTAAAAAAAACTTGTAATTTAACATCACTTCTTAAACGAGATATGGTGGCACATGCTTGAAATCCCAGTACTTGAAGGGCTGAGACAGGAAGACCACACGCAGGTTTGTGGCCAGCCCTGGTTACTTAGGGAGGCCCTCCACAACTTGGTGAGACCTTGTTTCAAAATAAATAGCTGGGCATGGCAGCCCACACTTGTAATCCCAGCATTTGAGAGGCTGAGTCAGAAGAACAGCTAAGGCTGTTCGTGGACAGCCTCAGCTACTTAGACTCTCAAAAACTTAGTGAGACCCTGTTTCCAAATAAAGTATAAAATAGGTCTGAGAGTATACCCTGGAAGTAGAAAGTCCCTGGTTTCCACCCTCAGTACCAATAAATAAATGAATAAATAAATAAATAAATCCTTAATCACAAGGCTTGATTATGCAAATGTTATGAAAAACAACTTCCAAAAATTGATACTTTCATACTAATTATCTCAGAGTATTTACATACGTACAATGAAGCAAAATAATGAATAACAAAATAAAAATATGACCTAAGCCAGGTGTGGTGTCACATACCTATAATCCCAGTAGCTAGAAGGCTGACAGGAAGATCATAGGTTTGAGGACAGTCTTAGCAAGTAGTGAGACTTTCATCAACCTAGCAAGACTCTTTTTCAAAATAAAAATGAGGCCGGGCCTGGTGATGCACGCTTGTAATCCCAGCATTTGGGAGGCTGAGACAGGAGGATCACGGTTTGTGGACAGCCTCAGCTATTTAGTGAGGCCCTCTGCAACTCAGTGAGACCCTGTTTCAAAATAAAGAATAAAAAAATAGGGCTGGGAGTGGCTTGGAGGTAGAATGCCCCTGGGCTCCATTCCCCCGTACTACAAAAATAAATAAATAAATGAAAATGAAAATGAAATAAGGCTAGGGGTGTAGCTCAGAGGAGGAATTCCCCTGGGTTCAATCCCTAGTACCATTAAAAAAAATTGCACAAACAAATAATCTGAGCCAAGTATGGTGGCACACACCTGTAATTCCAGTATTTGGGACACTGAAATGGGAGGATCACAAGTTCAATATCAGTCTTAGCAACACAGCAAGACCCTTTTTCCTAAAAACATAATTAAAAAAGTGCTGGGAGTGTAAGAGTGTAGCTTGGAAGTAAAATGCCTCTGGGTTTGTGGTGGTGTATGCTTGTAATCCCAGCATTTGGGAGGCTGAGAGTGGAGGATCGCAGTTCACGGACAGCCTCAGTTACTTAGTGAGACCCCTGCAACTCAGTGAGACCTGGTTTCAAAATAAAGAAAAAATAGGGCAGGAGACGTAGCTCAGAGGTCGGGTGTCCATGGATTCCATCTCCAGACACGGAAAAAAAAAAAAAAAAAAAAAGACTCTGGGTTTGATCACCAGTATCACAAAAAATAGAAGGGGTGGGGAAATAGGGAGGGGAGGGGAAAAGAAAATATAGTCTGAGCTGAGACCTCTCTCCTTTTTTGCAGCACTAGTAGTGGAACCCATGGACATTCTACCTGTGAGCTATACCCCTAGCCGGATTTTTTAATTTTCTTTTTTTTCATTAAAAACTTTTTTTTTGCAGTACTGAAGATAGAACCCAGAGGCATTCTACTTCCAAGCTACACCCCCAGTCCTGTTTCTTATTCTTTACTTTGAAACAGGGTCTCATTAAATTGCGGAGGGCCTAAGTAGCTAAGGCTGGCCACAAACCTGTGCTCCTCCTGTCTCAGCCTCCTAAGTACTGGGATTACAAGCATGCACTGCCACGCCTGGCCCTTTTCACTTTAACAAAGGATCTTGACGAATTGCCAAGGCTGGGCTCAAACTTGCAAACCTCTTGCCTCAGCCTCCTGAGGTGTCAGAATTACAAGCATGTACTGCTATGCCTGGACAAATTTTGCTTTTTAATGGTACTGCAACAAGAGATAGAGAACTGAATGCCCTGGACTCTATACTTCATCCTTCAGAAAAGCTTTATAAAAAAGAAAATCACTTCATCAACATACCTGAAGGTCCCGTTGTGCATCTCGGGCTGTTTTGCCCTCTGGAAAAGACTTGTTCTGGCCATAGCCAAATATCTGGCCTCCTGGTAACCTGTGGTCCACATCGCGGTACTCCATACTTCTATAATCAGTGTCTTGTCGGCCAAGAAAATCCAAATCGCCTTCTTCTTTAAACAGACCAGGATCTGGAGTCTGTTTTTCATCTCCAGAAAGCTGTGACTTGTCTTGGTCTTGAATTGGACTCTGGCTGTTCTGAAAGTCTGATGAAGGTTCGTGTTCAAAGGCTACACCTTGTGTTTCTCCTTTTTTTTCTGGGTGCTCAGATTCTCCCTTCTGAACACCAAAAGCAGGCCTTTCTACTGTATGATCATGTGTGAATTCTTCTCTCTTGTTCACATGTTCTCTATCTTGTGTAGAGGGCTGGATATAATCCAAACTTTTTGGATTCACAGGAGGGATCTCCCTATCTCTAAATTCCATACAAGGTCCCATCTCTCTGCTCCTAAAATCCTGGTCAGTCCTGGACCGGTGTCTACCTCTGAAATTTGAATGTGGTGTATCCCTGTCCCTAAAGTCTAGATCAGCAGTACCTGAACCTCGGCCTCTAAAGTCCACCTGTGTTTCATCTTTATCCCTGAAGTCCAAACCAGACACATCTCTGTTCCTAAAATCAGAGCGAGACTGATCTCTGGTCCTGAAATCCAAGTTTGGTAAATCTCTTCCCCTAAAATCGGCATGGGATCCGTCCCGACCTCTAAAATCTAAACTGTAAGTGCCCTGGCCCCTATAGTCAGACGGAGGGGCATCCCTACCTCTAAAGTCAACAGTGTGAGCATCCCTGTCTCTGTAGTTCATATGGGGTATCTCTCTACCTCTGTAATTCATCGCAGTCCCATCTCCACCCCTGTAGTCCATAGGTGGCCCTTCTCTATCCCGAAAATCCCCAGAGTGCATATCCCGCCCCCTGAAGTCCAACTGTGATGTATCTCTGCCCTGGAACTCAGCAGATGAGAAATCCCCCCCCCTGAAGTCATGTCCAGGCCCCTCCCCTCCTCGATAGTCACCATGCGGTCCATCTCTAGCTCCGCAGCTGAAAGAATGCTCCTCTGCGCTTGCAAAGGGAGGCCCCGAGTGCCCCTGGAAACCAAAGGGGAGTGAGTCTCTGCCAGCAAAGTTGCCAGAGTGTCTCTCTTGAGCATGACTCTTAAGGGGAGGAGGAGGATAATCCCTGTTCCACCCGGGAGCAAACCTTTCTTCTTGGCTCCCACTGTAGAAACAAAGACAGTGTTATTCATATTGTCCAGAGAGTTTGAAATCTACACACCAGCATATTCTTCTCTAATCACAGCACATTCTTCTTTAAACATTTTTTTGGGGGCAGAGTTCTGTTACAAGGTCCTAGATCTGCAGAATACAGCAAAGTTTTGCTATTTTAAGACGAAGTGACGGAGTAAACTGCTATGCTCCCATTTCAGAACACGAAGAAAGTCAACACAAGGTTTTCAACATGTCTGCTGCAGAAAAAGCTTTCACCCAGTCCTGCAACAGGGAAAATTTGCAATACCAGATAAGCTAACAATGGTGATATACCTCAAAAACTTCCATCCCCTACAGCCAGGGAACTTAGAACTCCAAGGTCAACATGCTGACTTCTTTACATTGGGGAAAAAAATCAGTGCACTGTACATTTCTTACAATAAATTTCAGAAAGTGTCTTTCCCATTGCTGCATCCAGGGATGACATTCTAAAATATTTCATTTTAGCTACAGCATGAATACCACCCAATCAAAATGGATGCAGGCCCAAAGAAACAGTGGCACCATCACCAGTAAGAGTACACCAGTGTCCACCAGTTGAGCTTTACTCTGGCTGCATCTAAATCCCAGCTCTATAGTGCCTCAACATCAAAGTGCTTAGCTAGGTCCTATTGTTGTAATTCCATGTGGCTATCACAGAAGATAGCCCAAATCACGCCATGAAGCATGTCGAAGTCACCTAAGGCAAGCATCAGTATCCAAGAGCTCGAAGCTAAAAGGATCCTAGAGACAACATCAGGCTGATAATCCTGACTCCAATGCTTCGTCCCAATTATTCAGAGTAATATGTTTTTTGTTTTTTGTTTTGTGGTACTGGGGATAGAACCCAAGGGCTTTCTACCTCCGAGCTGCAACCCCAGCCCTATTTTTTATTCTTTATTTTGAAACAGGGTCTCACGGAGTTGCAGAGGGCCTCACTAAGTAGCTGAGGCAGTCCACGAACCACGATCCTCCTGTCTCAGCCTCCCAAATACTGGGATTATAAGCGTGAACCACCATGCCTAGCTAAGAAAATGTATTTTAAAAATCAGTTTAAAGAATTCAACAAATAAACAAAAGATGGCCCTACCTTTCAGACTTCCCATCTTCTTCCCTTTTTCTAAACTCCAGAGCCGTTTACACATTTTGGTTTGGGTAGAGATTAAGGGAATATAAGTAAGCAATTAGGAGCTGGGCTTGGTGGCGCAAGCTTATAATCCCAGTACTTGGGAGGCTGAGACAGGAGGATCACAGGTTCAAAGCCAGCCTTGGCAAGTTAGCAAGGCTCTGATCAACCTAGTAAGACCTTGTTTCCAAATAAAGAAAATTTGGCTGGGAGTGTAGACTGGAGGTAGAATGCCTCTGGGTTCAACTCCCAGTACCAAAAAAAAGTAAGCAATTAGGCACCTGGGATCCTGGATAAGGACACATAAAAAAGGAAAAAACAAAATGTGAAGGATCATGTGCTGTTTATCAGTGAACAAAAGTATAAAGGTAGTAAGACCAACTCAGTCCTCTTCGTCCCGAACATACGGCTTCTATTATAAGATCCTTCTGACCTCAGATACACCATTGGAGTAAAATTCAGAAAAAAGTGATCTGGGGTCACTCAATTCAAAAGAAAAAGTTATACGACCAAACCTTTTTTTTCTTTCTTGTGTGTGTGTGTGTGCGCGTGCGTGTGTTTTACTAGGGATAGAGGCCAGGGGCGTTCTACCTCCAAGTTACCAGACTACACCCCCAACCCTGGGTGTGTTTTTTCTTTTTTTTAATTTGGAAACAGGGTCTCACTAAAATGCTTAAGCTTACTGGAAACCTACACTCCTCCTGTCTCCGTCTCCCAAGTACTGGGATGGCACCCAGCTCAACCCCTCGCCTTTTTTTTGGGGGGGCGGGTCTGGATGGTACCTCCGAGCTCTACCCCCAGCCCTATTTTTTATTCTTTACTTAGAAACACAGTCTGAGTTGCAAAGGGCCTCATTAAGTAGCTGAGGCTGGCCCCGAACCACAATCCTCCTGTCTCCACCCTCAAATGCTGGGATTACAAGTGCCATCATGCCCGACTCAAACTCTTTCTTAAACAGGATTTAACAACATTAGATACAATAATGAGCATGTAATGAATTTTAATAAATTTTCAGAATATGATGACTTTCACTGGCTACCATTAGGATCATTCATGTCTGTAAAGTTTATCATAAAAGAACAAGTTTAAATATTCTTAATAGGCCACATAATCTAACACTAAAATTAAAATGGTATATTAACTATAGTGTCTCCCATATTTAGTAGCGTTCAATAGGGCTGGGTGTGGTGGCGCACCCTTGTAATCCCAGTACTTGAGAGGCTGAAACATGAGGGTCACAGGTTTGCAGCCAGCCTCAGCTACCTAGTGAGGTCCTCTGCAATTTAGTGAGTCCTGATTCAAAATAAAGACTAAAAGATAGACGTGGTGGCTCATATTTGTAATCCTGGTACTTGGGAGGCTGAGACAGGAAGATCACAGGAGATTATATATATTTGTGTGTGGTATTAGGGATTGAATCCAGGGTCTCTCTACCTCTAAGCTATACCCCAGCCCTATTTTTTATATTTATTTATTTATTTATTTTTGGTGGTACCAGGGGCTTTTCTACTTCCTGGCTATATTTCCAGACCTATTTTATACTTTTTTTGGAAACAGTCTCACAAAGTTGCTGAGAGCCTCACCAAGTAGCTGAGGCTGGCTTCAAACCTGTGAAATCATCCTGACTCAGCCTCTCAAATGCTGGGGTTACAAGTGTGCGCCACCACACCTGGCTCTATTTTTTTTTTTTTTTTTTTTGGTGGTACTGAGGTTCCTGGAAGCCCTTCTACCTCCGGGCTACACTCCCAGACCTATTTTTACATTTTTATTTGGAAACAGGGTCTCCTAAGCCAGTGCACGCGGCTGGCTTCGAACCTGCGCGATCCTCCTGTCTCTGCCTCCCAAGCGCGGGGATTACAAGCATGCGCCACCACGCCCGGCTCTATTTTTTATTTTTTGAAACAGGTTCTTACTAAGTTGGAGAAAGCCTCACTAAGTACCAAGAATCTGTGATCCTCCTGTCTCAGCCTCCCAAGTACTGGGATAACAAGATGATAAAAGCAGGCCGTGGTGGCGCATGCTTGTAATCTCAGCATTCAGGAGGCTGAGACAGGAGGATCGCGGTTCGCGGCCAGCATCAGCTACTTAGTGAGGCCCTCCGCAACTTAGTGAGACCCTGTTTCAAAATAAAGAATAAAAAATAGGCTGTGGGGCCGGGCATGGTGGCTTGTAATCCTAGCATTTGGGAGGCTGAGACGGAAGGATCTGGGTTTGCAGTCAACCTCAGCTACTTAGTGAGGCCCTCCACAACTTAATGAGACCCTGTTTCCAAATAAAGAATAAAAAGAATATGGCTGGGAGTGTAGCTTTAAGGTAGAATGCCCTGGGTTCCATACCCAGTACCGCAAAAAAAAAAAAAAAAAAGCTGTGGGTGTAACTCGGAGGTAAAATGCCCCCCTGGGTTCAATCCCCTATAGATAGATAGATAGATAGATAGATAGATAGATAGATAGATAGATAGATAGATAGATAGATAGGAGATACAAGCCAGGTGTGGCAGTGCACACTTGTAAACCCAGTACTTGGAGGCTGAGACAGGAGATTGGAAGGTTCATGGTCAGCCTCAGCAACTTATAATGCTGTCCACAACTTAATGAGACCCTGTTCCAAAATAAATAATAAAATACGGGTGGGAGAGTAGCTCAGAAATAGAGCACTCCTGAGTTCAACACCAAGTACCACAAAAATAAAATAAAGATGATAAAAATGCACCATACACTGGGGTGTGATGTAGACAGGATAGGATAAAAAGGATCCTAAAAGCAGCATGTAATAATTTATATTTAAGACAGGGAAATGTAATTTTAAATAAGTGGGTCAAAGAAAAAGTATACTGAAAACAGGGGAAAAAGTTATGCAACAGCGCTAAATTTACCCAACATTTTTTTTTTTTTTTGCCTCCAAATGCTGGGATTATAAGCATGAGCCACCACACACTGCTTACCTAACATTTCGGAATACTTACTTAAACCATCTTGAATTAATTCTGAGAAATAACATTACTTATAAAATAACCTGAAGCTGGGCGTGATGATGCACACTTGTAGTTCCAGCATTTGAGAGGCTTAAACCAGAGGAGAGGATCACGGTTCGTGGACAGCCTCAGCTACTTAGCGAGGCCCTCCGCAATTTAGTGAGACCCTGTTTCAAAATAAAGAATAAAAACAGGGCAGGGGGTGTGGCTCAGAGGTCAAATGCCCCTGGGTTCCATCCCTAAACCCACAAATAAATAAATAAAATAACCTGAGAGCCAGATGTGGTGGTGCACACTTATAATCCCAGTACCTGAGAGGATGAGACAGGAGCATCAAGGTTTGTGGACAGCCTCAGCTACTTAGCGAGGCCCTCTGCAACTCAGTGAGACCCGGTTTCAAAATAAAGAATGAAAAATAGGGCTGGGTATAGCTCAGAGGTAGAATGCCCCTGGGTTCCATCCCCAGTACCTCAAAAATAAATAAATAAGTAAATAAAATAAAATAACCTAGTCAAGTGTGGTGGCTCACACTTGTAATCCCAGCATTTGAAAGGCTGAGACAGGAAGATTGTGGTTCAGACAACTTCAACTACTTAGTGAGGCCCTTTGGCACTCAGTGAGACCCTGTTTCAAAATAAAAAATAAAAAGTAGGCTGGGGTGTAGCTCAGAGGTAGAATGCCCCTAGGTTCCATCCCCAGTACCATAAACTAATTAATTAATTAAACTGAGTCAGACATGGGGTGGCATGTGCCTGTAATCCCAGTATTTGGGAGGCTAAAACAGGAAGATGCAGGCTTGAAGACAGCCTCAGCAACTGAGGAGGCTCCATTTACAAATGAAATAAGATAAAGCTAGGAGTTAGCCCACTGGCAGAATGTGCCTAGGCTCCATCCCTGGTACCACAAAAAACAAAATAAAGTAAAATAATCATCTTTAAATAGAGGTAATAAAAATCAGATTATAATCTAAATACTTTAAAATGTTCAACTAAAAGCCCACTGATCCAGCCGACAGACCCACAAACTTTTTCACAAAGAGGCTAGTAAACATAATGGGTTTTATGAATTATAAAATCTGCTGCTGAAGCATGAGGACAACCACAGATAATTTGAATGTAAATACATGTGGCTGCATTCCAAAAAAACTTCACTTAAAAACAGTCTGTGAGCTGTAGCTTATTGTCCACTGACAACAAAACATAGTGTTTTAAAAGGAAAAATACATAGCCGGGCGTGGTGGGCATGCTTGTAATCCCCGCGCTTGGGAGGCGGAGACAGGAGAATCGCGCAGGTTCAAAGCCAGCCGTGCTGGCTTAAGAGACCCTGTTTCCAAAAATAAATAAAAAAGTATAAAATAGGTCTGGGAGTGTAGCCCGAGGTACAAGGGCTTCCAGGAACCCCAGTACCACCAAAAAAAAAAAGGAAAAAGGAAAAATATACCCAGCATCACTACCACTGGATTAAAGATCCTGAACAGAAAGTCAAGACTATTTTACTCAGAAAGTAAAAATGAGCTGGGCATGGTGGCCCACGCTTGTAATCCCTGTACTTGGGAGGCTGAGACAGGAGGATCACAGGTTTGCAGCCAACTGAGGCCCTCTACAATTTAGTGAGACCTTGTTTCAAAATAAAAAATAAAGAAGGATTAGGGGTGTACCTCAGAGGTAGAATGCTACCACACCTGGCTTGCCTGGCTTATTTTTTTATAAACTGCCAGGTCTCCAACCTGTGATTCTTCTGTCTTAGCTTCCCAACTCCTGGGATTATAGACATGTGTGCTACCACACCCAGCTTGGTTATTTTCTTTATGATTATTCTTCCTTTCTTCTTACACCAATATTTTTTTTCTATTTGAATTAGGGGTGAAATCTAGGGGCCTTCTACCTCCAGGTTATACCCCCAGCACTATTTTTTTTTTTTTGTTTGGAAACAAAGTCTCAATTTGCTGTTTTTGTTTTGTGATACTGGGCATTGACCCAGACACATTGTACCCCTAAGCTACACCCCTAGCCCTATTTTTTATTCTTAATTTTGAAACAGGTTTCACTAGTTGAGGAGAGCTTCACTAAGTAGCTGAGGCTGTTCTTGAACCTGATACTCTCCTGTCTCAGCCTCCCAAGTATCACCACACCTGGCAATACTTTTGAATTTAAAGGTCAGATTTCTTAGCCACCAAGTAAAACTACAAGAAAAACCACATTCACATAGCATTTCATTAGTGGGAAACACAATGCATAGTTTTAAAAATACTATCACTGTGCATATTATATTAGCTATTAAAAAAATTAAAGTTAAGTCAGGCGTGATGGCACACACTTGTAATCCCAGCATTCAGGAGGCTGATTCCCAGTTCACGGATAGCCTCAGCTATTTAGTGAGGTACTCGACAACTCAGTGAGACCCTGTTTCAAAATAAAGAATAAAAAACAGAAAACAGGGCAGGGAATGTAGCTCGGAGATTGAATGACCCTGGGTTCCATCCCCAGACTCGCAAAAAAAAAAAAAAAAAAAAGTAAAATACAGTGGCACATGCCTATAATCCCAGTACTTAGGAGGTTGAGACAGGAGGATTTTAAGTTTGCAGCCAGCCTCAGGAACACAGTGAGGCCCTCCAAAATTTAGTGAGACTATTTAAAAATTAAAAATAAAGCGCTAGCCAGGCGTGGTGGCGAACGCTTGTAATCCCAGCATTTGGGCGGCTGAAACAGTAGGATTGCGGTTTGCAGACACCCTCAGTGAGGCCCTTTGCAACTCAGTGAGACCCTGTTTCAAAATAAAGAATAAAAAATAGGGCTGGAGCTGTAGCTTGGAGGTAAAATACCCCTGGGTTCCGTCCCCAGTACTGCAAATAAATAAACTGCTAGAGGTATAACTCAAAGAGAAAATCCCCCTGGGTTCAATCACCAGCACAAAAATAAATAGATTAGGCAGGCAGAAAGAAAAGCAAACAGACAGACAGACAGACAGACAGACAGACAGACTAGGGTATAGCTCAGAGATAGAATGACCCCCTGATTCAATCCTGAGTACCACAGACAGACAGAGAGAGAGAGAGAGAAAGAAAGGAAGGAAGAAAGAAAATAAATTACTAGCCTGGTGTGCCATGGTGCACATCTGTAATCTCAGCAACTCAGGAGGATGAGGCAGAAATATTTCAAGTGCCAGACTAGCCCGAAAACTTAGCAAGACCCTATCCCAACCATAAATGTGTGTGTGTATGTGTGTGTGTGTGTGTGTTTGTGTGTGTGTGTGTGTGTGTGTGGTGTGCGTGCGTGCATGCGTGTGTGTGTGTGTTTCACTGGGGACTGAACCAGGGGCAAGTAATGAGATGCTCATTAACCTAGTGATACCCTGTTTCAAAGTAAAAATTTAAAAAGAGGGCTGGAAACCGGGCATGATGGCACATACTTGTAATCCCAGCACATGGAAGGCTGGGACGGGAGGATCGCACAGGTTCAAAGCCAGCCTCAGCTACTGAGTGAGGCTGAGACCCTGTTTCCAAATAAAGTATAAAATAGGTCTGGGAGTATAGCCTGGAGGTAGAAAAGCCCCTGGGTTCCACCCCCAGTTAAAAAAAAAGGGGGGGGGCTGGGAACTGGGTGTCGCGATATATGCTTGTAATCCCAGTACTTGGGAGGCCGAGACAGGAGAACTGCATGTTCACAGCCAGCTTCAACTACTTAGTGAGGCCCCCTGTAACTTAGTGAGATCGTGCTTCAAAATGAATAAAAAAATAGGGCTGGGGCCAGGCATGATGGTATGCTTGTAATCCCAGCACTTGAGAGTCTGAGACAGGAGGACTGCGGTTCACAGCCAGCCCCAGCTACTTAGTGAGGCTCTCTGCAACTGAGACCCTGCCTTAAAATAAAGAATAGCTGGGCATGGTAGCGCACCCTTGTAATCCCCACACCTGGGAGGTGGAAATAGGAGGACTGCGCAGATAATAGACTCTGTTTCCAAATAAAAAGTATAAAATAGGTCTGGGAATAGCTCGGAGGTAGAAGGGCTTCCAAGAACCCCAGTACCACCAAAAAAATAAGTAAATAAAAAATAAAGAATAAAACAGGGCTGAGAGTATATCTCAGAGGTATCCTTCCTGTCTCAGCCTCCCAAATCCTGAGATTAAAAATGTGAGCCACAGTCGGGCACGGTGGAACACACTTGTAATTCCAGCTCTTAGGAGGCTGAGACAGGAGGATCACAGGTTCATGGCCAGGCTCACCTACTTAGTAAGACCCTCCAGAAATTAGTGTGATCCTATTTCAAAATGAAGAATAAAAAATAGGCTGGGTGTGGTGGTGCACGCTTGTAATCCCAGTACCTAGGAGTCTGAGACAGGAGGATCGTGGGTTTGCGGCCAGCCTCAGTTACTTGGTGAGACCTTCCACAACTTATGCTTTTGTGTGTGTGTGGGGGGGGGGGTACTGGGGATGGAACTCAAGGGCATTCTACCTCAGAGCTACACCCCAACACTATTTTTTATTCTTCATTTAGAAACAGGGTCTCACTGAGTTGTAAAGGGCCTCACTAAGTAGCTGAGAACCGCAATCCTCCGGTCTCCACCTCCCGAATACTGGAAATTACAAGTGTGCACCACCACGGCCCGGCTCACAATTTCTTTAGGACTAGAAATAAGTTGCAGATAGAGCTCGGTGGTAAAGCACTTTACCACGCATGAAGCGTGAATTCAATCCCCAACTTCCTACCCCCAAAAAGAGAAACAATTAGAACCGTTTACATAGTTTCTACTTCCAAAAAAATCAAAGCTATTTCTCCTCAAAGAAAATGACAAGACAAAAAGCTATATAATTATCCATAAATATTGACAATTTCAATATTCCTATTTCAGGACTTACCGAAAAGGTCCTGTTCTGTTAGCAGATCGAGAGTCCCCCCACATGTCTTTCTACTCCAAGAGGGTCTCGATAAGTAGATTGTTTTTAAACAAACTCAGAGCAGTGCCTGTAAAACAAACCACAAAAATTAAGTGCTTGAGAAAATAAAGCAGACTAACTAGTTACTCCCTGCTTAGTATACCCAGCTCCATCAACATCTTAACGCATTAAGAATGTTTCTCATTTTATTTATTTTATTTTGGCACTGGGGGTGGAATCCAGGGGCTTTCTACCTCTGGGCTATACTCCCAGACCTATTTTTTAATTTAGAAATAGGGTCTCCCTAAATAGCGGAGGCTGGCTTCAAACCTGTGTGATCCTCCTGTCTCAGCCTCCCAAGATCGGGAATTACAAGCGTGCCCACCACGCCCGGCTTTGTTTCTCTTATTAATTTTCTCAGTTCCTGCTTGGATTTTAGAAACACCATCTTAGTATCAAACCTCATTCTTGGTCTATGTTGCTAATCTTGCACCATCCAGCACAGCTAATCAGAAGAGTTTATTATCTTCACACAGTTAGTGCTTTAAAGACAGACATGAAACCCAACTCAAGCTTAAATTACCTCCAACAACTATTGCTGCAGCTGAAAATTTTTCATGGATTTGGCAAGGGTTTCATAAATATGAAACTAGAAACACAAGAAAAAGATAAAGTAGACTTCATCAAAATTTAAATGTTTTTGAACAGTTGATATAAAGATAGTGAAAAACCAATGGGGTGTGCTGGCCCATGCCCAATATTAGGGAGACTAAAATAGGAGGACCACAGGTTCCAGGCTAGCCTCAGAAACTTAGCAAGACCCTCAATGACTATAAAAGTCAGCAAATTGTCAGCTAGGTATGGTGGAGCATGATCCAGCACTTGGGAGACTGAAACAGGAGAATCACAGGTTCACAACCAGCCTTAGGAATTTAGCGAGGCCCTTTACAACTTAGTGACACCCTGTTTCAAATTAAAAGAATAAGCTGGGTGTGGTGCCACACGCTTGTAAGCCCAAAATTTGGGAGGATGAGACAGAAGGATCATGGTTCACGGACAGCCTCAGTTACTCAGTGAAGCCCTTTGCAACTCAGTGAGACCCTGTTTCAAAATAAAAAAATTTAAAAAACTATAGGACTAGGGGTGTAGCTTGGAGGTAGAATGCCCCTGAGTTCCATCCCCAGTACCACAAAAAATAGCAATAATTTTTAAAAAATAAAAAGGGCTGGGTATGGTGGTGCACACTTGTAATCCCAGAGCTTAAGAGGCTGAGACAGGAGGATCGCACAGGTTCAAAGCCAGCCTCAGCTACTTAGTGAGGCTCTCAGCAACTTAGTGAGACCCTGTTTCCAAATAGAGTATAAAAAATAGGTCTGGGAGTATAGCCCAGAGTTAATCCCAGTACTTAGGAGGCTGAGACAGTACTTAGTGAAGAACTCCACAACTTAAGTGAGTTTCTTTCTTTTCTTTTCTTTCTTTTTTTTTTTTTTTTTTTTTGGTGGTACTGGGGTTCCTGGAAGCCCTTCTACCTCCGGGCTACACTCCCAGACCTATTTCTACATTTTTATTTGGAAACAGGGTCTCCTAAGCCAGCGCACGCAGCTGGCTTCGAACCTGCACGATCCTCCTGTCTCTGACTCCCAAGCGCGGGGATTACAAGCGTGCGCCACCACGCCCGGCCTTAAGTGAGTTTCAAAGTAAAGAATAAAAATTTGGAGCCAGGGGTGTAGCTAGGAGGTAGAATGCCCCTTGGGTTCAATCCCCAGTACTGCAAAAGAAAAGAAAAAGAAATTGGGTGCAGCCCAGAGGTAGAATGCTCCTGGTTTCATCCCCAGTTCTGCAAATAATAACAATAATCATCACCATCATCATCCAGGTGTGATGGTGCACGCTTATAATCACAGTACTAAGTACTAGGGAGGCTGAGACAGGAGGATCGCAGTTCGCGGCCAGCTTCAGCTACTTAGAGAGGCCTCCACAACTCAGTGAGATCCTGCTTCAAAATAAAGAATAAAAAATAGGGCTGGGGGTGTTGCTCAGAGGTAGAATGACCCTGGGTTCAATGCCCAGTACCACAAAAAATAAAATAAATACAAACAAAGCTGGGCATGGTGGCGCACACTTGCAATCCCAGTTACTTAAGAGGCTGAAACAAGAGGATCCCAGGTTCAAAGTCAGCCCTGCTTGACAGCTAAGGCTTTGGGCAACCTAGTGAAACCCTGTGTTTTCAAACAAGAAATAAAATAGGGCCCAGGGTGTAGCCTGGAGGTAGAATGTATCTTGGTTCAATCCCCAGTACTAATCAATCAATCAATCAATCATAACCCAGGCTTGAGGGCACATGCTTGTGGACCCAGTACTTGGAGGCTAAAACAGGAAGAATACAATTTGAGGACAGCCTCAGCAAATTATTGAAACTCTTTTGTGTGTGTGTGTGTGGGGGGGGTACTGGGGTTTGAACTCAGAAGCATTCTAGTTTCAAGCTACACCCGAGCCCAATTTTTTATTTCTTATTTGGAAGCAAGAAACAGGGTCTCATAGGTTGATGAGTCTCACTACTTGCTGAAGCTGTCCTCAAATCTCTGCTCCTTCTGTCTCGGCCTACCAAATGTACTGGGGTTGTAAGTGTGCACCACCATGCCCAGCTGGAACCATCTTTCTTTTCTTTTCTTTTCTTTTCTTTTCTTTCTTTCTTTCTTTCTTTCTTTCTTTTTCAGTACCAGGGGTGGAACCCAGGAGCATTCTACCTTCAAGCTATACCCCCAGCCCTATTTTTTAAAATTTACTCTTTATTTTGAAACAGGGTCTCACTGAGTTGCAAAGGAACTCACTAAGTAGCTGAGGCTGGCCGCAAACCCAGATCTTCCTGTCTCAGCCTCCCGAACGCTGGTATTACAAGCATGCGCCTCCATGCACTGCTGAAACCTTTTCAAAATAACAAAACCAAAGTCAGGCATGGTGGCACATGCTTGTAATCCCAATACCTGGAAGGCTGAAACAGGAAGCTCAGAAATTCAAAGCCAGCGTCAGCAGTTTAGTGAAGATTTCAACAATCTAGTGAGACCATATTTCTTTTTTCTTTTGCAGTACTGGGGATAAAACCCAGGGGCATTCTACCTCCGAGCTACACCCCAGCCCTATTTTTATTCCTTGTTTTGAATCAAAATAAAGGCTGGCACCAACCTGTCCTTGAACCTGCAATCCTCTTGTCTCAGCCTCCCAAGTACTGGGATTACAAGCATGTACCACCACCACCAGCTTAGAACATCTTCCTAAATAAGAAATAAAACCAGGATGGGGGTGTAGCCCTGAAGTAGAATACCTCTGGGTTCGATCCCCAGTACCAAAATAAAATAAAATATAAAATAAAACCAGGCTGGGGTGTAGCTCAGGTTTCGTCCTTAGAGTCAATGCCCAGTATCAAAACAAAAAGAGTAAGTACTGATAAGAATGTGAAGAAATGGAAATGGGCATGACTTATATATGTCAGCCAGAACTGCCCTACCAAAATGCCGCTGACCAAGGGGTTTCAACAACAAAAACTTATTTTCTCACAGCTCTAGAGGCTGGGAATCCAAGACCAAGGTTAGCAAGGCTGGTTGCTGCCGAGACCTCTCTCCCTAGCTTGCAGACTTTCTTGCAGTTCCCCCACCAGCCATTTTGTTCCGTGCATGTACTCCTGGTGTCTAGTGTTACCATTAGACAAGTCCAAGGGCTATTATGACCCCTAGTAGTTGTGGGAGGAGTGGCACTGGGAATGAATTAAGGGCATTCTACTAAGCTATACCCGTAGGGTCTTGATAGGTTGTTGAGTCTTGCTGTGTTGCTGAGGCTGACCTCAAACCTCTGATCCTGTCTCAGCCTCCCAAGTACTGGGCTTACAGGTGTGCAACACCATGCTCCACTGATGTCTATTAACTTTATATCCTAAATGATCCTATCTCCAAATACACTTTCACTGGGGGTCAGGGCTTCAACAAGTTAATGGGGGGGGAGCACAATTTAGTCTCTAACAGAATCCTTATTCTCATCACCGGGTATGGTGGCGCACACTTGTAATCCCAACATTCGGGAGGCTGAGACCAGAGGACCACAGTTCGCAGACAGCCTCAGCTACTTAGCAAGGCCCTTTGCAACTCAGTGAGACCCTGCTTCAGGAATAAAAAGACTAGGGCTGAGGGTGTAGCTCGAGGGTACAATGTCCCTAGGTTCAATTCCCAGTACCCCCCCACCCACACACACAAAGAATCCTCATTCCCTGCTAGTGGGATGGTAAAACAGTACTGGCACCATATAGTGGTTCTTCATTAATTGAGAATCCACACCTTCCCAGTACTTGGGCGGCTGAGGCAGGAAGATTGCATATTCACGGCCAGCCGTAGCTACTTAGTGAGGCCCTCCACAACCTAGTGAGACCCTGTTTCCAAAAAAGAATAAAAAACAGGACTGGGGGGTATAGCTCAGAGGTAGAATGCCCCTGGGTTCAATACCCAGTGCCACAAAAAAGGGAGGCATAGCCTGGAGGCAAAATGCCCAAGTTCAAACCCTATTAACAAATTAATAGTTGAAACCAGAGGGTTGAAAGTATAGTTCAGTGCCTGATCTGTGCAAAACCCTGGGTTCAATCTCCAGTACTGTGAAAAAATAAAATATACAGAGATAGAATATTAATTAACTCAGAATTTTGATCCAGTCATTCCTTTTCTGGGTCTTTCCCAAGAGAAGAGAGCAGGGATCTGCACAGATATTTGTATACTCATTTCATGGCAGCAGCATCCACAACGGCCAAAAGGCTGGAGGCCTCAGTGGAGGGCCTCTTGTGAGAGGCCTGCCTGGGCAGCTCAACGACACTCTGTCTCAAAATAAAAATTAAAAAAGCTGGATGTGGCAGTGTTCTACTGTAATACTTGAGAGGCTGAGGCTGGAGGATCACAGGTTCAAACCTCACCTTAGCCATTTAAGGAGGCCCTCAAAAAATTTGCAAGACCCTATTTCAAAAACAAAAAAAATATTTTTGTAGTACCAGGAATGGAACCCAGGGGTTTTCTACCTCTAGGCTACACTCCTCGACCTATTATATATTTTATTTGGAAACAAGGTCTCACTAAGTTGCTGAGAGCCTCACTAAGTAGCTGAGGCTGGCTTCGAACCCGTGCGATCCTCCTGTCTCAGCCTCCGAAGTACTGGGATTACAAGTGTGCGCCACCACGCCCAGCTTGACCCTGTTTCAAATTTTTGAAAAATTAGCTGGATGTGGTAGTACATGCTTGTAATCCCAGTACTTGGGAGGCCCTCCACAATTTAGCAAAATCCTGTTTCTTTTCTTTTTTTTTTTTTTTTTTCTTTTTTCCCCCGCTACTGGGGATGGAACCCAGGAGCATTCTACCTTCAAGCTACACTCCCAGTCCTATTTCTTATTCTTTATTTTGAAACAGGGCTTCACCAAGTTGCAAAGGGCCTCACTAAGTAGCTATGGCTGGCCACTACACTGTGATGCTCAGGGCTCTGCCTCCCAAGTACTGGGAACCATGCACACCATGCCCGGCTTAAAAAAGACCTGGTGGTGTACACTTGTTAATGTGTTACATCCCCAGTACCAGGGGAAAAAAAGTTAAAAAGAGCTGGAAGTAACTCCATGAATAAAGCAATTGTCCAGTCTGGGAAGAGGGAATAGAGCTGGGCAGGGGTGGCCTGAAATACCAATAATCCCAGGATTTGAAAGGCTGAAACAAAGATCATGGTTCAAGGCCAGCTTCAGCAACTTAGTGAGACCATGTTTCAAAATAAAAATGGCTGGGGGTGTAGCTGTGAGGTAATTTACCCTAGGTTCAACCCCCATTAGCCCCCCCAAACACACAAATAGGTATTTGTAACCCAATGTTTATAGCAGCATTATTCAATATAATAAAAGGTAAAAACCTGTGTTACACACAATAGAGTTTAAGTCCATCACAAAAAGGAAAAAGGTTGATACATGTTATGACATGAAAGAACTCTGAAACTATTTTACTAAGAGAAATAAACCTGCCACAAAAAAGACTAATATTGTAACTTCCTTTCATACTTGGTACCTAAAACATAAATTCATAGAGAACCAATATAGAGTAGAGGCTGCCAGGAGCTAAAAAGAGAATTGGCCTCCCAAGCACGGGGATTACAAACGTGCGCACCACACGCCTGGCGTCCTTTTTTAATTTTTAATTTTTTTGTTTTGGGGGTTTTTTCTTCGGTACTGGGGATGGAACCCAGGGGCATTCTACCTCCAAGTTCCACCCCTACCCCTGGTTTGTTTGGTGTTTGTTTGTTTGTTTTGTGGTACTGGGGATGGAACCCAGGGGCTTTTCTACCTCCAGGCTATACTCCCAGTCTATTTTATACTTTATTTGGAAACAGGGTCTCACTAAGAAGTAGCTGAGGCTGGCTTCAAACCTGTGAGATCCTCCTGTCAGCCTCTCAAAGTGCTGGGATTACAAGCGTGCACCACCACACCAGGTTCTTATTCATTATTTTGAAACAAAGCCTCACTAAGTAGCTGAGGCTGTTTGCAAACCAAGATCCTCCTGTCTCAGCCTCCCAAATACCAGGATTACAAGCGTGCACCACCACACCTGACTTAATTTTTTTTTACTTTTAAATAGTGTCTCACTAGATTGCAGAGGCTGTACTCAAACCTAAGATCCTCCTGTGTTAGCCTACCAAATACTGGGATTACAGGCGTGCTAGGTTTTTTAAAGCACTCAATAGGTGTCAGTTAACTAAATGAACAAGATGAGTGTGCTGTGGAAGCCCAATAGATAATTTAATTCTAAATACTTGGTATAAACCAGGCATGGTGGCACACGCTTATAATCCCAGTAGTTGGGAGGCTGAGACAAGAGGATTGCAGGATCATGGCCAGCCTCAGCTACTTAGCGAGGCCCTCTGCAACTTAGTGAGACCCTGTTTCAAAATAAAGAATAAAAAATTGGGCTGGGGCCAGGCGTGGTGGCGCACGCTTGTAATCCCCGCGCTTGGGAGGCAGAGACAGGAGGATCGCGCAGGTTTGAAGCCAGCCGCGCTGGCGTAAGAGACCCTGTTTCAAAAACATAAAATAGGTCTGGGAGTGTAGCCCAGAGGTAGAAGGGCTTCCAGGAACCCCAGTACCACCAAAAACAAACAAACAAAAAAATGGGCTGGGGGTATAGCTCGGAGGTAGAATGCCCCTGGATTTAATCCTCAGTACCACAAAAAGAAAGAAAAAAAGAAAGAAAGAGCGAGCAACAAGGTCTAGCTAGGTTGATACAAGTCTCACCACTTGCTAAAGCTCTCCTTGAACCTGTGATCCTCCTGAGTTTACAATGTGCGCCACCACACTGGCTCTGACCTTTAAATTTTTATAACTTTCCCATAGTTTCAATCCTTACAACTCTGAATCAGATGACACTCGTTTACACAGTTAACCATGTTGGCAAACAAGTATTATCAAATGTCTGTCTTAGGATGCATTTGGTAACCTCCTCTTTGTTTTTTGTGGTACAGCAGCTTGAACCCAGGGACATTCTACCTCCAAGCTACACCCCAACCCTATTTTTTACTCTTTATTTTGAAACAGGGTCTCACTGAGTTTCGGAGGGCCTAAGTAGCTAAGGCTGTCCAAGAACCTTCAATCCTCATGTCTCTGTCTCCCAAGTACTAGGATTACACGCGTGCACCACCACACCTGGCCTGTAATCTCCTCTTTGACAACTCCACCTTGTCTGAAAGACAAAAAGCTAGGATACTGAAGACAAGAAAAATAAATCCAAATCTGGGTACAAAATTCCAGAGAAGGCTGCGGTGTGCCTCCATAGCAGAACACTTGGCTAATATGGGTAGGCCCTGGTTTCCAGTCCCCAGGGTGGAAGAAGGGGATATGAGGAAGAGTGCTTAAATTGTTCAGAGAGACCTAGTTAAGATAACCAGATAAAGCGAACGTGAGCGCCTGCTTTGTGATCCCAATACTTGGGAGGCTGAGCCTGGAGGATCACAGGTTCCAGCTGTTGAGGCTAGCTAGACTCAACAACTCAGTGAGGCCCTCCGCAATTTCATGAGACCCTGTCTAAAAAAAAATGTCTAAAAAAAAAAAATAGGACAGGGGTGTAGTTTAGGTGTGGGTTGAGAAAACAAGGTTTGGATTTGCCTTCCATGTTTTCTCAATACATCACCACTTGCTTTCTGCGGTGCCAGTTCTACGGTCACCAATTCTTGCTACCTCTCCCTACAGTCCTCACCAGTTAGGTAACGGTGACATATTTAAGTCATTCACACAGATGGCATTACTCAACAGGAAGCTGGAAACTAAAAAGCGAGGGCACAATCCCCAGATCAGAAAAATTAACCAGATGCCCAGGCGCATCGGTATTACTTTTCCACTTAGAGCCAGCCACTCTCAACTTCACGTGCAAACCTAGAACATGCACACGCAATTAGCTTCACCGTTCGTGTGCCCTGTACAAAAGAAGCCTTTTCTCGTTATCCAGAAAAATTTAAAAATCAGAGTTCTGCACCTCAATTCCAAAGTTAGGAGGAAAAGTCATATTTCCAACACCGAAAGGAATCGCAAGCGGGGAGAGGCGGGAGACATCCCTCCCCTCCCGCACCCGCCCAACGGGCGCCGAACCCAGCAGAGCCCTCCCCGCCGCGGCCGGGGCTCGGGCCCGGGCTCCAGGCCGGGGCCGCGGCGACGCCGGGAAGCCGGGCGGCCAGGGAGCGCAGGCCCACCGCGGCGGGCGGCGGGAGCGCGGGGCGGCCCCGCCCGGGCCCGCGACCGTTCCCGGCGCCGCACCGACCGCGGGCCGCGCGCCCTCGCCACCCGGCCGCCCGCTCTCTCCCGGCCAGCCCGCGGCCGCCCCGGAGCCCGGCGCCGCGGCTGCCAGGCCGCGCGGGCCCAGACGGCCCGGGCGCCCACGTCCCCGCACGCCTCGGCACGCCCTCCGCCCCGCCGGGCCCTCACCGAGGCAGCGCAGCCGCGCGGCCCGCTCTTCCGGAGCCGCCGCCACCGACCCAGCGCCGAGGAGACCGGAACTTCCTCCCCGCGGGCGACGGCTTCCACAAAGGCGCCGCGCCGCCGCCGTCAGCGCTCCGCCCGCCGGGAGATGGAGTACGGCGGCCGGCGGCGCAGACTCCACTCCCGCCGTGCCCCGCGCGCGGGGCCCGCCCTCGGGGGCGGGGCGTAAGGGCACGCCGGCCGCCGTCCTCCAATAGGAAGGCGCGCCTCCCCGCCCGGCGCCTGGGCCTGCGGGGCGGGGCTCGACCCTGCGGGGCGGGGCTCGACCCTGCGGGGCGGGGCTCGACCCTGCGGGGCGGGGCTCGACCCTGCGGGGCGGGGCTTGACCCGGCGGGCCGGCTACCCGGTCTCTAGGAGGGACGGAGGTGGCCGACGGCTTTACCTGCCTCAGCTTTGCGCCCTGCCAGGAGGGAGCCCTGGTGCAGCCCCGGGCTGCCTAGCTCACAAATGAAGGCAACGGAAGGCAGCCCCTTCGGACCTAAGTCGCTGAGGGAAGGAGCTGTCGTACGCGCAGAAGGCCCCGGGTCTGGGGATAGGTACAGAAGCAGCACTTGCAACCGGGCGTGCTGGCGCGTGCCTCTAATCCCAGCACTTGGGAGGCTGAGACTGAAGGATCTCAGGTTCGAAGCCAGCCTGAGCAATTTAGCAAAAGCGTGTTTCAAAGTAAAAGAATAAAATGGGCCTGAGGGTGTAGCTAGTAGGAAGAATGTTCCTGGGTTCGATCTCTAGTACCATTAAATAATAATAATAAAATAATAATAATAATAAATAAAAAGGGCTGGGAGTGTAGTTCAGAGGTAGAATGCGTCTAGGTTCAACCCCAGTACCAAAATAAATAGGTCAGGCGTGGTGGCACACACCTGAAATCCCGGTACGTGGAAGGCGACACAGGGGGAATCACTGTTCCCAAGCCCAACTTAGGTTCTCAGCTACTTGGTGAGACCCTGTTTCCAAATAAAAAATAAAATAGGCTGGGGTATATCTTGGAGGTAGAATATACCTGGGTTCAATCCCAGCACCACAAAAGAGAAAAAGTGCATAACAAAACTTTAAAAAATAAATAGGAAAATCTACCCAACTCCCAGAGGGTTGTGCTAACTGTCTGGCAATAAATCTAGGCCAGCGTGATTTGTGCAAGGTCACGGAAGATCTGGAAGGAAACTGCAAATGGGTACTTCAGTGGAAAACAAGGCAGCAAATGCAGCTTTCGGTTGGCAGCTAACCTCCAGAATCTTCCAGATAGATTGTCTACACTGCTAAAAGGCTTGTTGGTTCCAGCCAACTAGTGCCACTATCAGTGGGCTCTCAGAGAAGGTAACCTGATTTTGTAGCCTAAATTCAACATTATGTGATCAAAGAAGTCCGCTGCAAGAAATCCCCACAAAACCTTCAGGCTGCATTGTAGAGATAGGAGATTGTCGAGCTGAGTCGTCGTTAAAGTTATGTTCAGGTTCCAGGCCAGTGTGCAATAACTTAGCAAGACCCTGTTTTAAGTTAAAAAAAAAAAAAAGTAAGCCAGGTTTGGTGGCTCATGCCTGTAATCCCAGTACTTGGGAGGCTGAAACAGGAAGGTTGCAGGTTTGAAAACAACCTCAGCAACTTAATGAGGCCCTCGGAAACTTGGTGAGACCCTGTTTCAATATAAAATAGGACTAGAGCCGGGCGTGGTGGCGCACGCTTGTAATCCCCGCGCTTGGAAGGCACAGACAGGAGGATCGCACAGGTTCGAAGCCAGCCGCACGCGCTGGTTTAGGAGACCCTGTTTCCAAAATGAAAATGTAAAAATAGGTCTGGGAGTGTAGCCCGGAGGTAGAAGGGCTTCCAGGAACCCCAGTACCACCAAAAAAAAATAAAAAAAATAAAAAATAAATAAAATAGGACTAGAGGTGCAGCTCAGGGCTAGTATGCCCCTGGATTAAATCCCTAGTACCACAAAAAAATAAAAATAAAAAAGCTGAGGGCAGCTGGATGTGGGAGCTCACGCTTGTAATCCTAGTACTAGGGAGCCTGGGACAGGAGAATCAGGATTTGTGGAAAGCCTCAGCTACTTAGGCCCTTTACAAGTCTGTGAGACCCTGTTTCAAAATAAAGAATAAAAAATAGAGCTGGGAGCTGGGCATGGTGGTGCGCGCTTGTAATCCCAGCATTTGGGAGGCTGAGACAAGAGGATTGCGGTTCACGGACAGCCTCAGCTACTTAGTGAGGCCCTCTGCAACTTAGTGAGACCTGGTTTCAAAATAAAGAATAAAAAATAGGGCAGGGGGTGTAGCTTGGAGGTCAAATGCCCCTGGGTTCCATCCCCAGACCCGCAGGAAGAAAGAAAGTAGAAAGAAAGAAAGAAAGAAAGAAAGAAAGAAAGAAAGAAAGAAAGAGAAAGGGGGCGTAGCTCGGAAGTAGAATTCCCCTGGGTTCCATCCCCAGTACAAAAAAAAAAAGTCAAAATGTCTAGTAGTATCCAGGCATTAGTGTTTTTGTTTGTTTTGTGGTACTGGGGGTTGAACCCAGGGGCATTCTACCTCTGAGCTACACCTCCAGCCCTATTTTTATTCTTTATTTTGAAACAGGGTCTCACTGAATTGTGGAAGGCCTCACTAAGTAGCTGAGGCTGTCTGCGAATCGTGATCTTACAGTCTCAGCCTCCCGAATGCTGGGATCACAGGTGGGGCCACCACGCCTGGCGTTAGTGTTTTTTAAAAGTTCCCAAGTTATTCCCTCTGTGCAGTCAGAGTTGAGAACCACTGATTTTAGAACCACATACTGATTTGCCTAAAACATGGCAAAGCCAGGCATGGTGACACTTGTCATCCCAGTGCAGGAAGATCGCAGGTTCCAGGTCAGCCTCAGCAAGCAGTGAGACTTCTGTCAACTTAGCGAGACCCTGTTTCAAAATAAAAATAAGCCAGATGTGGTGGTGCACACCTGCAATCAGAGTACTTGGGAGGCTGAGACCGGAGCATCACAGGTTTGAGGACAGCCTCAGCAAATAGACTCTCATCAACCTAGGGAGATCCTGGTTTCTTTTTTGTCTGTTTCTTTCTTCCTTTCTTTTTTTTTTTTTTTTTTTTGCGGTTTTGGGGATGGAACCCAGGGGCACTCTGCCCCCAAGCTACATACCCAGCCCTATTTTTTATTCTTTATTTTGAAACAAGGTCTCACTGAGTTGCAACGGAACACACACACACACACACACACACACACACACACACACACACACACACAGAGTGCAGCTTTTGCGCATGCCCACATCCTTCACAGCCAGTGTGGCTGAGCCCGCTGACATTTATCCAGCCCCTTAAACTTGCCCTGTGCTCTCACAGTCCACGGGAGAAACAACGTCAGCGTCCGTTTCCTTCCCTTTGGCCTCGGACGGAGCGGCCTCCGCGAGCCTGGAGGAGGCGGCCTCGGGGAGGCCAGCGCCGCCCGGGTCCGCCCGGCTCGGCGGGGCTCCGATCGCGGCCCCGGGCCCCGGGCCGCGGACTACATTTCCCACAATGCAGCCCGGGGCGGGCCGAGCCGCGGGAGCCGGGCCTGGGCCGCGGGAGGCCGGCGGAGGCTGAGTTCCTGCGCCCGGGCGGGGTGCGGGCGCCGGGGTCGGCCTTCGCCGTGACCATGTCTGTGGCCGCGAGGGGCCGCGGCCCCGCGAACCTGCGTCCTCAGGCCAGGCCCGGCCGGACACCGCTGCCCCATCCGGGGTCGGGCAGAGGACAGTGACCTGCACCCTCTGTGCGTCCCGGGCGCCCTACGAAACAGGTGAGTCCCTACTGCCAACCCACGTGGCCTGGGGATCCCGGGGGCCGGACCGCTGTCATCCTTGGAGGGAGGGGCTTGAAGACTGGGGGTCTCCGCCACCCCAGGCAGCTCAGCCAGCTGGCCGCCAGCTGGGCATACATAATAAGTCTGGAGCCCTTCTTTCAGCCGGGAGGGTCAAGGGGGGCCCCACCCGACCCCACACCCACCGCTCGCATACTCGACCCTCCTAGTCCTCTCCAAAAGCGACCGGGCTGTTGTGGCGAGAGCCAGGCAGCTCCTGGAAGAGGCTTAGGGCTTAGGACTTTGTTCTCCACGGGTGCCCTGCCTCAGGTAACTGGGCTGCCCCTTGTACTGAGCCACCCTTTCTGGGCTCCAGTTTGCTTGAGGGGTGTGAGCAGCCTTTGTCAGGAAGGAAAGGGGCTGCAGAAGCAACTGGGACCCGGCCGGGCCCTCAACAAAGTGGGCATCCTGCCGAAGCAACCTTCCACAGGCCCTGTGCAGTCACCACAGCACCAAAGCCCAGTCCCCACAGCCGGGGAAGCCTGTCCCAGCCAGGAGGTGGGGCAGGTGATTAGGAGCCAAAGGGAGGGGCTCTTGCAAGGCCCACCCACTCCAGGGCCACGTGAAGAAGGGAAGCACGAGAAAGTGTGATTGCACCAACCTGTTTGGTGACATTGCTCTGGCCCCTGCAGGACACTTCTAGGAAAAGTAGCAAGCTCTGGGGCAGTCAAGGGCGCTGCCTGAAAGGGTCACCACAGAGACACGGGCAGTCCTGGGCACCCGCCCTGCCTCCTAGCCTGCTCTACAGGCCCTGGGCCAGGGGCGTCAGTGTGGTTCACGGTGGTTCTCTCAGCCTTCAGGCTGAGTTCCCAGGGTACACGTTGAGAAAGTGACTTGCCCCATCAGGCCTGGCTGGAACCCCAGCCTGACCTTGGAGAAGACGGCCTGGGGCATGGTCTCTTGTGGCAGGCGCTGTGCCCAGCCCCAGACAGCTCACTGACCCTGTCCCCTTCCCGTGGGGTACCATACTGGATACAGTCAGTCACACTGGCTTCAGTCTCTTGAAGCCCAGGTGGGATCTGTGGGAGGTGCGCCCTGGCTCAGGGCAGGACTAATCTGCTGTATTTGAGGTTTGTGTTGGATATTTGAGCCAGCAGTGGAAGGCCACAAAACGGGCACTTTGCAGACCAAGCAGTTAAACTTGGGAGAGACTTCCAGAGACAGCAGAGAGCCGGTGAGCCGTCTGTGCAGTTCTAGGCGTGAGCAGCCGGTGAGCTTCAAGGTACCCCCACTGAGGCCGTGGGCTGTTCTTGGCCCTGCAGGACAGGTGGGACACTCAGGGAGAGCCCACAGGTCAGAATCCTGTTTGCCCAGGCCGTGCTGGGCAAACCCTCAGAAGGAACTGATTTATATGATAGAGATCTGGACCTGTGTATAAGTGCAGGTACTCATGGTCAGAATGTAAAGTAAGAGTAATCAGCCAGGCGTGGTGGCGGGGCACATGCCTGTAATCCCAGTACTTCGGACGCTGAGACAGGAGGATTGAAGGTTCTAGGACAACCTTAGCAAGTAGTGAGACTCCCATCAACCTAGCAAGACTTTGTTTCCAAGTAAAAATAAAATAGGGCTGTGGGTATAGCTTGGGGGTAGAATGCCCCTGGGTTCAAACCCCAGTGCCACACAAAAACTAAATAAAGAAAAATAAGCCAGGCGTGGTGGCGCACGCTTGTAATCCCAGCATTCGGCAGGCTGAGACTGGAGGATCACAGGTTTGTGGACAGCCTCAGCTGTTTAGGCCCTCTGCAACTCAGTGACACTCTGTTTCAAAATAAAGAATTAAAAAAAAAATAGAGCCAGGCGTGGTGGCGCACGCTTGTAATCCTTGCGCTTGGGAGGCTGAGACAGGAGGATCGCGCAGGTTCGAAGCCAGCCTCAGCTGGTTTAAGAGACCCTGTTTCCAAATAAAATATAAAATAAGTCTGGGAGTAGAGCCCCGAGGTAGAAAGTCCCTGGGTTCCATTCCCAATACCACAAAAATAAAGAATAAAAAATAGGGCAGGGGGTGTAGCTCAGAGGTAGAATGCCCCTGGGTTCCATCCCTAGTACCACAAAAAAATAAAATAAAACTAGGATTCTCTACTAACAAGGCAGGCCCTTGTTCCTGAATACTGAAGTACCACTCCTGACGAGTTTTCCCTCCAGGCAGGGTTTTCCCCTCATTGGAAGTGGACGAGAGTTGGGCAATCACAGATCTTTTGCTTTCTCCCTTCCAAAGATGTTGACTGAACCCTTGCATGTGGCTCTGCTGATCTGAAATTTGTAGCAGGCCTCAGGGTGACCTTCAACCCCCAGAAATAAAGCAGGGTGAGCAGGCTTGTGCCGGAAGGCCTCTCTGATAAGCAGCAACCTGAGGACGCTGGAGGAGTGAGTCACGCACTAGCCCAGGCCGGGAGAGAGGTGAAGTGGAGGACCAGGGCAGAGTTCAGCTGGAAGCAAGGGTGTGCTCAGGATGCCTGGGAGCGCTGCGAGGCCGGGCTGGCTGGGCGCAGGCAGCATTAGACAGCGGGGAGAAAGGGTAGGAGAGAAAGCCAAGAAGTAAAGGAACACACAGCCAGTTGAGAGGCTGAGGCAGGATTGCAAATTTGAGGCTAGCCTTGGCAACGTACCAAGACCCTGTCTTAAAAGAAAATAAAATAGCCAGGTGTAGTGGCACATGCCTGTTATTCCAGCACTTGGGAGGCTGAGAGAGGAGGATCACAGGTTCTCAGCCAACTCAGCAACTTGTGAGGCTCTCCACAACTTAGTGAGACCCTGTTTCAGAATAAAGAATAAAATAGGGCCAGGCATGTTTGCACATGCTTGTAATCCCAGCACTTGGGAGGCTGAGACAGGAGGATCACACAGGTTCGAAGCCAGCGTCATCTATTTAGTGAGGCTCTTAGCAACTTAGTGAGACCTTGTTTCCAAATAAAGTATAAAATAGGTCTGGGAGTATAGGCCAGAAGTAGAAAGCCCCTGGGATCCATCCCTAGTATCACAAAAAAAAAAAAAAAGTGAAAAGAATAAAAATGCCAGGCATGGTGGTGCACGCTTGTAATCCCAGAGCTTGGGAGGCTAAGACAGGAGGATCGCACAGGTTCAAAGCCAGCCTCAGCAAAGGTCGAATGTGGCTGTGCTAGGACCTGGTAGGTGGTGGCCAAGACCATGTCAGGATGGCACTCTGGGAGCCTCATACCCACAAGCTCCATCTTTTTATTTATTTATTTATTTTGCGGTCCTGGGGGTGGAACCCAAGGACATTCTACCTTTGGGCTACACCCCCAGCCCTATTTTTATTCTTTATTTTGAAACAGGGTCTCACTGAGTTGCAGAGGGCCTAAGTATAGCTGAGGCTGTCCGCAGACTCGGACCATGGAAAACCGACCTAGCGGAGATGTCTCAGTCTCCCAAATGCTGGGATTCCAAGCCTGCGCCACCACGGCCGGCTTACAAGCTCCATCACTGCAGAGATCGTCCTTCTCTCTTTCAGGGATCAGGGCCCAACCATGGTCACTTAGCCTGGTGGTCAGGACAGCTCCTTCCTCCCGACAAGGGGGCCCACTGTAACACCTCTCACACACACACACACACTCCAATTCACACTATTCGGTATGGCACACCAGGAAGTGCTCAAGGCCGCCAAGAATGTCCCAGCAGAACTCACTACAGCCTGGTTGACAGGGACCAACACTCCTCCTGCTGAGAGGGTGCTAGGAACGGCGAGCTTGTTCCCTGGACTGAATCTGAGATCTCAGTTCTGACTGAGTCAGGGCTGCCCCAACTTGCCGGGCGTGGTGGTGCACGCTTGTAATCCCCGCGCTTGGGAGGCTGAGACAGGAGGATCGCACCGGTTCGAAGCCAGCCTCAGCAACTTAGTGAGACCCTGTTTCCAAATAAAGTAGAAAATAAGTCTGGAAGTATAGCCCAGAGATAGGAAAGCCCCTGGGTTCCACCCCCAGTACCACAAAAATAAATAAATAAATAAATAAACTAAAAAAAAAAAATAGGGCTAGGGGTGTAGCTCAGAGGTACAATGCCCCTGGATTCCATCCCCAGTACTGCAAAAAATAAAATAGGGGTAGGGGTGTAGTTCAGAGGTAGAAAGTCCCTGGGTTCAATAGCCAGTACTGCAAAAAATTTAAAAATAAAGATAAATAAAAAATAACTAGGCATAGTGGCACATGTCTGTAATCCCAGTACTTAGGAGACTGAGACAGGATATATATATATATATATATATATATATATATATATATATATATATATATATATATAGTACTGGGGATTGAATCCAGGGGCATTGTGCCTCTGAGCTACACCCCAGCCCTATTTTTTATTCTTTACTTTGAAACACTAAGTTGCAGAGGGCCTCACTAAGAAGCTGAGGTTGGCCATGAACTTGTGATCCTCCTGTCTCAGCCTTCTGAGTACTGGGATTACAAACTTGTGCCACCACACTCAGCAGGATTCTAAATTCAAGACCAGCCTCAATAATTTAGCAAGACTTTCAGCAGCCTAATAAGACCTCATTTCAAAACAAAAGTCAAAAGGAACCAGGGTGCCAACCGCAACTCAGTGAGACCCTGTTTCGAAATAAAGAATAAAAATAGGGCTGGGGGTATAGCTCAGAGGTAGAAGGGCCCTCATTTCCATTCCCAGTACCAGCCGGCCGTGGTGGCGCACTCTTGTAATCCCGCGCTTGGGAGGCTGAGACAGGAGGATCGCGCAGGGTCGAAGCCAGCCTCAGCTGGTTTAAGAGACCCTGTTTCCAAATAAAATATAAAATAGGTCTGGGAGTGTAGCCTGGAGGTAGAGGCCAGAACCACCAAAAAAAACCAAAACCAAAAACTATTCCCAGTACCACAGGGGGGGGAAAAGAGGCCAAGGGTAGCCAGGCATGGGCACAAGTTTATAATCCCAGTACTTTGGGAGGCTAAAACAGGTGGAGCTCAAGTTTGTTTTTTTCATTCGACCTCCAAGCTATACCCCTGCCCTTTTTTTTTTTTTTTTTTTTTTTTTTTGTGGTACTGGGGGTGGAACCCAGAGGCTTTCTACCTCCGGGCTATACTCCCAGACCTTTTTTATATTTTATTTGGAAACAGGGTCTCACTAAGTTGCTGAAAGCCTCACTAAGTAGCTGAGGCTGGCTTCGAACCCGTGCGATCCTCCTGTCTCCGCCTCCCAAGCGCGGGGATTACAAGCGTGCGCCACCACGCCCGGCTGCCCTATTTTTTTTTTTTTTTATTCTTTATTTTGAAACCAGGTCTCACCGAGTTGCAAAGGCCTCACTGCGTAGCTGAGGCTGTCCGCGAACCGCAATCCTCAGGTCTCAGCCTCCCGAATGCTGGGATTACAAGCGTGCCCACCACACCTGGCTGAATCTCAAGTTTGAGGACAACCCTAGCAAGGAGTGAGACTCTCATCAACCCAGCAAGACCCTGTTTTCAAATAAAAATAAAATAGGGTTGAGGGTATGACTCAGGTAGAATGCCCCTGGGTTCCATCCTCGGTACCACAAAATAAAAATAAGGCGAGCGTGGTGACGCACACTTGTAATCCTAGTACTTGGGAGGCGGAGACAGGAGGATTGCAGGTTCGAAGCCAGCCTCAGTAGCTTAGTGAGGCTCTCAGCAACTTAGTGAGATCCTGTTTCCAAATAAAATATAAATAGGAGCCGGGCATAGTGGCGCAGGCTTGTAATCCCAGCATTCAGGAGACTGAGAAAGGAGGATCGCGGTTTGAAGACGGCCTCAGCTACTACTTAGTGAGGCCCTCTGCAACTCAGTGAGACCCTGTTTCAAAATAAAGAATAAAAAATCAGGCTGTGAATGTAGCTCAGAGGTACAAGACCCTGGCTTCAATCTCTGGATGGAAGGGAAAAAGGAAGGAGCCAGATGTGGCGACACATGCCTGTAATCATAGTACTTGGGAGGCCGAGACAGGAGGATCACGGTTCGCAGACAACCTCACCTACTTAGTGAGCCCCTCCACAACTCAGTGAGACCTTGTTTCAAAATAAAGAAAAAATAGGGCTGGGGTGTCGCTTGTAGGTAGAATGCCCCTGGGTTCCATCCCCAGTACTGCAAAAATAAAATAGGGCTGGGATGGGAGTGTAGCTCAGAGGTAAAACACCTCTGGGTTCAAAAATATCCAGGACCTCAAAAATTTTTTTTTGTGTGTAGTACTGGGGGTGGAACCAAGGTGCTTTTCTACCTTGGGGCTATAATCCCAGACCTACTTTTATACTTTATTTGGAAACAGGGTCTCACTAAGTTGCTGGGGCTGGCTTCAAACCTGTGTGATCCTCTGGTCTCAGCCTCCCAAGCGCTGGGATTACAAGCGTGCGCCACCACACCCAGCTAGTAAATTCAATTTTTACGTGTCATATTAAAATACAAAAAGAAGCCGGGCGTGGTGGCGCACGCTTGTAATCCTAGCATTTGGGAGGCTGAGACCGGAGGATTTCGGTTCACGGACAGCCATAGCTACGTAGTGAGGCCTTTGCAACTCAGTGAGGCCCCGTTTCAAAATAAAGAATAAAAAAGATAGGGCAGGGGGTGTAGCTAGGAGGTCAAATACCCCTGGGTTCCATCCCCAGACCCGCAACAACAACAAAAGTACAAAATACAAAAAGAGAAGTAAAAGGAAAGACCGCAGGGTGAAGAGTGGACCATCCCAAGAGGTGGCATTTCTCTTTCCTTTTCTGTGTTTTCCACAATGGAAATGTCTTTTTTGCAGTACTGAGGATGGAACCCAAGGGGCATTCTACATCAGAGCTATACCGCCAGCCTCATTTTTATTCTTTATTTTGGTTGGTTTTTGTTTGTCTGTTTGTTTTTTGTGGGCCTGGGGATGGAGCCCAGGGGCTTTCTACCTCCGAGCTACACCCCCTGCCCTATTTTTTATTCTTTCTTTCTTTCTTTCTTTATTTATTTATTTTTGGTGGTACTGGGGTTCTTTGGAAACCCTTCTACCTCTGGGTTACACTTCCAGACCTATTTTTTTAATATATATTTTTATTTGGAAACAGGGTCTCTTAAGCCAGTGAGGCTGGCTTCGAACCTGCACAATCCTCCTGTCTCCGCCTCCCAAGAGCGGAGATTACAAGCATGCGCCACCACACCCAGCATTATTATTCTTTATTTTGAAACAGGGACTCACTGAGTTGCAGAGGGCCTCACTGAGTAGCTGAGGCTGTCTGGGAACCGCGATCCTCCGGTCTCAGCCTCCCGAATGCCGGGATTACAAGTGTGCCCACCGCGCCCGGCTTTGTTTCTTTATTGATTTATTCAGGGGCCCTGGGATGGAACCCAGGGGCCTTCTGCCTCGGAGCTACCCCGTTTGCATGTTGTTCTTCATCTTGAATCTGGCTCTTACTAAATTCCTCACACGTAGCTGAACCTCCTGTCTCCGCCTCCCAAGCAATGGGATTACGCCACCAGGCCCAGCAAAATGTCTTTTATAATCAGAAAAGGAAGGTGATACTTATTTCTTCCAAGGGAAACGGAGCCCATCCCAAGGGTGGAGTTAGGTCCTGTGAGAGAGCTGTCCCCACCCGTGAGTGCCCTTGGCACCCCAGCTTCACCCCAAGATCTGCTTGCCCGCAGGAGAGCCCGCAGACGCCGCCGCCATGCAGAGGAAGAGGAGCAGCGAGCTCCCCGACGCCGCATTGGCTCCCCCAGATGCACCGAGCGTGGACAGGGCCGACAGCCCCACCCCAGGCCTGGCCCAGGGGACAGAGCCAGGTACACAAGCATGCGGTGGCAGGCGCCGGCTGGGGTCAGGGCCCAGCACGCACCCTCCTCTCTGCGCTGGGTGTCGGGGAGCTGGGGACTGCAGGGATGCGGGCTTAATCCCCTTCTGCTCAGCCGCCTCTCCCTGCTCTGGCTCTAGGTGGCTCTCCCACCCTGCACCACCCTGCACCTCCCTGGCTCCTCTCCCCGCCTAGCTCGTAGCCGATGCCACCACCTCACAGACCACCCTGCTCCAGCCCTGCTCTGGAGAGGACTTGGTTATCTTAGAATGTTTAGTATGTGTGCGTGTCCCAGCCCTCTCCTCGCAAGCCTGTGAGCGCCCTGAGCCATGGTGGTCATATCTACAATGGCAGGTATGATGAGGAACCCCCAATACAGACGCAGATTGTATCTGCTTTCCGGGAGTGGTGGCACACACCTTTAATCCTAGTCATCAGAAGGCTCAGACAGGAGATTGCAGGTTCGAGACCAGCCTCAGCAATTTAGCAAGCCCCGGTTTAAAAAAAAAATGGGATCCGGGCAAGATGGTACACACGTGTAATTCCAGTACTGGGGAGGCCGAGGAGAGAGAATCACAAGTTGAAGGGGACATAGTAAGATCCTTTCTCTTATAACACGGGGGTGGGTGTAGCTCAGCTGTCGACCACTGCCTGGCATGTGTCCCGTTACAACTGGCCTGGTCCCTGTTGTGGGGAGCCACGGGCCAGTGTGCCCCAAGTGGCGATTGGAGGATCACTGAGGAGGGGTCGGGGCCTAGGACAAGGTCACGGGCAGCAGCAGTGTGAAGAATCAGGTTCCTGCCTCTGGGGCATACCTGTAGTTGGGTAGGGCAGTGATTGGCCAGTGTCTCAAAACAAATGAGAGCATTGGCTGGAGCGCCTGGGGCTGGCGCTCAGCTGAAGAGGTGACCTCTTCCCCAGAGCTGGGGAGGAGCCGGCAGCCAGTGTGAGGGCAGGCAGGATGCGCTGCAAGCAGACAGCAGGGACCGAGCTCCTGCGGTAGGGGGATATGCTGAGGCATCCAAAGAGCAGATGGACGGACGCCAGTGTCTGTGGGTTGGGCTAGACGGGGACTCGGGAGGGAGGCGGCCACCAGCCACCACCGCTGCCTTGAGGGTTTGGGTCCTCCTCCCAGTGTGCGGGAGGAGACCGACAGGCTGTAGGTGGCCCAGCATGGTCCCTGGCGGGAAGAGACGCTCCGTGGCCCCCTCATGACAAGCCCCCTGCCGGACCGCCCAGGTTGGGTGCCTTTCTAGAACGCAGCCGCCAGCCGCTCCCTTCTAAGTACCAGTGCTTTGGGCCTGCAGGTGCCGGGCAGGAGGGAGCCATGTTCGTCCATGCCCGTTCCTACGAGGACCTGACTGAGTCAGAGGATGGCACTGCTTCCAGGGACAGCCCGAAGGAGGGTGCCGGGGGTCCCCCACCACTGCCTACGGACATGCGCCAGATCAGCCAGGACTTCAGCGAGCTAAGCACGCAGCTGACGGGCGTGGCCCGGGACCTGCAGGAGGAGATGCTGCCTGGAAGCTCTGAGGACTGGCTGGAGCCCCCCGGGGCAGCTGGGCGACCAGCCACAGAGCCCTCCAAGGACGGCCCGGCCGAGGCGGAAGAGGAGGACGCCACGGAGGCGTGGCGCCTGCACCCGAAGCATGTGTTCGTGCTGAGCGAGGCGGGGAAGCCCGTGTACTCCCGCTACGGTTCTGAAGAGGCGCTGTCCAGCACTATGGGCGTCATGGTGGCCCTGGTGTCCTTCCTGGAGGCAGACAAGAACGCCATCCGCTCCATCCACGCAGGTGAGCACTTGGGGGGAGCGACGGTCAGGTTAGTTCGCCGCAGGTTTGGACTGCGAAGACCAAGGGCTGGGATGTGCTGTGGCCAAGGGGAGGTGCCGCCGACCCCTCCCTGAGCCTCAAGGTCCTCGCTGAACAGAGGAGAACAGCTCGGCCAGTCTCATGGGGCTATGAGGAGAGCTCAAGGTGGAGCTGACCTGACCTTTGTCGTGGAAAGGGTGAAATCTCCTAGGGAGGTAACCAAAGAAATCATCCCAGATCTTTAGCCCTGACCAACCCTTGCCAGTTCAGTTAGGACTTACCCTAAGAATGTTTTTCTAGCTGGGCATGGTGGTGCACACTTTTAATCCCAGGACTTGGGAGGCTGAGACAGGAGTATCACAGGTTCAAGGCCAGCCTTAGTAACTTAGCAAGGCCCTCTGCAACTTAGTGAGACCTTGTTTCAAAATAAAAAATAAAATCGAGCCGGGCGTGGTGGCGCACGCTTGTAATCCCCGTGCTTGGGAAGCTGAGACAGGAGGATCACACAGGTTCGAAGCCAGCCTCAGCTACTTAGTGAGGCTCTCAGCAACTTAGTGAGACCCTGTTTCCAAATAAAATATAAATTAGGCCTGGGGTATATAGCCTGGAGGTATAAAGCCTCTAGGTTCCACCCCCAGTACCAAAAAATAAATAAATAAAATATAAAATAGGAGCCGGGCGTGGTGGCGTACACTTGTAATCCCAGCATTTGGGAGGCTGAGACTGGAGGATCACGGTTCACCAACAGCCTCAGCTACTTAGTGAAGCCCTTTGCAACTCAGTGAGACCCTGTTTCAAAATAAAGAATAAAAAATAGCTCGGAGGTCAAATGCCTCTAGGTTCCATCCCCATACCCGCAAAAAAAAAAAAAAAAAAAAAATAGGGTTGGGAGTGTAGCTTGGAGGTAGAATGCCCCTGGGTGCAATCTCCAGTGCCACACACACACACAAAAGCCAGGTGTAATGGTACATGCTTGTAATCCCAGTACTTGGAAGGCTGAGACTGGAAGATCGCATGTTCAAGGCCAGTCTCTGCAACCTAGGCTCTTAATAACCTAGTGAGACTTGTTTCTACATAAGAAATAAAATCAGAGCTGGGTTTGATGCCGCAGGCTTGTTTGATGGCGCAGGCTTGTAATCCCAGCATTTGGGAGACTGAGACAGGAGGATTGTGGTTCACCAACAGCCTCAGCTACTTAGCAATGCCCTTTGCAACTCAGTAACACCCTGTTTCAAAAATTTGAAAGACTGAGCTGGCATGGTGGCACATGCTTATAATCCCAACATGCAGGAGGCTGAGACCAGAGGATCACGGTTCTCAGACAGCCTCAGCTACTTAGGCCCTCCACAATTTAGTGAGACCCTGTTTTAAAATAAAGAATAGCTAGGTGTGGTGGTGCATGCTTATAATCCCCGTGCTTGGGAGGCAGAGACAGGAGGATTGCACAAGTTCAAAGCCAGCCTCAGATACTTAGGCTCCCAGCAACTCAGTGAGACCCTGTTTCCAAATAAAATATAAAATAGGGAGTGTAGTGCAGAGGTAGAAAGCCCCTGGTTTTCCACCCCCAGTACCACAAGAAATAAAGAATAAAAAATAGGGCAGGGGTGTAGCTCGGAGGTCAAATGCTCCCCAGACCCTCAAAAAGAAAAAAAAAGAAGAAAAAAAAAGACTCAAAAAAATCTGGGCGTGGTGGCGCAGTAACACTCTGTTTCAAAAA
Organism: Muscardinus avellanarius; assembly: GCF_963383645.1. NCBI lineage: Eukaryota > Metazoa > Chordata > Mammalia > Rodentia > Gliridae > Muscardinus > Muscardinus avellanarius. The sequence continues at coordinate 141,229,351 of NC_137790.1, forward strand.
AGTATTGGGAGGCGGAGACAGGAGGATCGTGCAGGTTCGAAGCCAGCGGCGTGCGCTGGCTTAAGAGACCCTGTTTCCAAATAAAAAAGTATAAAAAATAGGTCTGGGAGTGTAGCCTGGAGGTAGAAGGGCTTCCAGGAACCCCAGTACCACCACCAAAAAAAAAAAAAAGTAAAAGAAGCCGGGCGTGGTGGGCACACTTGTAATCCCCGCGCTTGGGAGGCAGAGACAGGAGGATCGCGCAGGTTCGAAGCCAGCCGTGTGCGCTGGCTTAGGAGACCCTGTTTCCAAATAAAAATGTAAAAATAGGTCTGGGAGTGTAGCTCGGAGGTAGAAGGGCTTCCAGGAACCCCAGTACCACCAAAAAAAAAAAAAAAAAAGTAAAAGAAGCTTGGGAGGCTGAGACAGGAGGATCGTAGGGGTCGAAGCCAGCCTCATCTACTTAGTGAGGCTCTCAGCAACTTAATGAGACCCTGTTTCCAGATAAAGTATAAAATAGGTCTGGGAGAATAGTCCGGAGGTAGAAAAGCCCCTGGGTTCCACCCCCAGTACCACCAAAAAATAAACAAAAAATAAAAGTAAAAGACTCAAAAATAGGGCTGAGGGTGTAGCTCGGATGTAGAATGCCCTGAGTACCATCCCCAGTACCACAAAAGAAAGAAAGAAAGAAAGAAAGAAAGAAAGAAAGAAAGAAAGAAAGAAAGAAAGAAGGAAGGAAGGGAGGAAGAAAATGTTAGTCTGCGGTGTTGCTTGGAGGTAGAACACGGCTGGGTTCAATCCCCGGACCAGGGAAAACGTTTTTGTCTCCGAAGAGTTTGTCTGTCTGAGGGGGTCAGTCTGAAGCAGAGCCGGCGGAGGGCTAGCGCTGACGAGGCTGCCGCCCTGCCGCCCGCCCGCAGATGGCTACAAGGTGGTGTTCGTGCGCCGCAGCCCGCTGGTGCTGGTGGCGGTGGCCCGCACGCGGCAGTCGGCGCAGGAGCTGGCCCAGGAGCTGCTGTACATCTACTACCAGATCCTGAGCCTCCTGACCGGCGCGCAGCTCAGCCACATCTTCCAGCAGAAGCAGAACTACGACCTGCGGCGCCTGCTCTCGGGCTCCGAGCGCATCACCGACCACCTGCTGCAGCTCATGGCGCGAGACCCCAGCTTCCTGCTGGGCGCCGCGCGGTGCCTGCCCCTGGCCGCGGCGCTGCGCGACGCGGTGGGCGCCGGCCTGCAGCAGGCGCGCGCGCGCAGCCTGGTCTTCTCCGTCCTGCTGGCGCGCAACCAGCTGGTGGCGCTCGTGCGCCGCAAGGACCAGTTCCTGCACCCCATCGACCTGCACCTGCTGTTCAACCTCGTCAGCTCGTCCACGTCGTTCCGCGAGGGCGAGGCCTGGACGCCCGTGTGCCTGCCCAAGTTCAACGCGGCCGGCTTCTTCCACGTGCACATCTCCTACCTGGAGCCTGACACCGACCTCTGCCTGCTGCTCGTCTCCACCGACCGCGAGGACTTTTTCGCGGTGTCCGACTGCCGCCGCCGCTTCCAGGAGCGCCTTCGCAAGCGCGGGGCTCACCTGACGCTGCGGGAGGCGCTACGCACGCCCTACTACAGCGTCGCGCAAGTGGGCATCCCCGACCTGCGCCACTTCCTCTACAAGTCCAAGAGCTCGGGACTCTTCACCAGGTGAGGGGGCACGGCCAGGGCCGGGGCGCGGCGCGATCCAGCAGGCCGGGGCTTTTCCGTGGCTCCAGGGGCCCAGGCCTTCATCGCCGCAGGGGCGTGCGCCTCGGAATGGCCAGCCGACCCAGGACGGGAGCTGGGACCGGGGGGCCGGCTCCTTTCCGCTTTGGCCCGGCATCTGCCGCAGCGCCCTCCCGCGCTTGAGGGAGTGGGGTACACAGCTCCCCCCTTTTAGCCCACCTGCCCTCTACTCCAGACTTGTCGCTCTCTCTTGGACGCCTAAACTCAGCTTGGCCTCTGCACGAAAGGATCACCAAGGACACCATGAACTGGGGATGCGGGTGGGCTCCAGCCAGCCACAGAAAGCCGTGGTGGGGGGAGTGAGCGCCCCACCCTAGGACATCCCGAGAGCAGGAGTCTCCCCGCCTGGGAATAGATGAGAAGGCACTGGGCGTGTGGCGCACGCTTGTAATCCCATCATTGGGGAAGCCGAGACAGGAGGATGGTGGTTCACGGCCAGCCTCAGCTACTTAGTGAGGCCCTTTGCAATTCAGTGAGTCCTTAGTCCCTGTCTCCAAATAAAGAATAAACAATAGAGCTGGGGTTGTAGCTGGAGGTAGAATGTCCCTGGGTTCCATCCCCAGTACCACAAAAAAAGAGAGATGGTACTGGGAACTGCTCCTTTGCCAACACTCCCTCGCCCGCCCGCAGTCCCGAGATCGAGGCCCCGTACAGCAGTGAAGAGGAGCAGGAGCGGTTGCTGGGCCTCTACCAGTACCTGCACAGCCGGGCCCACAGCGCCTCCCGCCCGCTCAAGACCATCTACTACACGGGCCCCAACGAGAACCTGCTGGCCTGGGTAAGGTGGCCCGGGCGGGCATCGCCGGAGTCCTGGGCAGGGCCCTGAGGGCGTCCACCCGAGATGACCGCCCTTTGCCCCCTGCAGGTGACCGGCGCCTTTGAGCTCTACATGTGCTACAGCCCCCTGGGGACCAAGGCGGCGGCCGTCAATGCCATCCATAAACTCATGCGCTGGATCCGCAAAGAGGAAGACCGCCTCTTCATCCTCGCGCCCCCCACCTACTGACGCGTGCGGACTCCGCTCTCCTGGCCCCTGCCCAGCCACAGGCAGGGACTGTGGGTTGGTGAGGGCATTAAAGTGCTGAGGAAGACGCTCACGCGCCATCGCTGGTCCTTCCACCCACTGCCCTCACGTGGAGACGTGGGCCCTCCTCCCTCTCCCTGTTCACGTTGCCCAGCGCACAGGAGCAGGTGTGCCTTTGAGCGCTCCCCTGCCCTGCCCAGCACCGGACACGCGCACTGGGAGTCAGCCCGAGCCTGGGGCTGGGTGGCTTCAGGCGAAGCCTCGCCTGTATGTCAGGAGTCTCAGGTGCCCTACTGTCCTCACCTTGCCCCCTGCACCCCTATGCTCTGTCCCAGTCCTGGGCGGGCCCCAGCTGCGTGTCTGCGGGAGCTCTGGCCAGAGCCGTGCTCAGTAGCCTGCTGCGGTTCACCATGGCCAGCTGAGTAAGACAGGTGTGCTAGCCTGGGCCACGGTGTGGCCGGGGGCCCATGGGGAGGCAGCCAGCCCTTCAGCACAGCACAGCCCCCCACCCACAGGCCTCTGGGAAGCTGTCCCTACTCAGGCCTCCCCAGGCAGGACTGTCTGCCTTGGAACGGCCCTGGGAATGATCGAGAGGGTCTGAGAGGCCGACTGGAGCCTCCAGTGGATGTGCCTGGAGGGATTATGCCATTGGGTACACCCGGCGTGGTCAGACCTGCGGGAAACACAGCGGGCGTCCAGGAGGCTAGGCAGACCGTCACTCTACCACGAAGCCTCAGGCAGGACGCAGGGCCAGGGAGAGGCCTCCACCTTGCTGGGGGGCGCTCCCAGGCCGCAGCAGCTGAATTCTCATTGGCTGGGAGTGTTTATGCAAAAAAATCACCCAGTCGCCCTCCTGCAGTCTCCGAGAGTTGGGCTGACATTCTTGCCTCTGAGAACAGCCCATGGTGGAGAGGGCATCTGTGCGGGTAGCAAGGCCCAAGATACCAGAACAGTTGTACTTAGCATCCCAGGAAACGGCAGTACGTCGGTGGCACCAGCCTAGATCACATCAGAAGTGCCGGAGGGCCACCTGCTCGATTCCTAAGCCCCGGAGCATTAGGGCCTGGCAGTGCTGCTCACCCTGGGCCACCTTTCTGCCTGTTCTGAGCGTCTGTTCTTCCCCTCGTGCCTCGCTGGCTGGGACACGTCGGGGACCGGGTGATGCAAGGCCAGCCATCCCGGAGGCTGTGTCTTGGCCAGCAGTCAGCCCAGAGTGCCCCTGGTGGCTGCCTGGGCCCGCTGGGTTCTCACCTTCTCTGGAGTTCATCTGTTGTGGGCAAGGTGGGCAAGGGGTGTCACTGTTTGGTAAGTGTGTGAACCCAGGACAACAGCACCTACCCTTTGGGGGTCGGGTGGGGTGGCAGGCAGGTAGAGAAGGTGTTCCTAATGGGAACCAGCACTCACCAGAGAAGGGCCTGGTAAGGAACTGGTGGACAGTGGCGGGGAGTCCTCCGCGAGGGCTGCAGTCTTCCACCCCCACAGAAAGCCTAGCGGAGGGGAGCCACCCACAGCTGCAGTGATGTGGTCACATTGCAGTTGGAGAAGAACCCCTCTACTACAGGGACTTCTGGGTAGAGGAAGGGTCTGGGCCCAGGCCTCCAGAGCCTTTAGGGGGGACTGAGAGCCCAAGGAAGGCAAAATGGCTGGCATTTGTTCATGGTGACAAGCTGCTGGGATAGGTAGGTCCTAGGGCAGCATGGGCCAGGCATGGGGACTTTGCCTTGGGGGAGTGTTTATACTTTTTTTTGTAATAAGGATTCAACCCAAGGCCATTCTGCCTCTGAGCTACATACCCGCCCATCTATTTATCTTTCTATGTCTATATCATATATGTGTATACATACATATATATATGTGTGTGTGTGTGTGTGTGTGTGTGTATTTTTACTTATTTTGTTTTTTTTAATTTATTTTGTTTGTGTATGGTACTGGGGATTGAGCTGAGGGGCATTTTACCTCCAAGTTACACCTCCAGCCCTAGTTTTTTATTCTTTATTTTGAAACAGGGTCTCACTGAGTTGCAAAGAGCCTCACTAAGTAGCTGAGGCTGGCCGCAAACTGAGATCCTCCTGTCTCAGCCTCCCAAATGCTGGGATTACAAGTGTATGCCACCACACCCGGCTTTTTTTTTTTTTTTTTTTTTTTTTGCGGGTTTGGGGATGGAACCCAGGGGCATTCGACCTCCGAGCTACACCTCCTGCCCTATTTTTTATTCTTTATTTTGAAACCGGGTCTCACTAAGTTGCAGAGGGCCTCACTGAGTAGCTGAAGCTGTCCGCTAACCGTGATCCTCAGGTCTCAGCCTCCCAAATGCTGGGATTACAAGCATGCGCCACCACGCCTGGCGACATTTTCTTATTTTATTTTTTATTTTATTTATTTATTTTGTGGTACTGAGGGTGAAACCCAGGGGCTTTTCTACCTCCAGGCTATACTTCCAGACCTATTTTATATTTTATTTGGAGACAAGATCTCCTAAGCCAGCTGAGGCTGGCTTCGAACCTGTGCAGTCCTCCTGTCTCAGCCTCCCAAGTGCGGGGATTATAAGCATCCACCACCATGCCCTGGCAGTCTTTTTATTTTTTGAAACAGGGTTGCACTGAGTTGCAAATGGCCTGGCTAAGTAGCTGAGGCTGTCTGTGAACTGTGATCTTCTGGTCTCCGCCTCCCAAATGCTGGGATTACAAGCATGAACCACCATACCCGGCTCAGCTTTGTATTTATTTCATATTTATTTTTATATATTTGGAGGAGTACTGGGAATTGTCCCGGGGCATTCTGCTTCCTGTGAGTCTTGCTATACTACTAAGGCTGTCCTTGAACTTGTGATCCTCCTCTCTCAGCTTCCCAAGTACTAGGATTATAGACGTGCACCACTACAACCGGCTATTTTTATATTTTAAAACAGGTCTAAGTTGTTGTGACAAAACTAGAACTTGTGATCCTCCTGTCTCAGTCTCTCCAGTACTGGGATTACTGGCATGCATCACCACAGCAGGTGGGAGTGCTTAGGCCTGCAGCCCCTATGAACTGACCCTCCCCACAAGCCACCAGCAAAGCTCTGAGACCCCGCTGCTCAGGAGGGGGCATTGGCCTGGGGGCAGCTACCATTGTGGCCACGTGGTGGCAGCAGAGAGCCAACTGATGGTGCTGCACCCTCAACCCAAAACTGGGGTGGGCTGTGATCTAGGAGGGTTTATGAATGCTTCTCCCCGTCCCTTAGGAAGCTCTCCCAGCAGCATCTGGAGGTGGGACGAGGCTCTGGAGAACCTGTCTGGCCTCCAGGTAGAGAGCATTTCGCTTCAGCGTGGCTGCTGTGACCACCTCCAGATGTGTTGGCCGGGGAATGCTGGCACCTGCCGGGGCTTTCACCCACTGTTTCTTCATTTCCGGGCCAATTCTGGATCCGGAAGGGAGTGTCTTACTTGGCCTGTGTCCTCTAGGCACTGGGTGTGGCTGCCCCTGTTCCTTTCCTCTTTGTCACCTGGAGCTCCCTGAGCTCGGCCTGGGAGAGGGGAAGTCCTGCCCCCCCCCCCCCCCGGGGAAGAGCAGAGTTCTTCCCTGGAACGGAATAGGTGGGAAATGGAGGAAGCAGGGCTCCCTGGGCCAGGCTCGAACCCATGTGGCTCCTTCCTCCCCAGACCTTTACCCACTGCAGCCTGGAACCCACCAGTAACAGCCCAGGGCCACCAGGTGAAGATCCCCTCCCTCTAGGGTGCAGGCCCACCAGGCCGAAGGGGCTGTCAGGCTGAAGATCTTCCCAGGACCCCTTCTGGTACTGCAGGAGACTGCCTGCCAAGGGACCGTTGCTGAAGTCCAGGTGAAGGAGACGGTAAAGTAGAAGCAGGTACATTTCAGAGACTGAAAGACTGAGGCCCAGAAAGATTTGCAAAGCAGAAGTCAGGCACAGTGGTGCGTGCCTGTAATCCAGTACCTGGGAGGCTGAGACAGGAGGATCGCAGGTTGGAGGGCCGCCTCAGAAACTCAGCAAAGCCATCTGCAACTTAGTGAGACCTTGTTTCAAAATAAAGTTGGGCGTGGTGGCACATCCCTGTAATCCCAGTACTTGGGAGGCTGAGATAGCAGGATCGCAGGTTCAAGAAGAGCCTCAGCAAGTAGTGAGATTCTCATCAATGTAGTGAGACCCTGTTTCAAATTAAACAATAAAAGTATGGCTGGGGGCTTAGCTTAATGGTAGAATGCCCATGGGTTCGATCCCCAGTACCAGAAAAGATAGGAAAGTAGGCCTGAAGGTATAGCTCAGGAGTAGAATGCCCCTGGGTTCAATCACAGCACCACACACACACACACACACACAAATAATAATAATAGTAAATAAAATAAAATGGGGGCTAAGATGTGGCTCAGAGACGGACCACCGCTGGGTTCCATCATCAGTACTACACTCAAACACACACAAAGGAAGATCTACAGTGCAGATTAGAGGTACCCGGGCAGCCCGGCGTGGTGACGCACGGTCAGAATCCTAGTGCTTGGGAGGCGGAGACAGGAGGGTCGCACGGGTTCGAAGCCAGCCTCAGCTACTTAGTGAGGCTCTCAGCAACTTAGTGAGACCCTGTCTCCAAATAAAGTATAAATAGGTCTGGGAGTATAGCCCGGAGGTAGAAAGCCCCTGGGTTCCACCCCCAGTACCACAAAAAAGAAAGAAAGAAAGAAAGAGTGAGCTCAGGGAGCCGTAAGTGGTGCACGCTTGTAATCCCAGCATTTTTTTTTTTTTTAGGTGGTACTGTGGGTGGAACCCAGAGGCTTTCTACCTCCGGGCTATACTCCCAGACCTAGTTTACATTTTATTTATAAACAGGGTCTAAGTTGCTGAGAGCCTCACTTAGTAGCTGAGGCTGGCTTTGAACCTGCGCGATCCTCCTGTCTCAGCCTCCCAAGCGCGGGGATTACAAGCGTGCCCACCATGCCTGGCTAATCCCAGAATTTGGGAGGCTGAGACAAGGAGGGTCGTGGGTCGCGAACAGCCTCAGCTACTTAGTGAGGCTCTTTGCAACTTAATGATACCCTATTTCAAAGTAAAGAATAAAAAATAGGGCTAGGGGCATACCTTGAAGGTAGAATGCCCCTGGGTTCCATCCCCAGTACCACAAAAACTGAAAAATAAAAATAAAGAATAAGTCGGGTGTGGTGGCGCACTCTTGTAATCCCAGTACTTCGGAGGCTGAGACAACAGGATCGCAAGTTCACAGCCAGCCTCAGCTACTTAGTGAGGCCCTTTGAAACTCAGTGAGACCCTGTTTCAAAACAAAGAATAAAGCCGGGCGTGGTGGCGCATGCTTGCAATTCTAGCACTTGGGAGGCTAAGACAGGAGGATCGCAGGTTTTCGGCCAGCCTCAGCTACTTAGTGAGGCCTTTTGAAACTCAGTGAGACCCTGCTTCAAAATTAAGAATAAAAAGTGGGGCCAGAGGTGTAGCTCGGAGGTAGAATTCTCCTGGGTTACATCTCCAGTACTGCAAAAAAAGATGAATAAAATAGGGCTGGGTATGATGGCACATGCTTGTAATCCCAGTATTTAGGAGGTTGAGACAGGAGGACCCTACAGGTTTGAAGCCAGCAGACAGCCTCAGCTATGTAGTGAGGCCCTTCACAAGTCAGTGAGACCCTGTTTCAGAAATGAAAAGAATAAGCACACTTGTAATCCCAATGCTGAGAGGCTGAGACAAGAGGATCACACAGGTTCAAAGCCAGCCTCAGCTACTTAGTGAGACCCTTTTTCCAAATAAAGTATAAATAGGTCTGGGAGTGTAGCCTGGAGGTAGAAAAGTCCCCGGGTTCCATCCTCAGTACCACCAAAATAAATAAATACATAAATAAATAAAAATTAAAAAGACTAAAAAATAGGGCTGGGGGCATAGCTTGGAGGTAGTAATGTCCCTGAGGTCAATCCCAAGTACCACACACACACACTCAGGCCTTGGGAACCCGATCCCATGTTCTCTCTGTATCAGGGGAATTGGGACAGACCCAGGAAGGAGAGGTCGTTCCTGCAGCCAGCTGTGGGGGTCACCGCAGCGGCCGTGGCCAGCTCAGAGCTGGGCAGGCCTCCGCTGGGTGGGCACAACACACCTTCCTCTGACACTCAGGCCTGGCGCGCCGAGGCAGGGCCCCTGCGCCCCGCGTGCTCGGCCTCGGGCACCTGGGTCTCTGCGCCCCGCAGGGCGGCCCGGCGGGCCCTGGGCAGTGGTGTCTGCAGGTGTTGGGGTGAGCTAGGTCCAGGGAACAGGAGCCAGGTGGTCCTGCCCGCCTTCCACCTGGACGGGGTATTTGCGGGGACTCGACGGGCAGTGACGGCTCCGGCCAGCTCTGGTCTCTCCACCTGCTCCCGCCCAGGGCCACCGAGAAGCCGGCGCCGGCGGGAAGGTGTGGGACCCGGCCTCCGGGGCTGGGCAGCGCGGCTGGGCGGGGACGCGGGCTCCTCCCCCGGCCCGCCCCGCCGCGCCCGCGGCCCGCGGCCTTTGCTCCGGGAGCTCCGCGGCCGGCGGCAGGTGAGGCGGCGTCGGGTCCCGGACCTGGGCCCTCGGGATTAGGCAGGGACCCGAGGGCAGGGGACGGCGCTGGGCGTCACAGGCCCGGAGGGCGCCGGCTGCCCAAGGGCTCGGGCCGGCTGGACGCGAGCCTCAGTGCGGACCTCAAGTGGGCCCCGGCCCGGCCGGACCCCATGGCGCTGCCCCCGCGCGCGCGGGCCCCCCTGGTGCCGCTGCTGCTGCTCTGGCGGCTGTGCGCGGCGAGCCGGGACTGGCAGTGCCCGCGCACGCCCTACTCGGCCTCCCGCGACTTTGATGTGCGGTACTCGGTACCCAGCTTCTCCGCCGGCGGCCGCGTACAGGCCGTGGCGACCTACGACGGCGGCGGGGATGGGAGCGCCGTGTTTGTGGCCACGCGCAATCACCTGCACGTGCTTGGGCCGGACCTGCAGCTAGTGGAGAGCTTGGCCACCGGACCGGCCGGGGATCCACGCTGCCAGACGTGTGCGGCCTGTGGCCCCGGCACCCACGGCCCAGCAGAGGACACAGACACCTTGGTGCTGGTGCTGGAGCCCGCGCTGCCTGCGCTGGTCAGCTGTGGCTCCAGCCTGCAGGGCCGCTGCTTCCTGCATGAGCTGGAGCCCGACGGAGCCTCTGTGCATCTGGCAGCCCCTGACTGCCTCTTCTCCACCCGCCACAACCTCCCCGAGGACTGCCCCGACTGCGTGGCCAGCCCGCTGGGCACCCGCGTCACCGTGGTGGAGCAGGGCCAAGCTTCCTACTTCTATGTGGCGTCGTCGCTGGACGCAGCCGTGGCCACCCGCTTTAGCCCGCGCTCGGTGTCCATCCGGCGCCTCAAGGCGGACGCCACGGGGTTCGAGCCAGGATTCCCCTCGTTGTCGGTGCTGCCCGAGCACCTGGCCTCCTACAGTATCAAGTACGTGCACAGCTTCCGCTCGGGAGCCTTCGTCTACGTCCTGGCCGTGCAGCCTGCCGGCGTGCCGGCCTCCGCCGGGGCCCTGCAGACGCGCCTGGCCCGGCTCAGCGCCCTGGAGCCCGAGCTGAGCGACTACAGGGAGCTGATCCTCGACTGTCACTTCGCGCCTAAACGCCGCCGTCGCCGCAGGGCCCCAGAGGGCAGCGGGCAGCCCTACCCGGTGCTCCGAGCGGCCCATTCCGCTCCGGTGGGCGCCCTTCTCGCCAAGGAGCTGAGCATCGTGGAGGGCAGTGAGGTGCTCTTTGGGGTCTTTGCCACCGGCAGGGATGCTGGCCCCGGCCTGGGCCCCAAGTCCGTCGTCTGTGCCTTCCCCATTGCCCTGCTGGACACCCAGATCGAGGAGGGCGTGGAGCGCTGCTGTGAGCCCCCTGTCCAGCCTGGCCTCCAGCGAGGCCTGGACTTCTTCCAGCCGCCCAGTTATTGCCCTGATCCGGTGAGCAGAAAGAAGGGGCCCTCACCTGTGAACAGCCAGCTCTGGGTGGCCCAGCACAGGCTGCTTCCCTTTCCTCCGAGAGGGAGCTGGCCGGGAGGGGAGGGCGTGCAGAGGGAAGCCCTGGCATTGCTTCTACTGGATTCCTACGTGTGTGGGGGGTGAGAAATCAGCCAGACATCAGCCCCGCTGGAGGCTCATCTTCCGGCCAGGCAGCCCCTTCAGCCTCTCAGCCATCACGGCCTCTGATTTTTTTATTTTTTTAGGTAGTTTCCCGGGTTGTGTCAGAATGGGATTGCATCATAATTGTCTCTGCCAGCACAGCCCCCACATTTTATGTAGAATGATGAGCATCCCCCCCCCAGTCTGCCCACCCCTCACGCCCTGGGGGCCCCACGGGGAGAAACACACACACAGGCACACACCCGGGCAGATGCTTGCAGACCCACAGACGCCAGCGCGTGCCCGCGGTTTCGCTTTCCTTAGGGAAGCCCCTGTCTGCTCTGATTTCCAGAAGGGAGAGAGCGGAGTTGGTAGAGAACCTGACCCCAGCAGGTCCCAGGAGCCTCCCGGGCTTAGAAGTCGGGGGTTGGTGGGGAGCATGCATAGCCTGTCGTCACTAACCCGTTCTCTGCAGGGTGATTGCAAGAGGATGTGGGACACAGTGGGGAGGCAGCTTGGCTCCAGAAGGTTCTGGAAGCCTCGCCCCAGGCTTGTGCAAGCGACTGTAAACACCCAAGGATGAGTAAAGGCTTAGGAGGGGCTGGAACTGGTCCACCGCAGACTCTGCCAGTGTGACTGAGGCCCTGCCCCAGACGGCGGGCTCAGGGCCCACGATGAAGGGAGGCCCCTTCCTACAGACCCTTCTCAGGCTCTCTCCAGCCCGTGTCAGGAGTGAGCACAGAAACAAGCAGGACATTCCTGAAAATGCCACCTTCTGCTGGGTGTGTGGCACACACCTGCAATCTCAGTGCTTGGGAGGCTGAGGCAGGAGGATCGCAGGTTCAGGGCTAGTCTCAGCTAACTAGTGAGTCCCTCTGCCACTTAGTCAGACCCTGTTTCAAAATAAAATGTAGCCGGGCGTGGTGGCATAACTTGTAATCCCAGCATTCAGGAGGCTGAGATTGGAGGATTGGGGTTTGCGGACAGCCTCAGCTACTTAGTGAGGCCCTCCGCAACTCAGTGAGACCCTGTTTCAAAATAAAGAATAAAAAAGTAGAGCAGGGGGTGTAGCTCGGTGGTCAAATGCCCCTGGGTTCCATCCCCAGACCCGCAAAGATAAATAAATGAATGAATAAATAAATAAAAAGTAAAGTCAGGCATGGTGGCACATGCTTTCAATATGTGGAAGGCTGAGACAGAAGGATCGCAGTTTCGCAGCCAGCCTCAGCTACCCAGCGAGGCCCTCTGCAGCTTAGTGAGCGCCTGTTTCAAAATAAAGGATAAGAAAGAGGGCTGTTGATGTAGCTCAGAGGTAAAAGGCCCCTAGGTTCAGCCCCCATTACTGCAAAAAGAAGTAAATAGGCCAGGTGTGTGTGGTGGCGCACGCTTGTCATCCCAGCATTTGGGAGGCTGAGACAAGAGGAACATGGTTCTCAGACAGCCTCAGCTACTTAGTGAGGCCCTTTGCAACTCAGTGAGAACCTGCTTTAAAATAAAGAATAAAAAATAGGGCTGGGGGTACAGCTCAGAGGTAGAATGCCCCTGGGTTCCATCCCTGGTACCGTAAATACATACATACATACATACATACAGGGCTGGGGTATAGTGCAGGGGTAGAATGCTCCTGGGTTCAATTCACAGCACAACAAATCAAACAGAAAATGCTGCTTTGAGGGCTAGGAATGTAGCTAGTGATAGTTTGGGGCAGGGCAGCTGGGCACATCTGGACTCAGAGTCCCAAGGGAAGCGGGGACTCCTTGCCTAGGACTGAACAGCCCTGTCTGACCCTATCTTCTTCCTTCCAGGAAGTCAGAAACTCCCAACCTGGCTAGTGGTCACTGGGTCGAAGATATCCAGAGCCGGGCGTGGTGGCGCACAATTATAAGCCCAGTACTTGGAGGCTGAGACAGGGGGATCACAGGTTCATGGCCAGCCTCAGCTACTTAGTGAGGCCCTCCACATCTTACTGAGACCCTGTTTCAAAAATAATAAAATAGGGTTGGGGTGTAGTAGCTTGGAGGTGGAATGCCCCTAGGTTCCATCCCTAGTGGTGAAAAAAAAAAAAAAAAGGAAAAAGAAAAAAGAAAGAAAGAAAGAAATAGGGCTGGGAGTGTAACTCAGAGGTAGAATGCCCCTGGGTTCCATCCCTAGTGCTGAAAAAAAAAAAAAAAGGAAAAGAAAAAAGAAAGAAAGAAAGAAATAGGGCTGGGAGTGCAACTCAGAGGTAGAATGCCCCTGGGTTCCATCCCCAGGACCACACACACAGAAAAAAAGCGATCCAATATGACGTGGCTGTGCCAGGCACCAGGAGGACTAATACTGCGCCTACTCACAGTCTGGCCAGGGCTCCAAAAGGTGTGTGGACCAGTGTTTGCCCAGCGACTGGGCACGCAGCCACAGGGGCAGCACCCACTGTGCTCCTATGGCCGCCCAGGGCTGAGGGCTCCCTAGGTTCAAGTAGGGCCTCTGTGGGGCATCGGACACCTATGGCAAGTGTTTTGAAGAACTGGGGGCCTCTAGACAAGCCTAGGACCCAGGGTAGGGCCCCGGGCCTAGAGGAAGCAAACAAGGTGTGGCCCTGGTTGGGTTAGGGCCTGGGTTCAGCCCTAGAGCCCCACCTGTCCCTGAATCATACTGAAAACACCTGGCGGGCTTCCGGCCAGAGCCAGGGCCTTCCCTCTCAGGGAAGTCTCAGACCCTACCCACATGGGACACAGGCCCAGGGCCGGGGTTCTAGGCCCAGCTCTGCACCTGCTCCTGCCCCCCAGGGATCTTGCTCAGCCCCAGGTCTCAGCAGTGGAAGAGTGCCCTGGGGCTGGTGGGGAGTCCAGAGCACCTGGACTGGCGATCGAGCCGCGCCTGCATCTTGAGCCCAGACACAGCACATCAGCTTCATGCCCTGGCCTCTTACTTTCCCAGAAACTCCCGCATCCTTCCGTGGAAACGCAGGCCCCCTCCAGACACCCCCTCGCTAAGAGCAGGGAAGATGTTAGTGTGTCCCAGCCTCCAGAGGCAGTGCAGCACCCGGCCACAGGGCTTCGGCATGTCCCTCTCGTGCCGAGGAAGGTCTAGGTAGCAGCAGATGGTGCAGAACCTTTGCAGAAGGACCGTGCTCCGCCCTTGGCTGGCCAGCAGCTCCTAGGCAAGTTCCCTGGGAGGGACGGGGTTGGCTGAAGTGACTTGTAGATGCACGAAGAGCCAGTAGGGGGCGAGAGAGGACTCTGGCTAAGGGCACAGGCCTTTTTTTTTTTTTTTTTTTTTTTTTTTTTTTTTTTTTTTGGTACTGGGGTTCTCGGAAGCCCTTCTACCTCCGGGCTACACTCCCAGACCTATTTTTTATATTTTTTTTATTTGGAAACAGGGTCTCTCCTGCGCGATCCTCCTGTCTCCACCTCCCTAGCGCGGGAATTACCAGCCTGCGCCACCACGCCCGGCCGAGCACAGGCTTCTAACTTGGCCTCCTGCAGGGCTCTGAGGCCTTGGACCAGTGGCCAGGTCTCAGCCTGTTTCCACTCCACAGGATGGCGGTAGGACGGGATGGGGTCTGCAAGCGTCAGTGACATTACCAGAGGGACACTGGCAGGGTAGGCCAGGTAGAAGAGCTGGCCCGAGCCGGGGCCTCCTTCCTTCCCATTTCTTGCTCCTGACTGGCAGGCCCACCGCCTTCTCCAGTCGGGCCAGTGAGGGCTGGGGTTTGGAGCTGCTGTGACCACTGGCTGAGGTCCCGGGGGGGTCGCACACAGGGCTGAACCCTCACTCTTTTCTGTCCTCAGCCCGTCCTGAAGGCCCCCAGCCCCAACATCAGCTGCCGCCACTTCCCTCTGCTGGTCCGCAGCAGCTTCCCACGTGTGGACCTCTTCAACGGGCTGCTGGGACCAGTGCAGGTCACCGCCCTGCATGTGACACGTCTTGACAACGCCACGGTGGCCCACATGGGCACGGCCGATGGGCGGATCCTGCAGGTAGGCTCCTCCCCCGCCCGCCCCACGTCTCGGCCCCGCCCCCTCCTCACACAGCTGACCTCGCAGGTGGAGCTGGTCAGGTCCCTTAACTACTTGCTGTACGTCTCCAACTTCTCCTTGGACAACGGGGGGCAGCCCGTTCACCCGGACGTCAGTCGCCTCGGGGACCACCTACTCTTCGCCTCTGGGGACCAGGTGAGGTGGGCAGGGCCAGGGAGGACGGCAGCCTCCCTGTCCAGTCTGGAGAGGCGGTGGCATCGGGCCTCCCCACCCATTCGGCAGTGGGCCCCGGCGCCTCGGCCAGGCACCCCTGAGCTGCCGGTGTGTCTCCCCAGGTCTTCCAGGTGCCTATCCAAGGGCCTGGGTGCCACCACTTCCTCAGCTGCGGGAGCTGCCTGCGGGCGCAGCATTTCATGGGCTGTGGCTGGTGCGGGGACATGTGTGGCAGGAAGGAGGAGTGTCCCAGTGCCTGGCAACAGGACCACTGTCCACCTGAGCTTACCAAGGTAGTTTCCCTGGCAGGACACGATTAAGGATGGGCTAATCGGAGCCTGAGATGGGGTCCCCAGGCCTCGAATGTCTTCAGTACCCACAGGAAGGGCGTCACTGGCAGAGAAAGGGGACAGCAAAGACTCGGGGGGGGGGCAGGAAAGTGCTTGAATAAGGGCTAGCCAGTGACCCAGAATGCCTGGAGTACAGGCCAGGCAGGGGGCACGAGGGCATGTGGGGGGCAGCCAGGGCTGAGAGGACCCAGCCCCACACACAAACTCAGGCTGCGTGCCCCCGCCCCAGTTCTACCCTGACAGCGGGCCCCTGAGGGGCAGCACGAGGCTGACCTTGTGTGGCTCCAACTTCTATCTGCACCCTGGTGCCCTCATCCCTGAGGGGACGCACCAGGTCACCGTGGGCCAGAGCTCCTGCCGGCTGCTGCCCAAGGACACCTCCCCCATCAGGTACAAGCTGCTCTCTGCCCTCCCTGTCCCGCTCCCCGGAGACCGTGTCCCTGGGGCAAGGGGTATGGCTCCATGTGCTTCACGTCTGGGGAGACCTCTCTGTCCCTTCTGAACCTTCGTGTGGCCTGCCTATCAATTTGGTCACAGGCTTGGCGAGGTTTGTGTCCCTGCCCTGTTCAATCCTGCTGCCCCGAGGAAGGCACGGGTGGGAAGAAGATATTGTGGGGTCAAGGAGCCCTGGACTCCTGCGAGCGTGCAGCCAGGCCCGTCCCCTTCCTGACTGACCTCAGCCCCCCGCTGCCCTAGCCCAGTGTTCCGGAAGGACTTTGTAGAGGAGCTTATGTGCGAGCTGGAGCCCTCGGCCACCCAGACGGCGGGAGCTGCCAGTGTCCGCCTCGTGGTGACTAATATGCCACCCGGCAAGTACTTCCGGGTGGACGGCACCTCCGAGCTGGGAGGCTTCTCTTTCATGGTGAGGCTACCTCCCCGTCTGTGCCCTAGGCCAGTGGTGGCAGGAAGAAGGGAAGGCATGGAGTGGAGGCCCGTTCCCACTGAGCCACCCTGTGCCCTCCTTAGGAACCTGTGCTGATGGCAGTACGGCCCCTCTTTGGCCCACGGGCCGGGGGCACCTGTCTCACCCTCGAAGGCCGGGGCCTGTCTATAGGCACCAGCCGGGCAGTGCTGCTCAACAGAACTGAGTGCTACTTGAAACGGTGAGGTGCTGGGGCCACAGGGCCCCCCGGGAGTCTCACAGACGTGCAGGCAGAGAGGCACTGTGGGATGGGGTCAGGAGGAAGTATCTGCCCCCAGCTCAGAGGCAGGAGAGCCTGCGGAGTCCAGGACCCCAGCCGGGCGCTGAGGAATTTGTTTCCTCCCTGCCGACTGGGAGTCTTGTCGGGACCACCCTACTTTCAGACGGCTCCCTGGAGTGTGTGGGGGGTTAACAGAGGAGCCGGAAGAGGGGCTGGCAGGCTATGATAAGGGGCCCTGAGCCCAATCCCTCCTTCCTGCAGGGTCAGCGAAGGGCAGATTTTATGCGCCACGCCCCCTGGGGCTGCTGTGGCCAGAGTCCCCCTTCGCCTGCAGGTGGGAGGCGCCGAGGTGTTTGGCCCCCAGACCTTCTACTACCACTATCGAGAGGACCCCGTGGTGCTGGGTATCAGCCCTGACTGCGGCTACACGTAAGTGCCACCTCCTCTCCCCCAGCGGCCTCTGAGGCTGCGGGAGCTGGGTTGGAGTGCACCCCGAACACACCCCCGCTGTCCCCACAGCGGCTCCCACGTCACAGTCTGTGGCCAGCATCTGACCTCCGCGTGGCACCTGGCGCTGTCCTTCCACGACGGGCAGAAGGCTGTGGAGAACAGGGTGAGCAGCGCCGGGCAGGACAGAGGGAGGCTGGCGCAGGGACCAGCCGGCCACCAGTGGGCGCCTGCCTGACCCTTCCCCTGCGTCCGGGCAGTGTGAGGGCCGGCTTCCGGAGGAGCACCGGTGCGCCTTGCCTGAATACCAGGTCCGCAGCCCCCGGGGCTGGGTGACAGGGAATCTGAGTGCCCGGGGAGACGGAGCTGCTGGCTTCACGCTGCCCGGCTTTCGCTTCCTGCCCCCACCCAGCCCACCCAGGGGTGACTTGGCCCCACTAAAGCCTGAGGAGCGCTCTGTTAAGTTTGAGGTAGGTGTGGGCGTGGCTGGGTGTGGCTATGTGGGCGGGGCTGTGGGCGGGGCGTGTTGCGGGTGGGCGGGGCCGCTGGCCTGTCCTCATGCCTGTCTCTGCAGTACATCGGGCTGGGTGCTGTGGCGACCTGTGTGGGTGTGAACGTGACCGTGGGCGGTGAGAGCTGCCAGCACGAGCTCAGGGGGGACGTGGTGGTGTGCCCCCTCCCACCGTCCCTGCAACTGGGCAGCGACGGTGCTCCACTGCGGGTAGGCAGCCTGGCTGGTCTTTGGTGGGGCCGGGGGCTGGGTGCCCACAGCCTGAGCCAGAGCTCTCGTCTGTGCCCAGGTCTGCGTGGATGGAGGGTGTCAGGTCCTGGGCAGAGTGCTGCGACCCCGGGCAAAGGGGGTCCCGCAGAGTACGCTGCTGGTTATCCTGCTGGCCCTGCTCCTCCTTGTGGCTTTGCTGGCCACCGTGTTCTTCTTCAACCACCGGCGGAGGAGAAAGCAGCTTGGTGAGCTGGCCATGTCCACCCCATCTGGCCCCACTCACAAACGGTGTTGTCCCCGAGGCGCCCGTGGCTTCGCTCGCCCAGGCTCCAGGCTCCCCCAGGCATCTGGAGAGGCTGGCCACCCAGGCTCTCTCTCCACAGTCCTTTCTTCCAACCTCGAAGACTTGGCCTCCCTGGACCAGACCGCCGAAGCCATGCTGCTGCCAGTGCTCTGCCCGGGCGCCGACCACACAGATGGCCTCGGTGAGATGGTGCAGGCGCTGAAGGCGGGGCCAGCCCTTCCCTGCGGGCCTCTCATGCCCTCTCCCCAACAGCGCTGTCTCCTCTTGACTGTCCTGGCTCTACCACGCGGGCTCCCGGAGCTGCCTCCTCAGAGGGCAGGGATGGGCCCTGCGCCCCGCTGCTGCAGACTGAGTCTGTCCAGCTCAGCGACCTGGACCCTGCACTCCTGGCTGAGGTCAAGGACGTGCTGATTCCCCACGAGCGGGTGGTCACCCACAGCGACCGAGTCATAGGCAAAGGTATGGGGGCCGGGGCTGTGACAGCAACGGAGTCCTGAGGTGACTGCCCAGACTCTGCTTTGGCTTCAGCCTGGGTGCCCTTGAGTGTCCCACTTGGCCTGTCTGATCCTCTATTTACTCATCTGTGCAATGGGGATTAAGAGAATTCTGAGCCGGGCGTGGTGGCGCACCCTTGTAATCCCAGCATTGGGGAGGCTGAGACCAGGGGATCACAGTTTGCGGACAGCCTCAGCTACTTAGTGAGGCCCTTTGCAACTCAGTGAGACCCTATTTCAAAATAAAGAATAAAATAATAGGGCCGGGGGTAGAGTTCATTGGTACAAAAGCCGGTGAGTTCCATCCCTAGTACCACAAAAGAGAGAGAGGGAGAGAGAATTCTGAGCCGGGCGTGGTGACGCATACTTGTAACCCCAGCATTTGGGAGGCTGAAACAGGAGGATCTCGGCTCGTGGACAGCCTCAGCTACTTAGGCCCTCTGCAACTCAGTGAGACCCCGTTTCAAAATAAAGAAAAAAATAGTGCTGGGGGTGTAGCTTAAAGGTAGACTGTCCCTGGGTTCCGTTCCTAGTACCCCCCAAAAAAGAGAGAGAACTCTGTACCCCCCAGGGGGATGAAGTAGGCACAGCAGGCCGGGCTCCGCCGGTAGTTAGCAGCCGCTAATTTCCACCGTCCATTCGGCTAGTGGTGGCCTGAGGCCTGCTGGACAGCGAGGGCGTGTGCTGGGAGCCTGGGCGCCAGGGCCCCTCCACCTCCTCTCACAGGTCATTTTGGAGTTGTTTACCATGGAGAATACACAGACGAGGCCCAGAACCGAGTCCACTGTGCTATCAAGTCGCTGAGTCGTAAGTGGGGGCCGCTGGCAGCAGGAGCCCCAGGCTGGGAGGTGCCACCTGGCGCGTGGCGGGAGCAGAGTGGCTTCCTCCTTCCTCCGTGCGAGCCTGGGCCTGAGCCGAGCCCCTCCACAGGCATCACAGACGTGCAGGAGGTGGAGGCCTTCCTGCGGGAGGGGCTGCTCATGCGCAGCCTGCGCCACCCCAACGTGCTGGCGCTCATTGGCATCACGGTGCCGCCCGAGGGGCTGCCCCGCGTGCTGCTGCCCTTCATGTGCCACGGAGACCTGCTTCATTTCATCCGCTCGCCTCAGAGGGTCAGTGCCTAGCTGGCGCGGGCCCGGGGCTGCGTCCGGGGCATGGGAGATGGCGCTGCCCTCGCTTACCACCCCTGTCCCCCAGAACCCCACCGTGAAGGACCTCGTCAGCTTCGGCCTGCAGGTGGCCCAGGGCATGGAGTACCTGGCGCAGCAGAAGTTCGTGCACAGGGACCTGGCTGCACGCAACTGCATGTGAGCCCGGGGGAGCGGGGGCCATGGGGCGGGCATGAGGGTGCCAGGCCGCCTGGCACCTCAGGAGGAGCCCGCTCAAGCCAGGCCGGGCGGCGCGCAGGGAGTCCAAGGCGGGAGCACCGCAAGCTCCAGGCCAGCCTGGGCAGCTTACCAAGACACTGCCTCAAAATAAAAACAGAAGGCTCTGGGAGCCGGGCGTGGTGGCGCACGCTTGTAATCCCCGCGCTTGGGAGGCTGAGACAGGAGGATCACACGGGTTCGAAGCCAGCCTCAGCTACTTAGTGAGGCTCTCAGCAACTTAGTGAGACCCTGTTTCCAAATAAAGTATTAAAAAGGTCTGGGAGTATAGCCGGAGGTAGGAAGCCTCTGAGTTCCACCCCCAGTACCACAAAAAAAGTATAAAATAGATCTGGGCATGGTGGCGCGCGCTTGTAATCCCAGCATTTGGGAGGCTGAAACAGAGGATCATGGTTCAAGGACAGCCTCAGCTACTGCTCAGTGAGGTCGTAGCTCACTACTTTTTTCCGCCTCCCAGGCTGGATGAGTCGTTCACAGTGAAGGAAGCGCAACTCAGTGAGGCCTGTCTCAAAAATAAGGAATAAAAACAGGGCTGGGGTGCAGCTCAGAGGCAGAATGCCCCCGGGCTCCATCCTCAGTAAAGCAAATAAATAAATAAATAAATAAATCAAAATAAAATAAAGTATAAAACAGGGCTGGGGTGCAGCTCAGAGGCAGAATGATCCTGGGTTTAGTCTCTAGTCCTGATAGAGATAGGTAGATAAATAGGTAGATAAAATAGGCTGTGGCCATAGTTTGGGTTGCATACCCCTGCGCTTAATCCCCAGTACCACACACCAGAAGGTCCGGGGTGTAGCTCTGTAGCTCAGTGGTGGCATGCCCAAGTTCAATCCCTAGTACTGCCCTGCCCCCATCCCGCAAAAAAACCCAAAAGCGCCCAGCTGGGCTTTGTTGCAGCCCGGGGCATGTCCTCTGCCTCCGTGTTTCTGTCTGCCCACTACAGGCCTGGCCTGGACGCTATGGCTCAGAAGGGTCTGGAACAGATGGGCCCAGGCCTGGAAGGAGCCAGCTCTAAGTATGGCTTCCGCCCCCAGGCTAGACGAGTCGTTCACGGTGAAGGTGGCCGACTTCGGTCTGGCCCGCGACGTCCTGGACAAGGAGTACTACAGTGTGCGGCGGCAGCACCACGCGCGCCTCCCTGTCAAGTGGATGGCGCTGGAAAGTCTTCAGACCTACAGGTTCACCACCAAGTCTGATGTGGTGAGGCCCGCGTGCCCCGCGCTCGGCGCCCAGGGCAGCCCCAGGCTAGGCAAGCCCCAAGTCGCCGTCCAGGCCCGGCGGAGGTGGGGACCGAGGGAGACGCTGTGTGGCGTTGGCCAGTGAGCCCCAAGCGGAGGGCAGGCTCCTGCGGGGGATGCTGGGAGGCAGAGGCTCTGCACCCCAGTTTGGCGTGTGAGCTCAGCCTCCTCCTCCCCTCACACAGTGGTCGTTTGGTGTGCTGCTGTGGGAACTGCTGACACGGGGTGCCCCACCGTACCCCCACGTCGACCCTTTTGACCTCATCGACTTCCTGTCCCAGGGCCGGCGCCTGCCCCAGCCCGAGTATTGTCCAGATTCTCTGTGAGTGTGCGGTGGTAGTGGGAGGGAACTGGGCCCAGAGACAGGCGAGGAGAAGGGCTCTGCATGGCTTTCTGGCTGGTCCTCTGGCTGATCAGGAAAGGGATCCTCTCTGGGCCTCAGTTTCTTCATCTGTGGACTGGTCCCGCCCCTGTGCAGGAGGCTGAAGACCTTGGGGTTGCCATGGTAACCGCATTCCAGCTCAGTCTGGGTTGAGGCTTGGTTGTGGTTTGGTTTCCTGGCTCTCCCGCCCTCCTTCCCTTAGAAGGGGGCTGTTTTCTGTCTTTCCCGCTCACTGAACCTCAAGGAAAGGATCCCCTAGCTCAAAGGCCAGCCCCACCGCATCTCCAGAGCAGGGCTGTGTCACTGGGTGCAGTTTCAGGTCCTGTTCCCAGAGGGATGGCGGCAGCACCCGCGCCTGCGGGGTGGGCTTGGCTGCCTGGGCCGCAGACATGCCTCAGCTGGCTCAGGTCTGCGCGGTTCCAACAGGAAGAACCAGGTCACAGGTAAAAGCCGGAGACTCCTGTCCCAGGCCGTGCTCCAGAGAGGGTGTGAGCAGCCCTTGTGCTGGGCCTTTCTCATCCATTCACCAGGGCAGGAGCCCGCCAAGGCTCTGAACAGGACCCCGGTCAGTCGCAGCAGGGACGCGGAGCTGGGCAGGAGAGGGGCTGTGACCGCATGCAGCGGGGTGCGAGCGTTTCCTGGAGCCGAGCAAGGGGCAGCCCCTAATATGAGGAGTCAGTGCCTGAGGGCAGGCTGTCCCTGGTGAGGGTGTGAGCATGGGCAGTTCTCTAATCCTGGAGAGGATTAAGCCAAGAGCCAGCAGGGGCTGCAAGTCCTGCGGGTTGAAGGGGCTCTGAGGGGTATCCACGGTGTCCGCTGCCCCAGGACAAGTCCTGGGGGGCCTCGGTCTGCTCATCTGTAAAGTGGGGATGAGAACAGAGCCCCCAGACATTGTGAGGTACTGTGTGTACGGCAGACATGACATCCCCGAGATGCTGGCCGCCCAAGGCTCTGGGCCCAACAGGCCACCAGGAGCCTGGTTGAAGAACCATGGCACCTTCCGCGCCCCAGCCCTCCTCCTCCAGGACTTTTCATTGCCTTGACTCCCTTGCGGGTTCTGGGGAGGACGGGTGATGAAAGCCAGGCGTGGAGGCTCACGCCTGTGGTCCCAGCTACTGGAGGCCAGCCCAGGCAACTTAGCAAAGGCAAAGATAAGTAGGGCCAGGCTCGGTGCCACGCCCGTGACCCCAGTACTGGGAGGTTGAGACAGGCTTGCAGGCTCAAGGCCAGCCTCAGCAACTTGGCAGACCCCCGGCAGCTCAGCAAGATCCTGTATATACAAATAGATACACAATTTTTTTTTTTTTGGTGCTACTGGGGATTAAACCCAGGGGCATTCTACCTCTGAGCTACACCCAGCCCTATATTTATTTATGTATTTGTTTGAAATAAGCACAGCGGGTCCCTCCGGCACCCACAGATATACGTGCGAGTCCGATATAGAGACGCCCAAAGCCTTTATTCGTCCAGAGGGTCAGCCGCCCGCCATCACAGGCAGTTCCTTCCCCTGCCCCGCTCCGGGAGCGAGGGAGTGAGCGCGCATCTGCCTCTCTCTGTCTGTGTGTGTCTCTTTCTCTGTCTGTCTCTTCGTCTCCCTTGGGGCGGGGGACCTCTTCTTTTTAGGTTCACACGGAACTCTCTCGGAGGTAAGGAGGCGGGTCCTTTCTGCCTCCTGGGCTTCCACCCCCCCTTGCAGGGCAGCGGCTCAGACCTTTCAGTATTTATTTTTAATTTTTTTGTAGTAGGAATCAAACACGGGCATTATACCTCCAAGCTACACTCAGTTCAATTTTATTTCATTTTTGTTTTGTTTTTGATTTTGCAATACTGGGGATAGAATCCAGGGGCATTCTACCTCCACGCTGCACCCCCCCAGCCCCCCCCTTTTTTTGGTGGTACTGGGGTTCTTGGAAGCCCTTTTACCTCCGGGCTACACTCCCAGACCTATTTTATACTTTTTATTTGGAAACAGGGTCTCTTAAGCCAGCGTGGCTGGCTTCGAACCTGCGCAATCCTCCTGTCTCCGCCTCCCAAGCACGGGGATTACAAGTGTGCACTGCCACGCCTGGTGTCAATTTTATTTCTTATTTGGAAACAGGAAACAGGGCCTCACTAAGTTGCCAAGAGCCTCACTGAGTTGCCGAGGCTGGCTTTTTTTTTTCTTGGAACTGGGGATTGACTCCATGGGCACCTGCAGGTGGCAGCTGGGGCCGGGTGGGTGTGCCTGACCCCGCTCTCCTCAGGTACCTGGTGATGCGGCAGTGCTGGGATGCGGACCCCGCGGCGCGCCCCACCTTCGGAGAGCTCGTGTCGGAGGTGGAGCGGGTAGTGTCCTCGCTGCTTGGGGACCACTACGTGCGACTGTGTGTCGTCTACGTGAACCTAGGCCCCGCGGCCCTGGACGAGGTGCACGGGCTGCCCGAGCAGACACAGCCCTCCCCCGGGCACAGGAGCACGGCGCGGCCCCGGCCCCTCTCAGAGCCGCCTCTGCCCACCTGACCTGAGCCCGGTGAGCCCATGGGGCTGGACCCACTTCGCGGCTCTGAGCAGCCTCTGAGCCGCCTCCGAGAGTGCCAGTTGGAGGGCGATGGAGCCCACCTTGTGCCTGCCCTGTAGCCTTCTGAGGCCTAGGGCGGGTCAGGACGCAGGATGCTGCAGGCCCCTCGCGCCGCCTGTGCAGGGGATCCTTCTGCGGCGTGAATGTATGGAATGCCTGCCCTGTGCCCTGCCTGCTGCGCACAGGGGACTCAGCGGTGGCCACAGAGATGCTGAAACTTGAAGGGAAAAAAAAGCGACTGGGAGGTTCTTACTCAAGCTCCAAATGTGAAGTCCATACTGTGCCAGGCGTGGGACGACAGGCCACCACACAAAGCACAAAATAAAAAGGAAGACAACCGCAAAGCGTGACCGTCTCAGTGCAAATGCCACACCAAAGTAACAAGTGGTTGCATAAGGAAATGGAGGGCTGGCTTTAGCGGTGCCTGGGGAGACGAAGGAGGCCTCCTGGCAGGTGACACTTCTGCTAAGATCCCGTCAGGTGGGGCAGATTGGCCAGAAGCAGAGGGAAGCGTTTCCACTGAGCAAGCGGCACATGCAAAGGCCCTGTGGCTGGGAAGCCTGTGCGCACAGGGACAGTGGGCGAGGTCCAGACCATATTGCAGGCCCTGGGGCCCGAGGCCGCGCAGGCAGCTGCCAGGTTCGGTCCTGCCCCGGCACCTCTCCAGGGCCCCTCCACACCTGCACTGTGCCCCACCCCTACAGAGCCCGGAGCCGCCCACACTGCCTTGCAACCTTGATCGAGGAGTGGGCAGCAAGGCCTCAGCACCAGCTTCCAGGTGCCGCTGGCCCAGCCAGTGTCCTCGCTCGCCCAGGCCACTGCACAGTAGCCCCTGGAGGGACGGCTTCTGTGGAGGAGGAGGCGCCCCCTCATCGAGTTTTCCTTTGCTTGTTTTGGTACTGAGGATTGAACCCAGGGACATTCTGTATCCGAGCTACACCCCCAGCCCTTTTTACTGGATTTAAAAACATATTTTTTGGTAGTACTGGGGATGGAACCCAGGGGCATTCTACCTCTGAGCGACACCCCCAGCTCTATTTTTTATTCTTTATTTTGAAACAGGTTCTTACTGAGTTGCAGAGGGCCTCACTAAGTAGCTGAGGCTGTCCGTGAACTGTGATCCTCTTGTCTCAGCCTCCCATATGCTGGGATTATACCTCTTTACTGTATTTTTTATCTATTTATTTATTTTTGGTACTGGAGATCAAACCCAGGGGTGTTCTAAATCTGAGCCACAACCCTAGCCCCATATTATTTTTTATTTGGAAGCAAGGTCTTGCTAAGGTACTGAGAGCCTTACTATATTGCTGAGACTGGCCTTGAACCAATGGCACATGTCCTTGCACCGGCACACACTCCCCCTTGCTCAGGAACCTCTCCCCACTGCACCCCACCCCAGGGCCTCCATCCCTCCAGCTGGGAGATTCCCAGCTCGCCCTCGGGGCAGGGCGGGCTCACCCCTCTGATCGCCACCTGTGTATGGTCACCCTGGGTTTAGAGCCAGCGCCCCTCCTAAGCAGAGTGAGAATAGCTGCCCAGCTATTCTCCACGCACCCTGCTACCCGAGCTGTCACCGCAGGCCAGCAGAGAGGCTCAGTCCTACAGGTGGGTAAGACTTGGAAGGGGCTCTTCTGCTGGAGGCCAGGGGCCCAGAGATGAGGGGCCGTGAGCTGCAGGTGGCCAGAGACCGGCTGCCTGCTTAAGGCTACACCTCCCATGTCTCTTAGCTGGCGGAGGTTGACCGTGAGTGTGCGTGTGTGTGTGTGTGTGCGTGTGTGTGTGTGTGTGTGTGTGTGTGGTCTCTGGCTGGGAGAGCGGGAAGCAGAGTGTCCTGGAGCGCGTCCTCAGCTGCAGTCGGAAGGAGCGCTCTCTGTCCCTCCGACTTGTCTCATAGCCGGCATCCTGTGGCCCCGTGCTGAGGTGTGAGGGCCACTCATGTGCCTAAGCCCTGGGTGGGTGGCAGGTGAGGAGGCCCAGGGTTCCTTCCCCACTATCCACAGAGAGGGGCTCCGAGAAGAAAGGGGTCTCTGGACAGGAGGGGCACGCAGCACGAAGGGGGCCGGAGGGCAGAGAGGGAGAGAGCTCTGAAGGGGGAGGCGCAGGTTTCCTGTGGAGCAGAACGTGGGGCTTTGGGCCTGTGTCAGGGCCAAGGGCCTCTCAGGCCAGGTTTCCCCAGGCAGCATCCCAGTTGCGGCCCAGCTGCCCACCCCCAACTTCTGCAGCCCCCCAAGCTCTGAGTTCCATTTTTATTTTTACTTGTTTTTTTGTGTGTGTTGTTGTTTGCAGTACTGGGGGTGGAACCCAGGGGCATTCTACCTCCAAGCGACACCCCCAGCCCTACTTTTTATTCTTTGATTTTGTATTTTTTTTATACTTTTTTCGACTGTTTTTTTTATGGGGCCGAGGATCGAACCCAGAGCTTTGCGCATGCTAGGCAAGCGCTCTGCCACTCAGCCAAATCCCCAACCCCTACTTTTCATTCTTTATTCTTGAAACAGGGTCTCACTGAGTTGCAAAGGGCCTCACCAAGTAGCTGAGGCTGGCTGCAAACCGCGATCCTCCTGTCTCAGCCTCCCAAATGCTGGGATTACAAGTGTGCGCCACCACGGCCTGCTTGAGTTCCATTTTTAGAGTCATCTGATAGTCCCAACTCCATCCAGAGTGTTAGGAGCTAAGAACTGTGTCGGGGTTTCAAAATAGTGACTAGGGTCGGGAGAGGACAGGTAGGGGCCATTTCTAGCCTGCAAGGGTGCTAGGGTGACGGGGGCGGCTTCTGAGTGGCCCCCAGGACTGGGAAGGCCCCCTGGGATGGCTGGGGGCAGGTGGCCAGGGCAAGGGGAAGTGCTGGTGGCCACAGGAGGCCAGGCTTGCCCCGGGGTAGGATGGGGGAAAGAGGCTTCCCCCCGGGCCCTGGAAACCTGGCCTTCACATCAAGATCCACGGGGAGCTGGCAGCAGCCCCACTACCTCCACTGCAGCCCAGTGGGGCTGGGGAGGCCAGGGTGGCACTGGCGGAGGAAGCGGGGTGAGTCACAGCCTCCTGACTGCCCGCTGCTGTCACTGTCGCCTGGCACCTGGAGGGCATGCCCAGGGTAGACTGACCTGCTCTGACACGGGAATCATTAGTCTGGCCTGAGAGTCCCATTATACCTTGGCCCCAGCCTCTCAGGGAATTTTCCCAGGGACCCAAGGGCTCAGAGAGGGGCCTGGGGTGTCCCGCCTGAGGGCCAGGCCATATCCCCACTGCGAAGCCAGTCTCCCCGGTGCCCTGTGCAACCTCAGGCCAGGCCCATGGCTGCTCCTGTGTGGGACTCGGGTGGGAGCTGAGGGAAACACCCCTCGGCGGGCGCCGTATGTGCAAAGGACCCAGTGGCGGCAGCGCCCCCTCCCAACCTTCAGGCTGCTCCAGCCACTGCACGCTCTGGCCAGTCACAGACTGTGCATTTGGGGTCCGGGATCCGGGATGCCTCAGGAAAAGGCTGGGCGGAGGCTGAAGCAGCCGGTGGCCGCGATCACAAGATGCGGTGAGCTTTGAAGCCTCCCTCCTGGTGGATGTGGACAAGGCCCTCGCGGGATGCTGCAGCCCAATCATGGAGAATTAGGAGCTCCAGAGGAGACGGCTCCCCGGGCTCCCCGGGCTCCCCGGCACTGAGCTGCAGGCAAACGGCAGTCTTGCCGACAAGTCCCTGCAAGCCAGGGAGCGCTTCTTCACCGGGCACAGCTGCCTTGGGGACCCCTAGTCATTTCTCAGACCCAGTCATCTGTTCTCCCGTGTTTTTTTATTTTGGTACTGGGGATTGAACCCAGAGGCATTCTATGTCTGAGCTATACCTCCAGCTCTCTTTACTTTGAAACAGGGCTTCCGTTAAGTTTTGCTGAGGCTGGCCTCAAACCTGCGATCCTCCTTGTCTTAGCCTCCCAAGTACTGGAATCAGAGGTTGGCGCACCACACCACGCCCAGCCCGTCCCGGCACTGGGCCTGGGTCCCGTGCTGCCCCTGCAGGAGGGTGTTTTGCCCAGGTCCCTCTCTGGCAGTCAGTGCCTCTGTGGGTGTTGGCACCTCCTTACCACCCTCCCTTTCCTGCCTTGTGCTAGTTTCTGGATGGGGGCTGCTGCCGAGGGGGTGAGGAGCTCAGCCAGCCCCTGAGCCAGCTGTGGGCAGCAGGCAGGGCAGCTGTGCTGATGCCTCCCTCTGGGCAGGTGTGGCTGGCCATCTTTCACGCAGAGTTACGTAAGCTTGAGTCAACTGGGGCTTAGAGCCGTTCATTGTGGCTATTTTTAAGCTGCAACACATCACAGCAGAGGGGTCACTGCACTGCCGGCTTGCAGGGAAGGTTGTTTAAACATCTGTTATTTAAATTTCCCTGTGCCTCAGAGCCCAGAAGCCACATCCTCTTGGCACTCCTGGGTCCTGTCTTCCACATCCCAGGGAGGGGCGCATGGTCCCTGCTCATAGGTCCCTCAGGGCCTCTCTGCCTGGCTGTCTTCCTCTGAGGCCAGGAAACAAAAGCTACCAGCTCCTTTTATTTCTTAGGGGGAGGTATGCAGGATGGAACCTCGGGGCATTCGACCTCCAGGCTACACCCCTTGCCCCCAGCCCTAATTTTTTTTTCTTGTAGTACCGGGGATGGAACCCAGGGACATTCTACCTCCGAGCAATACCCCAGCCCTATGTTTTATTCTTTGTTTGGAAACAGGGTCTCACTGAGTTGCAGAGGGCCTCACTAAGTAGCTGAGGCTCCTCGGAACCATGATCCTCCAGTCTCAGCCTCCCGAGTGCTGGGGTGACAAGTGCGCCCCCACGCCCGGCCCCAGCCCTATTTTCTGTTGTGAAGCAGGGCCTCACTACTTCCTATTGTGAACCCGTCTCAAACCAGGGATCTTCCTGCCTCAGCCCTCAAGTACCGGGATTCCAGGCGTGTGCCACCGCGCCGGGCAGGTGCTAGCTCCTTTGCAACATGGTTCTGTCCCTTGGAATGGGGGTATCCTGGCCAGGAGAAACAGCAGGCGGCAGGACGCCGAGGGCTCATGGGTGACCTGGCAGCTGCAGGAGCGCAAGGCACACAGCACCGGGCTCAGATCTGGGAGACCGAGCCACGTTCCTCCCTCCTTGGGACCTTTCTTTCCCGTCAGCACTGAGAGAGGCTTGGGGCACGCAATCCTCTTGGGCCTTCCCAGAGCCCTGCCTTTGTGTGGGCTGTCTTCCCGCTGGGATGCCTTCCCTCCACACACCCGCCTGGGTGCTGAGCCCCTGGCCGGCGGGCGGGGCGCACCTCTGGGCAGAGGGCCTCAGGTCCTGAGCCACTGTCAAGTGGATGCTATTCAGTGGCCCTCGGTTTTTGGAGACGTCCGAAGTCTTCGCAGGGCAGAGTGGAAGGCAAGTGGCCTGGAAGGGACTTGCCAGAGAGCTGCCTCCGGGGAGCACGAGGGAGCGGAGCACGGGTCTGTGCTGGAGGAACAGGCCCAGGTACTCCGCTGGCCATGGAGCTCCTGGGGGGGCGGGGGCGCAACCTTCGTTGCCTCTCTCTGCCTCCCTGCCCTTACCAGGAGCAAAGCCAGGGCCTGGGCCTCCTAGACAAGCATCCTACCACCATGCTATGTCGCCAGCCCTTTTAAATAGTATTTTATTTTGAGAAAGGATCTCGAAGTTGCTAAGGCTGGCCTCCAACATGCAATCCTCCTGGCTCAGCCTCCCAAGTGGCTGGGATCATCGGCTGGAGCCGAGGTGCCTGCCCGTAGCTCTCCCTCCAGGCCCTTCCTTCCCTCTCCTCCCCATCCCCAAGGCCTTCTAGGTGACAGGGCTTGGGAGGACTTCCTAGGGTACTTAGACTCTCCCCAGGGGGTGGGGGTTTCTGCCAAGCCCGGGGTCAAGGTGAAACTTGGGGTCAGGCCATGCCAGGCTGGCCCTCACGGGGAGACTCCCTCCCACTCCTCCCTGCCACCCCCTCCCCACCACCTAGCCCTCAGCCTGGGGAATGGGCTCAGCCTGGGGGAGGGGCCCTCTAGGTTGCTGTGGCAACACATGGGCCCTCCTCACTTCCTAGAATCAGAAATAGAATTGGACGCCCTTCTTCCTGTTGAAAGACTATTTAAAAACAAGTGGGGGGAGGGCACAGGACACTCTCCCCCCACCCGGCGGGAGCCTCTGGACCTGCCCTGCCGCTCCTCCCCCACTGCATGAGATGGGAATGGGCTTTGGCCAGCCAAGGAGCCTAAGTCCTAGGACTCAGCCTGACCCGAGAGGTGTACAGCTGGCCTGTCTTCAGCACTACCGGGCCCCTGGGAGGTCACTGGCTTAGTGACGCCAATAAGGACAGTGGCCATCCCAGGCTGAGCTACCTGCCACCTCTGTGGAGGAGGAGCAGGTCCACGCAGGGCAGGGCTTGGGTGTGGGCTTGGGCCGCAGTGCCTGCAGGGAGCATGCTGGATCCCCTCCAGAAGGACCCATGCCTGCATGATTTGGGCATGGTGCCCAGGCACACCGCCGGACTTCCCACGTGGGTCCAGACCTGGTGGTCTAGCTTCAGGTTGGCTTTACTATATACTACTAAAGACAGGCCTCTCCGCTGCCCCAACTTTTTTTTTTTTTTGTGATTGATACTGGGGATTGAACACGGGATGGTCTACCACTGAGCTATATTAAACTGGCCCGTTTATTTATTTATTTATTTTTGCGGTACTGGGGATGAAACCCAGGGGCATTCTACCTCCAAGCTACACCCCCAGCCCAATTTTTTATTCTTTATTTTGAAACAGGGTCTCTCTAAGTTGCAGAAGGCCTTACTAAGTAACTGAGGCTGGCTGTGAACCCGTGATCCTCCTGTCTCAGCCTCCCAAGTACTGGGATTACAAGTATGCACCACCATGGCCAGCTCCTTTTAATTTATTTTGGTGGTACCGGGGATTGAGCCCTGGGCATTCTACCTCTGAGCTCTACTCCCAGCCCTATTTTATTTTTTTATTTTGAAATAAGGTCTTGCTAAGTTGTAGAGGCTGACCATGACTCAGAAAGGCGGCAGAGCCCAAGGGTCTGTGGTGTGACATGCACTCAGGTACTTGTAAAATACTATCGACTTCTTGTAAAATGCTCTAAACCTCCGCTCTTCCTGTCTCAACCTCCCAAGTACCAGAATTACAGGTGCGCTCCTCTATGCCCCACACCTGGCTTTTTTTTTTTTTTTTTGAGATAGGGTCTCACTAAGTTGCTCCACTTGCAATCTTCCTGTCTCATCCTCCAGAGTCCTGGGGTTACAGGTATGTACCACTGCATCCGGTTCTCTCCCCTTTCTAGTTTGCTTTTGTTTTCTGTGATAAAGGTACAATAGAGTCGGGCGTGGTGGCACACCTTTAATCTCAGTACCGGGGAGACAGAGACATAAGGATCACAGGTTCAAAGCCAGTCTTGGCAATGTAGAAACCCAGTGAGACCTTGTTTCCAAATAAAGAAATAAAAAAAAATCAAGCTGGGCGTGGTGGCACATGCTTGTAATCCCAGCATTTGGGAGGCTGAGACAGGAGGTTCACGGTTCACAGACAACCTCAGCTACTTAGTGAGGCCCTGTGCAACTCAGTGAGACCCTGTTTCCAAATAAAGAATTAAAAATAGGGCTGGGGGTATAGCTCAGAGGTAAAATGCCTCTGGGTTCAATGCCCAGTACTGCAAAAAAAAAAAAAAAAAAAAAAATCAAGCTGGAGCCAGGTATGGTGGCATACATTTTGCAATCCCAATACTTGGGAGGCTGAGACAGGAAGATTGTGCAGGTTTGTAGCCAGCCTCATCTACTTAGTGAGGCTCTCAGCAACTTAGTGAGACCCTGTTTCCAAATAAAATATAAAATAGGTCTGGGAGTGTATCCCAGAGGTAGAATGCTCTTGGGTTCCATCCCCAGTGCCACAAAAAAAAAATAAATAAATAAAAGAAAAGAAAATAAAATCAAGCTGGGGGTGTAGCTTGGAGAGTGGAATGCTCCTAAGGTTCGGTCCCCAGTGCCAAATAACGAAGGTCCGATAGTAGCCAGCTCATTTGAGCGCTGTGAGGCTGGGTCACGTGCTCGCCACCATTCACCAGCATAGAAGGACCCCATCACTCAGACTGCATGAAATCCCTTTTTCTTTTCTATTTCCTTTCTTATTTCTTATGCAGGTCAGCAGTAAAATCCGACCAGCCGGGAGCCAGGCAGTTTCCCGGCCCGGCTGCCAGTCACAGTATCGGTCATTGTTATTATTGCATACGCTGTGCACGCCGTCTGCTTCGGGTAGAAAGACCTGCTCTGTCCTGCCTGCTTCCCAGGACCCTCTTCTTGGGCCAGGCCCTCGGCTGGCTCTGGGCTCTGCTAGCAGCCCTCAGGCCAGGGGCTCAGGAAGGCCCCCGGCATGTGGTAGAGGACGGCTCAGTGGGCAGACAGGTGGGCGTCTCGGGGCCTCCCATGCCGCACAGGCAGAGGGGAGGCTGTCATTCACATCGATGCCACCAAAGGAAACAACTGCAGCGACTCGCTTGCTCGGGCCAAGCATCTAGTATTTTACAAGTGCACGCGCACACGACAGGGTACAGACCCATGGGCTCTGCCACCTCTCTGGGTCAGAGCATGGGGCAAGCAGCTGGGCTCTCCCAGTGCCAGGTCCTCTGTCCCCGTTCTTGGGAGAAGGCTGCACTGGGGGAGGGGAAAGGCCCGAGGCCCAGCTGAGTCAGGCTTAGCCGCTGCGGCCTGAGGGCGTGGGGTCAGAGAGGTGCCAGGCAGCCTCAGTCCCTGGTCACACAGCCTCACACCCCACGGCCGACTGTAAACACTATTTTTAACCTCTGTGAAAACACACTGCCTCAGAGGACAAGCTGACAGCCGTGTTCTCAGGAGCCTGTTTCCTGGGAGGCAAGACTGAGGTCTGGTGGGCCCTGGAAGGAGGTCCAGGGCTCAGGAGGAGGAGGGCCCGTCCCCGCCCCACTTCCAAGCCCCCAGGCCCAGGATTCCCCGCCCCCTTTTGCTTTCTCATCTAGGGAGTGGCAGGTGGACCTGCCCAGCTGTTGTGGCCACTGACATTTCCCACCCAGCCTGTACCCCGGCCTATCTCCACTTGTCCTTCCTGTGCAGACAGCCCACGTGCTCAGTCCTGCACCTGAGTGCCTGCCGCGAGCCTGGCCCGGTGCTCGATGTGTCCCCGCCAAGCCCCAGCTTACAACTGCTGCTCAGCAGACCCTGTGGCCGCCGTGCCCTAGCCCGTGCCTCATGCCTGCCCCCCCAAGGTAAAGCAGACCCAGCACAGCAGGCGGAGGACATTCTGGAGCCTGAGTGGAGGCCCTGCCCCCACCCTGCCACCCCCATCCCCACCCCTGCGGATACTGGTCCTGGGCTTCGGGGACATGTGGCTCTGGGGAGGGGGCTCTATGAGGCACAGGCAGAGGAGAACCATCTGGAGCAGAGAGACTGCCAAGGAGTTGCTGTCCCTGGAGCGGGAGCTGGGAAGCAGGGAGGGAGCTTGGGTGGAGCCTGGGCCCCACAGCCTCTTCAGTCTCCTAGGACTAAGTGCTGAAGGGCCTGGGGCCAGGCCTCCCCCGAGTCTGCCCTCTTTATGCTGGCCCACCTGGGCACTGCCTGACTCGGGCTGTCCTGGGCCTGAGTGGTCACTGCTGGTCAGGGGAGCGGAGGCTGGCCGTAGGTAGCCAACTTTACGGAGGCTTCTCTCCCTCCCAGGGCCTCCCCCTTCTCCTCAGGGGTGGGGCCCCTGACTTCCTACAGGGTCACCTTCCAGGTCACTGGGGGCTGTGATGTGTGGAGTTGCCATGGTAATGAGGTGGGGGAAGGGCACCCTAGGGCATGGAGCAGGGCTATGGAAGCCACCAAGAAGGTGGGGGGCCCTGATCCATCGGGCCCCCAAGGCCACCCCTCAGCTGGCAGCCAGCAGCTGGGGGGTGGCTTCAGAGGGTCGCAGGGACCTTGGATACGCTCAGGATCCCTATACTTCAAGCAGGGGTTGTCATCGTCCCCCGAGGTCATCATTGATGGGGTCTACGTCCCCGCCTCCCAGGGCCGCATCTCTGAGCCCATTCACCAGCTTCTCCAGGACCCCGCTCCGGTTAGCGCCCCATGCCCCTATGGGCAGGCCTCCCAGGATGCCCCAAGATACTCCTCGACTGGCCTGCTGACAAGCCCCACCATGAGAGCCCAACAGCACCTCGTCATGGACAACGGGACCCTGCACTTACCAGTGTATGCGTGCAGCCACAGCCCCGGCGACCATGGGCCTGACCATCCCCGGCTTCAGGTGCTGATCGGGAGGGAGGTCAAGGCTCCAGCCAAAGTTCTGGTAGGCTGGGGCAAAGGGCCCGGCAACACTGACCAGATGGCCCCCACGGGCACCAGAAAGAGTCGGTGGGTCCCCTACTTTCTCCCGGGAGAAGTTGGCACAGCTGAAGGCCAAGGGCCTCTTCTGGTCCCGGTTCAGGCTCCAGCCCAAGATCAGGGCCCAGGTCTGGCTCAGGCTCCCACCGTAGCTACATCGTCTTTGCCGGCCCCGGTCCCTCCAACACCTGGTCAGGTTGCTACTCCAGCTGTGGATGCGACCCCAAAGCCTGCCGCGGCTGAACCCTGTGCCCACGCCCTCGACCACCCGACGGACAGCACAGCAGTCACCAAAGGCCTGTCTGAAGACCTCCTCCTCAGGAAGTGCGGGATGCAGTGCTCAGTCCTCCTGGAGGCTCCCACACCTGCCGCCTCCAGCCAGGACAAAGCCCACCCTGAAGAGAAGCCTCCTACCCCAGCACCTGCTCCGGAAGCAGTCCCAGACCACGAGCAGGAGGCTGGCAGGAGAAAGGGGCCACTTGAGCAGCTCCTGGCCCACGCCTCCAGCCCAGACAGCCCCACACCAGGCCCGGAACCCCCAGATCCTCTCACGTCCGAGAACACCAAGCACAACATCTGCAGCTCGGAGCCGGACAAGCAGTCT
Organism: Muscardinus avellanarius; assembly: GCF_963383645.1. Lineage (NCBI taxonomy): Eukaryota > Metazoa > Chordata > Mammalia > Rodentia > Gliridae > Muscardinus > Muscardinus avellanarius. Next base: position 141,264,332 of record NC_137790.1, read on the forward strand.
CCCAGTGGCACCGACAGCAGCTACTCCGGCGCAGCGCCGCCTGCCTACCAAGTCAGCGGCCACAAGCAGGCGGAACCCCAGACTCCCAGGGAAGCCATGCTCATCTCCCCAGGTGCCGCAACCTGCCAGCTCCAGGACAGTCTGGAAGACCGGGTGCTGGTGTTTGATGTGGCCACCGGCAAGAGCAGAATGGGGCTGCTGTGCCACGACCCTACGGGCTCACGGGCGGTGCTGGTAGGCTTCATGTCCAGTCGGCCGCTGGCCAGGCCCATGTTGTCCTCTACCAGCAACCACTCCAGCTTCTGGTCCACCACACCCATGCTGTCCAGCCCCGTGCCCTCCAGCCTCTCATCCGGCAGCTACCGAGAGGTGGCCCTGCTTCCCAAGGAGGCCAGGCTCAACCTGGAGTCACGGGACACCCCTGGTACCGGGACACCCGTGAAGGTTGGGATGTTCACTGGGCCTGTCCCACTGGGGACACCCCTCCAGTTTGGAGAGCGGCTACAACCCCAGGTTCCTGACCCCAGCTTGTCCAAGCCTGATGCTGAGAAAGATGAATACAGCAATACCATCTGGGTGCTGGAGCCCTCCATGATGCCAGATGCCCCCGCGGCCCAGCCCAAGAAACTGAAGTGGATGAACTCAGAGCCCGCTATACCCACTGACATCCCGGCAGTGCCCAGGCCGCTCCTCCAGAGGGACGCCGCTGCTGCTCACCCTGATGACCCTCAGACCAAGGACGCTGGGCAAGTCCCCCTCGCTGGCCAGACCCTCCTCAGTGGACAGAACCTCCTTCCTAGACAGCTGCCTCTCTCTGAGCTGGGCTCCCTAGCTGGGCAGCCTGTCTCTACCATGCAGCCCCTGCTCCCCGGCGGGCCCCCTCTCACTGTGCTGGCCTCTCCGGTCAGACAGCTTTCCTTCACCAGGCAGGCGTCCTTTGTCAGGAAGCTCCCCCCAACCAAAGAGCCCTGCCTCTCTAGAGGGCCGGTCACCTTGGGGGAGCGCGAGCAGGCTCCACAGGACGCCGAGCCCCCGGGCCCGCCCGCCCACGTGGGGGTGGGGGTGCTTCGTGTGCCACTGGCCCCCGAGGAGACCTGTATCTCTCTGAATACAGACAAGGTTGGTATCGGTCATGCCCAGGGCTCCGGCCTGCCCCGGTTCTTGTCCTGGCCCCCTGGCGGCCCTCCTGGGATCCACGAAGAACGCCTTTCTCTGGTCACGTTAGGCGCACCTGGCACCGGCCACAGGCTCCTGCCCGTGGCCATGGTGGGCCCCGAGTCCCAGAGCAGGCAGCAGTTCAGGCTGGCACCTGAGGACCTTCCCCGCTCGTCGGTGGTGGCGCACTTCGGCCTGCTCCGGGGGGCCTGCTACGAGGTGATGTCCACTGTGGATGCCCTGCCGGGGCGGTCACCAGTACTCCACCGCCGTGCATCAGGCCCCTGCCAGAACATGGCAGCGGTAGTGATCGACACGGGCACGGGCTTCACCAAGTGGGGCCTGGCTGGAGAGGACCACATCCTGGGCGTGGTGCCCTCCCAAGTCCAGCTGCTGCAGCACCCGGCCCAGGGCCAACCCCGGTACGCAGTGCCCGAAAACCAGGAGGGGTCCTTCCCGGTGCTGAACCGAGGTGTGGTCTCCGACTGGGACGCGCTGGAGGTGCTGTGGCAGCACCTGTTCTACTGCAGGCTGGGGGTGCAGCCTGAGGAGCTGGCGGTGCTCGTGGCCGACTCCCCCATCTCACCACGAACCAACCGAGAAAAGGTAGCGGAAATTCTCTTTGAGCGTTTCCACGTGCCGGCCATGCAGACGGTGCACCAGGCCCTGCTGACCCTCTATGCTTACGGGCGGACAACGGGGCTGGTGCTGGGCAGCGGCCATGGCACCTCCTATGTGGCACCCATCCTCACCGGGGACCTGGCGCCCCTCGACACCTACCGGCTGGATGTGGCTGGCACGGACCTCACCAACTACCTGGCTCAGCTGCTGCAGGTCAGTGGCCACTCGCCGCCCAAGGCAGGGCTGCTGAACCAGATTAAAGAGGCTTGCTGCTATGTGGCCATGGACACGGCGGTGGAGATGGCCCGCGCCCAGGCCCGGCTAGACTTCGTGCTCCCGGATAAGCAGGTCATCACGCTGGGCCCCGAGCGCTTCAGCTGCCCGGAAGCTCTCTTCCAGCCCAGTCTGCTAGGCCTCAACCAGCCGGGCCTCCCACAGCTGGCCCTGCTGAGCATCAGCAGGCTAGAGGCCAAGCAGCAGGAGCAGCTGCTGGCCAATGTAGTGCTGGACGGCGGCAGCACCCTGCTGAGCGGGTTCCCCGAGCGCCTGCAGCAGGAGCTGGGCCCCGGAGCCACCGTGCTGGGCTCCCCCCACCGTGCGGTTGCTGCCTGGCTTGGGGGCTCCATCATGGCCTGCCGGGCCTCCTTCCAGAGCCTGTGGCTCAGCCGCCATGAGTACGAGGAGGAGGGCCCGTGGGCTATCTACAAATACCAGTTGTGAGCACATAAAGTTCCGGTTCTGCTTGCTTTCGGCGGTGTTGCATGTTTTGGGCAGAGGGTGGCGTGTGGATTGCAGGAGCTTGGGCTTGAGGTCAGGGAGGGGAACCCTGGCTCTCCACGGCACACCCCACCTCTGCCTCTGGGACCCCTGGGGCCCTGCCACCCTGCCCTTCCTCCAGGGCCCTGAGGCCGCGTGGCTGGGATCGGTGCTGGCTCAGCCTGACCTTTATTGCACCCCAAGGGCAGCCAGGAGAGTGGCTGCTGTGGGTTTTGCCCCGTTGCCCTGACAACAAGTGTAATTACCCTTGATTGCCAGCTAGTTACCATGGTAATTTCAAACATAATGTAATAACCCACACAGCCTGGAGTGAGTCATGAGGTGGGGGGTGGGAGGGCAGCCCCCTCCCCTAGCTCCCCTCCCCCAGCTGGGCCCTCTTCTGGGAGCTAAAGGCAGAGACACAGATAAGGGCTGAGATCACAGCTGAGCAGTGCCGAGGTGGCTGGGAGTGTGGGCACTGACCCTAGGGAGGAACCCACTCGCTTCTCAGGGAGCTGGCCCAGAAACACTGGAACCTTCTAGACAAGCCTCGCTGGAGCTGCCGCATCAGCAGGGGCCTCTGCCAACCGGCCCGAGCATGAGGGCAGGGGTATTGCTTTGGTGCCCAGGACGGGCAGCGGAGGGCCGAGGAGCCTTGGGGCCTGCGTGGGGGCACAGCCCGAGTGGCGATGGAGGTGCTGCCTGCTTGGTGGGCTCTGGGTGTGGGGTTCACACCCGATCCTGCCCTTCTCACTGCCTAGTTTTTTGTGGGACCCAGGACCCTAAACTTGGGGCTCCCTTCTCCTCCCTTGCCTCCCACCGTGGGCAGCTCCAGGGCACACTTCTCCTTATGAGAGTTCCCACAGAGGCCTCCGGGCAATATCAATGCCAACGACCTCTGCTCTGTCTCAAACTCTGACCCAGGCTGAGGGCCTCCCACGGTCCCTGCAGCCAGGGGGAGCCGGAAGCGGGCCCTTCACCCTGTCTGGCTCAGAATAGGTGAATAGGGAGTGTTAAGAACAAAGCTCGGGCTGGGCATGGCGCACACATTTGTGATCCCTGCACTTGGGAGGCTGAGACAGGAGGATCGCACGTTCAGAGCCAGCCTCAGCTACTTAGTGAGGCTCTCCCCAACTCAGTGAGAGCCTGTTTCAAAATAAAGAATTAAAAATAAGGCTCAGGGTATAGTTCAGAGGTGGAATGTCCCAGGATAGCCGGTAGTAGTGGTGCACGCTTGTAATCTCTGCTCTTGGGAGGCAGAGACAGGAGGATCTCACAGGTTGGAAGCCAGCCTCAGCTACTTAGGCTCTCAGCAACTTAGTGAGACCCTGTTTCCAAATAAAATATAAAATAGGTCTGGGAGTATAGCCCAGAGGTAGAAAGCCTCTGGGTTCCACCCCCAGTAGCACTAAAGGAAAAAAAAATAGAATGCCCCAGGGTCCAATCCCCAGTAACTAACACACACACACACACACACACACACACACACACACACACACACCCCAAAGCTCGGGCTTGGCCCAGTCTGCCGCCTGGATGAGCCAAGCTGGAGGCGTTCAGCTGGTGTTACTACCCCGTTCCCACAGGGCAGGCGGAGGGTGAAGCTGCTCCCACCCTGGCTGACACTGAGGGCAAGCCAGGCCCTCCATACAAGATAAAGCTCTATCTATCCTCACACATGCTTGAGAGCTGCCTGGTGGGGAGCTCGGTGTGTGAGCGCATGATGTGCGGCCATCACAACCCTGCCCGCCCCTGGACAGAGTCCAGCCCCCATCTACGTCCTCGTAGCCCGATTCAGCCTTCACAACCCTGGACTCGTGGCAGGCAGGAAAAGGACCCTCCGTTCTAGGGAGCAGCTATGGCGTTCCCGTGCATGTGCCAGCCAGCACGCCTGGGTGCACACAGAATGCAGACCCACGTGCCCCGGGCACCGCATACACTGTGCTGTTGCCGGCAGCACACACATACACGTGTGAGTACACATCCTGCCACGTGATCTCACCCACGTGCACGGAGCGTTGCACAGGACCAAGAAGAGGTGGAGAATTGCCAGCAGTAGGCAGGCTCTCAGGAGCCACCCCTGCCCCTGCCCTTCACCCCCATACCAGCTTCTCCTTAGCCCTCGGGCCTGGATAGCCATGACCTCATAAAGACAGCTAACGCGGAGCACATGCGAGGCTGCCCCGAGGGTCTGAGACCCACTGTTCCCAGGATGCTGGGCGGATGGCAGAGGCCCGAGCGCCGGGCTGTCCTCTCATTCTCTAGACATGGCCGAGCATGCCGAGATGGGGGACGTGCTCCCAACCCTAACCTAACCCTAACCTCTGCTGGCTCAGCTGGCCAGGAGGTTGCTGCTGCTTGGCAGTCCTGTGGGTGTCCGAGACCGCCCGAACCCAGGGAGTACACAGGCGCTGTCAGCCTGGCGGGAGAACCCAAGCCAGGGAAGAAGGTGCAGGGATCCTCAGTGCCCTGTCCACAAGCCAGGCGAGGTGGCACAGGCTTGCCATCCCAGACCTCGGGAGGCGGAGACAGGAGGGTCTCAGGCTCGAGGCCAGTCTCGGCAATTTACCGAGATCCTCGGTAACTTTGCAAGACCCTGTTTCCAAATAAAAATAAAATAGAGCTGGGTGTAGCTCAGAAGTAGAAAGCCTCTGGGTTCAATCCCTAGTGCCAAAGTAAAGAAAAGAAGGGGAGGAAGAAGATAGTAGGCAGGCAGGCAGGCAGGCAGGCTGTGAGCCAGCATGATGGCGCACATTTGCAATCCCAGTACTTGGGAGGCTGAGACAGGAGGATCGCAGGTTCACGGCCAGCCTCAGCAATTTAGTAAGGCCCTCCTCACTAGTGAGATCCTGTTTTAAAATAAACAAGAAAGTAGAGCTGGAGGTGTATCTCAGAGGGAGGTAGAGCATCCCTGGGTTCAATCCCCAGAACCCCCCCCCCCAAAAAAAAAGAGGCTAAGACAGGAGGATCACACGTTCAAGGCTAGACTCAGCAACTTAGACCCTGTTTCAAAAAATATAAGTCTGTTGCAGTGGTGCAAGATTATGATCCCAGTACTTGGGAGGCTGAGACAGGAGGGTCACAGGTTCGAGGCCTGCCTCAGCTACTTAGTGAGGCCCTCTGCAACTTAGTGAGACCCTGTTTCAAAATAATAAAAAAAATAGGGCTGGAGGTGTAGCTTGGGGGTAGACTGCCCCTGGGTTCAATTCCTAGTACTGCAATAAATAAATAATAAATAGACATATAAAGGACTGTGAGTGTAGCTCAGAGGCAGAACACTCCTGCATTTAATTCATAATACAAAAAGAGAAAAAGAAGGAAATAGAAAAAATAACCTGTTTGGAGAAAGATATCAAGAGTATGGTCCAAGCCAAGTGTGGTGCTGCACACTTGCAATCCCAGCTCTCAGGAGGCTGAGACAGGAGGATTGGGGTTCGAGGCCAGCCTCGGCTACTTAGCGAGGCCCTTTGCAACTCAGTGAGACCCTGTTTCAAAATAAAGAATAAGCCAAGCATGGTGGTGCACACTTGTAATCCCAGCGTTTGGGGGGCTGAGACAGGAGGATCAGGTACCTTCCAAGTGCCAGGATTGCTTTGAAAGCTTCTTCCTTGCCGTGAGCTTCTCCCTTGCAGGACGTGGGCCTGGTGGGGCGTCTTGGTGCCCACTTCTCCTGGGTCCCCATATTGCAGCTCAGGCAGGACACCTGGGTGACCGCTCAGGAAGCGCCTGAGGTTCATAGGAAGGGTGGACGGCAAAGCCACACTCGCCACTGGTGACTTTGGAGGTGGGAGATCCAGCGCCTGGCAGGAGGGGCCTGGGCACCAGCCTGGCTGGTCCTTAAAGCTTCAGGGGTTGGGGCAACACGGTCAACACTTCAACACTGCTGCCTTGGCCTCTTGCCCATGCGCGCGCGCACACACACGCGCCCGCACATGCACACACGCAACGCCGCACGCGCGTACGCACGCGCGTGCACACATGCACACACACGCACATGCAGACATGCACACACGCACACACCGCACACGCGTACGCACACACGCACACACACGCACACGCCGCACGCGCGTACACACGCGCGCGCACACACGCACACACACGCACATGCAGACATGCACACACGCACACGCCGCACGCGCGTACGCACACACGCACACATGCACACGCACGCGCGCGCACACACGCACACACGTGCACACACGCGCGCGCGCACACATGCACACACGCACTCGCGCGCGCACACAGCACACATGCACACGCACGCGCGCACACACACATACACGCACACGCACGCGCGCACACACACGCGCGCACACCTGTCTGTTTGCCAGGCAGGGGACGCCCTGGAGCCCGCCCCTGTGGCCCTCTAAGTGTGTCCGATCGGGGAGCCGGGCGCCGCCCTCGCTCCCTCGCGCCCACCCTGCCCCTCCGCCCAGTGGCCGGACCCCGCGGCCCGGCCGCAACCTGCAGGAGCGCGGGCGGGGCTGCGGCTGGGGCTGGGCGGTGGGCGGGCCCGGCGGGAGCCCCGCCCCCGGCCCGCCCCGGCCCCGGGTGCGAATCCCCGGCGGCGGGCGAGGCTGGAGCTTCGCGAGCCGAGCGGCTGCAGCCCGGCGATCCTGCCCCGGAGCCCGCGACCGCCGCCGGCCACCGTGACCGCAGGTGCGGGGGCCGCAGGGGCGGGCGGGGGGCGGGGCGGGGGCCGAAGTCCGGGCCGCGGCGCCCGAGGGCAGGGGCGAGCCGCCGGCCCCGCCCGCGCTGGCGGTCACTCATTCCCGTGGCGACGGGGAGTCCGGCCCTCGGGGGCCGCGGCCGGGACCCCGGGGCCCACGTGCGCGGCGGCTGCGGGCTGCGCCCACACGTGCGCCTCCGCGTGTGCGCCGCGGCGGGGGCGAGCCGGCCCGAGGGCCGCGGGCAGAGCCCCCGGGGCCCCAGCGCCCCCCAGCCGTGCCCGGGCTGCTTTCTGCAGCTCGGGCTCCGCCAGGTCTCTTCCCTGGAAACGGGGCCGCTGGCCCCGCCATCGGCCCGAGCCCGGGACCACCGCGGCGCCCCCGGCCGCAGGGTGCTCCGCCGAGTCGGGCTGGTCCCCGGGGAGGGGCTCCCTTGCCTCTTCAAGTCCGGTGGGCCCCCAGGTGCCCCAGCGTGCCTCCAAAGGCATCCGCGAACCTCCCTCTCCGGCCCCAGGGCCTGGCTGCCACTCACAGACCGGAGGCAGTCCTCAGTCCTCGGAAAAGGCCACGTGCATCTCGTCAGGGAAACTGAGGCTGGGGCGTGGAGGTGTGCAGCTGTGACCGCGCTTGCGGGCGTTGGTGGTGTTGTTTCTGGCCCTCCTGACCGTACCCATTAGGGAGCCCAGCTGGGGAGTCGCAGCCCACCCGGAGAGGGCAGCAGATCTGGGGGGGCGAGTTAGGGGTCCAGGCGCAGCGCGCAGAAGCAGCCCTGTCTCTGAGCCTCGCTCCCATCCCCGTGCTGTGGTGCCTCGAGGTGCCGGCCTCCCTCCCCTAAGCTGGAAGGAGTCTGGGGACCTGGCCTGGCTCGGGGCGGACCTGGCCTCTCCAGGTGTGAGGATCCAAAGAGCAGTGTGGTGTGTGTGTGTGTGTGTGTGTGTTTCTGGGGATTGAATAATCCAGGGGTCTTCTACCTCGAAGCTATGCCCCAGCCCTATTTTTATTATTTTTATTTTGCAAATAGGGTCTTGCTAGGTTGCTGAGAGCCTTACTACTTGCTGAGGCTGTCCTCCAACCTGTGTTCCTCCTGTCTCAGCCTCCCCAGTACTGGGATTGCAAGCGTGCACCACCAGGCCCGGCAGAAGCTGGCCTCTTTTTGCTGCACCTCCCACGCCAAGTTCAGGGTATGTCTTGGGTACAGGGGAGAGTTCAGACAGCAGGGGTAGCTCCTGGCCCCGGGAGACAGCAGGTGGCCAGGGAGGCCTTGGGGTGCTGCCTGGCATCCGAGGCCCTTTCAGGAACGCCCTCCTACCTCCCCCTCGTGTCTGCCCCTGTACCGTCACCCTCCGCTCTCCCTCCATCTTCATCCTTCTGCTTTCGTGTGTCCCTGTACCCCCTCTTTTCTCCAAAGTCTCTCAGTCCCCCCACTGCCCCTTCCTCTATAGGGACCAGGATCACAGAGCCAGCGGGAAGGAGCCCGGGGCTGCAGGGTCGGGAATTAAAGAAGGAACCTAGCCGACATCTCTCCCCTCCCCCTCCCCTTATTTTAAAACTTCCGTCACCATAGCAACCCTTTACTAGTGCCTTCCCCTGCATTTCCTCTCCAACCCAAGGGAAGCCAGGCCTCCAGCGGCTCCTTCAGAGGTTCCAAGGCCAGGCCCAGGCTCTGGAGCCGGGTGGGGGCAGTGGCTCTTGGCCTTGCCTACATCTGAGGGCTGAACTTTCTGTAGGCCGCACTGGATTGCATTCCCTCCCTCGTCCAAGCCTGAGGGAGACCCCTGTTAGCCCAGAACTGTTGGCCATGGTTCTGGCTAGCTGGTGCCAGGCAGCCCCGCCAGCCTCCAGAGGCCTGGCCTGAGAGGAGGTCTCCACCTCCCTGGTTCTCCATCTGTGGCTCCTGAGAGAGGAGAGCAGGGGGCCGGGAGGGGTGTCTGCAGGCAGTGTTCACAGCTGCCACTAAATCGGAAGGTGTTGCTTGGTGGCCGGGCGGCAGCGGGAGGCCTCCTGGGCTGCTCTGGAGCCCCACGCAGGGACCAGGGCAGCAGGAAACTCCTGGTCATGGCCGCAGGGACCAGGGCAGCAGGAAACTCCTGGTCATGGCCGGGGAAGGTGAGCCTTAACCAGGTTGGCCCAGCGGCGGCCTGCTGCGCAGGAGCTCTGTCTGGCTTCCTTGCGCCCTGAGTCAGACTTGACTGACATGCAGGGAAGGCTGAGCCTGCTGCTGCACACCTGTGATCCCAGCACTTGGGAAGCTGAGACAGAAGGAACACGAGTTTGAGGCCGGCCCAGCAACATAGCAAGACCTGGTTTCAAAATAAAAAATCAAATCAGGCTGGGGGTGTAGCTTGGAGGCAGAATGCCCCTGGATTAAATCCTCAGCACAAAAAAACAAAATGCAGCAGAGCCCGAGGGCCCCTTATTGCCAGGGCAGCAGGGACAGGCTCCCTCAGGACCGCCCTGATTGCAGTGGTCAGGCCCAGGACAGGCAGTGCTGTGGAGAGGACAGCTCGGGAGGGGCGGGCAGCGCCAGGTTCTGCGTCCCCTCCAGCTCCCTTTGGGCGGCCCCAGGTGTGCACTGTGTCTCCTCTGTGGAGAGAGGAGGGCCCACATCTCCAGGGAAATGGCTGCCTCCGCGGCCCGAGTGGCCGTGGCCTGAGGCAGAGCCCCCCCTCTGTCGGTGGAGGAATAAGAAATCCAATCCCCTTACGCTGAGTGCCGGGCACCTGCCTACAATCTGAGTACTCGGGGGCTGAGACAGGAGGATCGCAGATTCAAGACCAGCACATGTTAACTAAGTGAGACCCTGTTTCAAAATAATATGTATGCTGGGCATGGTGGCACAGCCTGTTATCCCAGTACTTGGGAGACTGAAACAGAAGGATCGCAGGTTCAAAGCCAGCCTCAGCAATTTAGCAGGGCCCTCTGCAACCTAGTAAGACCCCATTTCCAAATCAGAAATAAAACCAGCCTGGGAGTGTAGCTGGGAAGTAGAATGCCCCTGGGTTCCATCCTAGCACTGCCGGGGCTCAGGGTGACGCTCAGTGGTAGGGCTGCTGCCTGGCTTGGGCAGAGCTCCTCTTGTGGTAAAACCAGGGACAAGTCTCCCAGGAGGAGCAGGAGCAGGTGGTGGGGAGGGCAGAGGTGCTCAAGTATGGTCCCCTTTTCCTCTCTTCACCCTGGGGCAGCCTAGGGACACAAGCAAGTTTAGACTGGTGAGCAGGGCAGCAGTTGGGAGCCATGGCAGAGGGAGCAGGACCCGGCTCCAGGTTGTTACTGCGAGCCTTCCATGGCAGAAGACGCCAAGAGTGGGTTTCTGTAGCCAAAAGATGACAGGATCAGGCATACAAGTTGTGTGTGGTGGCGCTGAGATAAGAGGATCGCAGGTTAAAGGACAGCCTCGGCAATTTAGCGGGACTCTCAGCAAACTAGTGAGACCCTTTTTCAAAATAAAACATAAAACTGGGCTGGAGGTGTAGCTCAGAGGTAGAAGAATGTCCCTGAGTTCAATTCCTCAAAGGGGGAAAAAAGGATCAAGCATACACAAAACCTGGCCTTGAGGCTTGGGAGCAGGATTGCTGCGGAGAACCTCACAGCTTCAAGGGCTCGCGCACCACCTCGCTCACTCCGCCTCCCCCGCTCCCTGGGCGAGGTGGACAGCGCCCTTGCCGTGCCCCCACTTCCTGCACCTGAGTGGACACAGCTGAGCCAGCAATCACCTGTCGTTGGACATTTAGGTAGTTGCTGGGTTTCTTATGTTATAAATAACTCTGCTATGACAGATACCATTCTGATGGGAGGCTTCGGGGGAGGGCGTTCCTGTCGGAAGGAGTGGGCTAAGCCAGGCACAGCAGGGAGACCGGGCCCTCCCAGCCGCCAGCCCTGCAGGCCGGGCTACCCCCCTCCTGGATGGAGGACGGGAGCTGGCCTCTCCCCAGGTGCTTGCTGGGTGTGGCCACGGTAGGTGGGGACACGGTAGACAGCTGTGCCTCTGCTCTCCCACAGGGATGGGCTTCCAGCGTATCTGCGGAGCGGGCGGAGCGGGCGGAGCGGGCGGGCAGATCTTCAAAGCCTTTAGTTCTGCCTCCCTAGATGGCTGATCCCTGACGGGAATCCTGCTGAGCCGCAGCAGCCGGATTCCCTGAGCCCTAGCCACCCACACGGAGGAGAGCTGGACCTTGCCCCCTGGCTCTGAGCACACAGTGGGGAAGGACCTCCGGGCCCTGGGCCCCGGGGGACTGGGTGGCCATTTCTGAGGGGCGTGTTGTTAAGGTCCTGGTCTTTGGCCCTGGCTGGCAGAGTTCCTCGTGCCAAGCACGCCTCCCTTCTCCACTGCCCTGGGGTTGTGCTGCCTTCAGGAAGGGGAGCATCCAGGTGCCCGAGGCCCCAGGCAGAGCCTGCTTCAGCCCCAGAGCCGGGTCTGGAAGGACTAGAGAGAGCCGCGGGTCCCTCTGAGTGCTGAAGCCAGCTGCCCGGCACTGGAGATGAGAATCAGACCCAGCGGAGTTCCCGGAGCCCAGGGGGCCAGGAACTACATCTAGTCAGGGCTCTCTGACCAGACGCAGCCGGGCCTGACACGTGGGCCTTATGGGTCCCAGCAGTGCGGTGCTGGGCAGTCTCGTTGGCTGACCCTGCGCACCTGCCGCAGTCCTCCTCCAGGGCGCAGCCCATGCTGCCACGTGGGCGGAGCCTCTCCCTCAGGGGTGCGCAAGCATGGGGCCCTGATGTAGTAGTTACAAAATCAAAGTAATTACGGCAAAATGCTTTTTTTTTTTTTTGTAGTACTGGGGATGGAACCCAGGGGAGCTCTGCCTCTGAGCTCCACCCCAGCCCTATCTTCTATTTTTTATTTTGAAACAGGACCTCACTAAGTAGCTGAGGCTGGCTGAGAACCCATGATCCTCCTGTCTCAGCCTCCCAAGTACTAGGATTACAAGTGTGCGCCACCTTGCCTGACTTAATTTTTAATTTGTTTTTATTGTGGTGCTGGGGATGGTACCTTCAAGCGACACCCCAAGCCCTATTTTTTATTCTTTATTTTGAAACAGGGTCTCACGGAGTTGCAAAGGGCCTAATGAGCTGAGGCTGTCCACAAACTGTGATCTTCCTGTCTCAGCCTCCCAAATGCTGGGATTACAAGTGTGAGCCTTGTAGCCGGGCGTGGTGGCGCACGCTTGTAATCCCCATGCTTGGGAGGCAGAGACAGGAGGATCGCGCAGGTTCGAAGCCAGCCGCGTATGCTGGCTTAGGAGACCCTGTTTCCAAATAAAAATGTAAAAAATAGGTCTGGGAGTGTAGCCCGGAGGTAGAAGGGCTTCCAGGAACCCCAGTACCACCAAAAATAAAAATAAAAATAAAAAACAAGTGTGAGCCTTGTAATCCCAGCCTGGCTCTAATTTAATTTTTTTGTGTGTGTGATACTAGGGTTGGAACCCAGCGGCATTCTACCTGCAACCCTACTTTCTATTCTTTATTTTGCAGAGGGCCTCACTAAGTAGCTGAGGCTGGCCGCAAACCATAATCCTCCTGTCTCAGCCTCTGGAACACTGGGATTACAAACATGCACCACCACGTTCTTTTTCTTTTTTTTTTTGAAACAAGGGCTAAGTTTTTTTAAACAAGGTCCTAAGTTGAGGAAAGCTCACTAAGTAATTGAGACTGTCTGTAAATCACAATCTTCCTGTCTCAGCTTCCCAAGTACTAGGATTACAGGCATGCACCACTATGCCCGACTCACTTTATTCTTTTTCTTTTCTTTTTACTTTTTTTTGTGTGTGGTGCTGGGGATGGAACCTAGGGCCTTCACCTCCAGGCTACACCTCCAGACCTATTTCATATGTATATATATGTAATTTTTTTTTTTTGGTGGTACTGAGGTTCCTGGAAACCCTTCTACCTCCGGGCTATACTCCCAGACCTATTTTATGTTTTTTATTTGAAAACAGGGTCTCTTAAGGCAGCGAACCTGTGCGATCCTCCTGTCTCCGCCTCCCAAGTGCAGGGATTACAAGCATGCACCACTGCACCTGGCCCTATTTCATATTTTATTTGGAAACAGGGTCTCACCAAGCTGCTGAGAGCCTCACTAAGCTGCTGAGACTGGCTTCGAACCTGTGTGATCCTCCTGTCTCAGCCTGCCAGGTACTGGGCCCTAACTTTTGTTAACATTTTTTTATTGTGAACTATAATAAGAATCTAGGAATATGCCCCACATTTACACATTCTTACAATTATTATTGCTGAGTATGGTGGCACACGCTTGTAATCCCAGTACTTTGGAGACTTAGACAGTAGGATTGCAGGTTCTCAGCCAGCCTCAGCTACTTAGTGAGGCTCTCTGCAACTTAGTGAGACTCTGTTTCAAAATAAAGAACAAGCCTGGCATGGTGGTGCACACCTATAATTCTAGTACTTGGGAGGCTGAGACAGGAGGATCACAGGTTCAAGGACAGCCTCAGCAAATAGTGAGACTCTACAACCTACTGAGATGCTAATCAACCTCAGGAGACCCTGTTTCCAAATAAAAAGTAAAATCGGAATGGGGGTGTAGCTTGAAGAAAGAATGCCTCTGTTTTCAATCCCCAGTACCACCAAAAAAAAAAAAAAAAAAAAAAAAAAACCAAACCAAAATAACTTAGTGAGGCCCTATGCAACTTAGTGAGATCCTGTTTCAAAATAAAGAATAAAAAAATTAGGTAGCTTGGAAGTAGAATGCCCCTAGGTTCAATCTCCAGCACCACACACACACTTGGGTATAGCTTGGAGATAGAATGTCCCTGGGTTCAATTCCCCACAACAACAACAACAACAACAACAACAAATTATTATTATACACAAACCTGTGGTGTAACTATCACAGAAATTCAGAAACAAGCTCTGATTCCAGGGACTGTGGCCCACACCTATAATACCAGCTTCTTGGGAGCCTCAGATACATGAATTCAAGTTTGAGTCCAGCCTGGGCAAGTTAGCTAGAGCTTGTCTCAAAATTAAAAAAAAATAAGGGCAAGCTGGGCATAGTGGTACACACCTCTAATCCCAGTACTTGGGATCGCAGGTTCGAGGACAGGCTTAATAATTTAGTGAGACTCTATTTCCCTCTCTCACTCTCGCTCTCTCCTCTTTGTGGTATTGGGAGTGGGGGAATGGAACCCAGGGGCCCTCTACCTCTGAGCTACACTCCCAGATCTATTTTTTATATTTTATTTGGAAACAGGGTCCTACTAAGTTGCTGAGAACCTCACTAAGTAGCTGAGGCTGGCTTCAAACATGTGGTCCTCTTGTCTCAGCCTCCGAAGCGCGGGGATTATAAGTGTGTACCCCCACACTTGGCTAGTGAGACCCTATTTCAAAATAAAAAATAAGGACGGGTGTGGTGGTGCATGCCTGTAACCCTAGTATTTGGGAGGTGGAGACAGGAGGATCACAGGTTTGAGACAACCTCAGCAACTTAGTGAGGCCCTCTGCAATTTAGTGAGACACTGTTATAAAATAAAATAATAAATTAGGAGATGGGTGTGGTGGCACACACTTGTAATCTCAGTACTTGGGGGGCTGAGACAGGAGGATAACAGGTTTGCGGCAAGCCTCAGCTACATAGTGAGGCCCTCCACAACTTAATGATACCCTGTTTTGTTTTTTTTTTTTGGTTTGTTTTTTTTTTTGGTGGTACTGGGGTTCCTGGAATTCCTTCTATCTCCGGGCTACACTCCCAGACCTATTTTATACTTTTTTTTTTTTTTTTAACAGGGTCTCTTAAGCTAGTGCAGCTGGCTTCGAACCTGTGCGATCCTCCTGTCTCCACCTCCCAAGCGCAGGGATTACAAACGTGTGACACCATGCCCGGCCAGAGACCCTGTTTTACAATAAAGAATAAAGCTGGGCGTGGTGGCGCACGCTTGTAATCCCCGTGCTTGGGAGGCGGAGACGGGAGGATCGCGCAGGTTCGAAGCCAGCCTCGCTGGCTTAAGAGACCCTGTTTCCAAATAAAAATATAAAAAAATAGGTCTGGGAGTGTAGCCTGGAGATAGAAGGGTTTCCAGGAGCCCCAGTACCACCATAAATATATAAATAAATACATAAATAAATAAATAATAAAAATGGAGCTGGGGATGTAGCTCAGAAGTAGAATGTTCCTGGGTTAAATCCCTGGTTCTGCAAAATAAATAAATAAATAAATAAATAAATAAATAAATAAAAAAAAAGAGCCGGGCGTGGTGGCACACGCTTGTAATCCCAGTGCTTGGGAGGCTGAGACGGGAGGATCGCACAGGTTCAAAGTCAGCCTCAGCTATTTAGTGAAGCTCTCAGCAAGTTAGTGAGACCCTGTTTCCAAATAAAGTATAAAGTAGGTCTGGGAGTGTAGCCTGGAGGTAGAAAAAGCCCCCTGGGTTCCACCCCCAGTACCAAAAAAAATAAAAACCAAAGAAAAGAAAAATAATATAAATAAATAAATAAGGAATGTAGCTCTAGCTCAGATGTATTCAGATGCCCCTGGGTTCAATCTCCAGTACCAAATAAATAAAGAAATAAATGAAATATGGATGGGGGTGTAGCTTGGAGGTAGAATGTCCCTGGGTTTAATCCCTAGCACAACACACACACACACACACTCTAAGAAAATAAAAAGGGCCGGGGATATAGGTCAGTGGAAGAGTACTTCTGGCCAATTACCAGTACAAGAAAAAGAAAAGCAAAAGCCGGCATTGTGACATACACTTGTAATCCCGGTATTTGGGATTTGCGGGGTCGAGACAGCCACAGCAGTAGTGAAACTCTCATCAACCTAGCGAGACCCTGTTTCAAAATAAAAATAAATATCCAGTACCGCAAAAATTAAAAAATAAAGTAAAATAAAAATAAAACAGGACTCAGAGTATAGCGTAATTCCAGTACTTGGGAGGCTGAGCGCGAATCACCGTCCTGAGACCAGCATGTAATAACTTAGTGAGCCCCTGTTTCCAAATAAAAAACTAGGGATAGGGAGATAGCTCAGAGATGGATTACTCCTGGGTTTAATCTCCAGTACAGTGCACACTTGCACGCCCACATGCGCGCACACCTACACACACAAAGGGAAGCCAAAGAAACAAGCCTCCAGCAGCACGCTCACAAGGAGCTGTACTCGCGAGCGTTCCCGCATGGCTCCACTTTTCTCTGTCTCTGAGCAGTACAGGTGAGTTCTGCCTGTTGTGAGCTCTGAGTGTGTCAAAATCGTACTGTGGATTCTGTGGGGATATTTTCACTCAATGCTGTGTTCCCAAGACTAGCTGTGAGTGTGGCCAGCCCAGGTGTAGCGGCAGCGCCCTCGTTTCCACTCCAGTGTCCATCCTGTGAGCACATCACAGAGCTCTGCTGCTGCTGGGTACTTGAGCTGAGTCCAGTTCTTAGTAATTCTAAACGCGGCACCTTGAGCATTCTTGCCCGGGTGTCCTGAGGCACAGCGTAAGCGCTTCTGTGGGGCAGATGTTTAGAGTGCCGGGGTATGTTTCTTTGACCAACTGTTTTCCAGGGGGAGTGCTGCCCTGCGCCACAGTGCCCACTTGGGCCATCTCAGCCAGTATCTTCAGAGCGGAACAGCTGCTGAGCAGTGGTGACGGCCCTTTCACCCATGCGAAGCTGCTGTTCTGTTTTGGATTTTGTAGTGGGGCTTGAGCCCAGGGGCATCTGCCTCTGGAATACATCCTGGCCCTTTTTTATTTCAAAACAGAGTCTCACTAAGTTACTGAGGCTGGCCTTGAACCTGCTTCCTCTTGTCTGAGCCTCCCAAGCATTAGTATTACTAATAGACGTACAACACCACACCTGGCTAAAATAGCTAAAATAAATCAATTAATTAACTCTTATACTGGGGGGGATGGGACCCAGTGTCATTCTACATCTGAGCTATACCCCCTGCCTTATTATTATTTTGCGGTACTAGAGGTGGAACCCAGGGGTATTGTACCTCCGAGCTACACCCCCAGCTCTATTTTTTATTCTTTATTTGGAAACAGGGTCTCACTGAGTTGCAGAGGGCCTCACTAAGTAGCTGAGGCTGGCCCTGAACTGCAATCCTCTGGTCTCAGCCTCCCGAATGCTGGGGATTACGAGCGTGCGCCACCATGTCTGGCTTGCCCCTGCCTTATTTTATTCTTTTATTTTCCAATAGGATGTCACTAAGTTTTGAAGGGCCTAAGTTTCTGAAGCTGGTCAGGAACCTGCAGTCCCCCTGTCTCAGCCTCCCGAGTACTGGGATTACAAGTGTGCGCCACCACAACCAGCTATAATAGCTAAAATTTAAAGAAATTGTTTGGTTTTTCCAAGTATATATAATGCAGTACTCTTCTTCGCTATGTCAACATATTTTTCCTCAGGGGAATTTTTTTTTTGGTACTGGGGATTGAACTCAGGGGCATTCTACCACCAAGCTATACCCCCAGCGTAACTTTACTTTTTTAAATTTTTATTTTTATTTTATTATTTTATTATTATTATTTTTGGGGTGGTACTGGGGTTCCTGGAAGCCCTTCTACCTCCGGGCTACACTCCCAGACCTATTTTTATATTTTTATTTGGAAACAGGGTCTCCTAAGCCAGCGCGGGGCTGGCTTTCGAACCTGCACGATCCTCCTGTCTCTGCCTCCCAAGCACGGGGATTACAAGTGTGCGCAACCACGCCCGGCGAAATTTTTATTTTATTTTTGGTGGTACTGGGGGTGGAACTCAGGGACATTCTACTTCTGAGCTACACCCCCAGCCCGATTTTGTTTTGTTGTACTGAGGATTGAACCCAGGGGCATTTTTTAAAATGGTGCATTGTAGTCAAACGTATTAATGGGATAACAGATGGTGGAGACATACATGCACACACACCCAGTCTGCCCTCACCCGATCCCCATCCCATCCCTCCCCATCCCTCCTACCCATGCTTGGCTCAGTGATTGACTTTGGTATGTTTGTTTAAGGACATCATGTGCTTCAGAGAGTTTCCCTCTTCCCCTCCCATCCCCTCAATTAGGTCAGACCCACGGGCATTTTACCTCCAAGCTACACCCCAGCGCTTCTCGCCCTGCCCGAGCCGGGCTGTGCGGGGAGGGAGAGTGGAGCAGCTGAGCTAGGTCCCATCCCGCCAGCAGCTTAGAGCCTGGCAATGCCGTTTGGGTGTGTGACTCTGGGTGACAAGAAGAACTATAACCAGCCATCGGAGGTGACCGACAGATATGACTTGGGCCAGGTCATCAAGACGTGAGTGCCGGGCCCTGGGGCAGAGATGGCGGGCGGGCGGGCGAGGGCTGGGGAGGGGAGCAGAACGTGCCCCACGCTGAGGCCGGGCCTAAGCAGCGCACCTGCCGGCCGCAGCGAGGAGTTCTGTGAAATCTTCCGGGCCAAGGACAAGACCACGGGCAAGCTGCACACCTGCAAGAAGTTCCAGAAGCGGGATGGCCGCAAGGTGCGGAAGGCGGCCAAGAACGAGATCGGCATCCTCAAGATGTGAGTGCGGGCGGTGGCGGGGCGGGCCGCGGCCAGCGCCGAGAGGTGGCCGCCACTGGCACCCCCGTCTCACTGTAATCCTCCTGCGCCAGGGTGAAGCACCCCAACATCCTGCAGCTGGTGGACGTGTTTGTGACCCGCAAAGAGTACTTCATCTTCCTGGAGCTGTGAGTGGGTCTGGGGCTCAGGGTTCCTCCACCCAGGGCCTTCCCCCTCCTGCCCTTGCCACTAAGAAAGCCCCCTTGCTGGACCGCTGGGGACCCCGTCCCCGCGCCTGCCCAGCCAGCTGCCTGGTGCAGGCGGCCCTCCCAGACTGACCCGCTGCACCCCGATCCTGCCCACGCCGGGCTCAGGGGCTGGTGTCCCTCAGGGCCACGGGGAGGGAGGTGTTTGACTGGATCCTGGACCAGGGCTACTACTCGGAGCGAGACACGAGCAACGTGGTGCGGCAGGTCCTGGAGGCTGTGGCCTACTTGCACTCGCTCAAGATCGTGCACAGGAACCTCAAGGTGAGGCCAGGCCTGAGTCTCTGGGCCAGCTGGCAGCCGGGCGGCGGCGGTGGCGGTGGGTAGCCCCTCGGGGCCGCCTCCGGGTCCTGATGGCGCCTTCCTCCGCCTCCCCCTCCCCCACGCCACCCCGGCCCACGCAGCTGGAGAACCTGGTTTACTACAACAGACTCAAGAACTCCAAGATTGTCATCAGCGACTTCCACCTGGCGAAGCTGGAGAATGGCCTCATCAAGGAGCCCTGTGGGACCCCCGAGTATCTGGGCAAGCAGGGATGGGGCCGGGTGGGGCCAGCCTTCAGGGAGCCACTGGGCGGAGGGAGGCCCTCTCCCCAGGACCTGGCAGGCCCCGTGCTGACCGGCACATGGACGCTGTGCTTGCAGCCCCGGAGGTGGTAGGCCGGCAGCGGTACGGACGCCCCGTGGACTGCTGGGCGATCGGCGTCATCATGTACATCCTGTGAGTGGGGTGGGTGGGTGTGCAGGCCGGGAGACGGGGCCTCTGGCCATCTTGGGTGACCCTGTCCCCACGCAGACTTTCAGGCAACCCGCCCTTCTACGAGGAGGTAGAAGAAGACGACTATGAGAACCACGACAAGAACCTCTTCCGAAAGATCCTGGCCGGTGACTATGAGTTTGACTCTCCGTACTGGGACGACATTTCTCAGGCAGGTAAGGCGGTGCCCAGCACGCGGGAGGGGAGGGGCCGCCGCGCTCCGCTGTTTCTGCCGGACGCTGCTCCTGCCCAGCCCGTGCATCGCTCTAGACACTGAGGTGGGCGCCTGTGCTTAGCTTCTTCCTGGCTTTGTCCCTAGCCAAGGACCTGGTCACGAGGCTGATGGAGGTGGAGCAAGACCAGCGGATCACCGCGGAAGAGGCCATCTCCCACGAGTGGTGAGCAGGGCCTCGAGGGCGGAGAGGAGCCGGGGTCCTCTGAAGCTCTCGGGGCCATCCTCGAGGCCTTGAGCAGGTGGAGGCTGTGCTGGGAGTCCTGACCTCATGGCGGAAGGCTGGACAGTCTCCACAAAGGCCCGTGCCCTCAGATCCAGATGTGCTTTGCCCTCCCAGGATCTCTGGCAACGCTGCTTCTGACAAGAACATCAAGGATGGCGTGTGTGCTCAGATCGAAAAGAACTTCGCCAGGGCCAAGTGGAAGGTAAGGTTGGACGGCTCTCTTGGCCTGGCCCAAATGCTCCTTCTGGCACCCACAGTTTCTGGTCCGCACACACCCCTCAGGCCTTCAGCTGTGGCTGATGCCACTGTCGTTACCTGCAGGAGGACCGAGTAGCTGGGGCCCCGGGCCTGGGAGGTCAGAGGGAGCTGGGGCACCGTGGAAGGGGTGGGGCATAACTACTGCCAAGGAATGGATCAGGCCAGCCTCATCCCGAGCCCCTCTCCACTGTCCTCCTTCCAGAAGGCTGTCCGGGTGACCACGCTCATGAAACGGCTCCGGGCACCAGAGCAGGCCGGCGGGGCCGCGGCCCCGCCTGCCTCAGCCACAGACACTGCCACCCCGGGGGCCGCAGAGGGTGATGCTGCCAAGAGCGATAGCGTGGCCTCTGCAGACCGTAGTGCCACCCCCGCCACCGACGGCAGTGCCACCGACGGCAGCGTCACCCCCGCCACCGACGGCAGCGTCACCCCCGCCACCGACGGCAGCGTCACCCCCGCCACCGACAGGAGCGCTACTCCAGCCGCTGATGGGAGAGCCACGCCAGCCACGGAAGAGAGCGCGGTGCCCGCCACCCAGAGCGGTGCCACACCGGCGGCCAAGGCAGCTGCCGTCCCCGAGCCGGCCACGGCCCAGCCGGACAGCACAGCCCCAGCGGGCACCGCAGGCCAGGCTCCACCCTCGAGCAAAGGAGAGGCTGCTGGCTCTGCCCAGGAGCCTCGGAGGGAGGAGAGCAGCTGAGTGGGCAGCCTGGTGGGGGCTTGGGGACAGGCAGGAGGGTGGGAGAGTGGATGAGGGGCTTTTCACTGTACATAGATTCACTGGCATGAGGCCCTCGCTCTCCAAGCCCCCCATCCCAGTGGGGCATGCCTGGGGGCCCCGGGAGAGCAGTCTTGTCTCCTGTGCGTGTGTGCGTGAGTGGTGGGCAGGCCAGAGGCAGGGCCGGCCCCAGCCCCTGCATGGATTCCTCGTGGCTTTCCTGTCTTTTGCTAGCTTCAGTTTCTGTTCCTTGTGGGATGCTGCTCTAGGGATACTCAGGGGTCCCTGCTCCCCTTCTCCTTCCTTCCTGCCTCATCATTCCACCAGGCAGGCCCTGCAGGTCCCATCCTTCCCAGGCCCTAAATGGGGTGGCCTTGCCCTGAGAGCTGGTCCTCCAGCGAGGCCCTGTCAGCGGCCTTAGGCTCCTGCACACAAAGGTGTATACCTGTGGTACGTGAGCTACCCTGGGAGTCGACACTGGCTGGTAGAGAGGATGCAGAACTCTAGGGCAGTGTGCTTTAAGTCGAGGTGGTCACATGGCTGGGGTACCACATGCTAGCTGTGGGGGTCCTCGGAAGGAGGAGAGGATGGATAGGAGGGAAGCCGCTTCCAGCTTTGTCCGTGGGAAGGCCCTCCTAAGACCCCTGTGTTATTTCTTGCCTTCCTGAGTCTGGCAGTGGGTTGCCCTGTACCCTGAACCTCATGAGCCTCTAGGAGAAAGGAGCAATTGGGATGTGGCAGTGAGACTGGGGAGCAGGAGCAGAGGACAGGCCCAGAGCCCAGTGGCCCAGCGTGGCTGGGCCCTTAACCTGGGCCACACAGGGAGGGCCCAGGTCCCATGCTCTCCCGAGATGCTCACCTGGCACAGGCTCAGCTCGGGAGTGTCCATCCCAGGGGCCTGCTGCATGGCCCTGCCCCGTAGTGTGATTTGGGGGCTTGCCCTTCACAGGGGAAGATTTTCTGCTTTCAGTTAGACAACATGGAGAAGATCCTCCTCCACTTCTGCTTCCTTCTACCAGAGCCCAGGTCCCTCTGAGCCACATTAAGTTGCTTTGGCTGGGTTAAGGAAGTATAGTAAGACTCCCCAGTTCCTTGCGGGAGGCTCCTGAGATCCTCCCACAACCTGGACAGGCAACCATACTGGCCCTCGCCCTCGCTCGGCACTGCGTGGTGGCCCTGCCTTCTCCCTGCATGCCTGTGGGTCTGCTCTGGTATGTGAAGGTTGGTGGGCTAACCGTGTGCCTGCTGAACCTGGCAAATAAACGTCACCCTGCAAAGCCTCTGGCTACCCTCTTGCCTTTGCTTCCTCTGTCCTACCAAGGAGGAGTCCCTGGAAGGCACTGGGGTGTGAGAGGCTGGGGAAAGGGTCACTGCTAGTGGCTGATGCTCTGTGGACTGCTTGGGTTGACAATGAAGGGCACTCTCACAGGTGTGGTCCTCAAAGGTGGTGGTGGGGCCTCTGGGTCTTTAGAAACCCATGTGGGTGGTGTGTCCTGGACTAGGTTTGGACCAAGAAATATCCTGTGCTCAGGGATCTAACAGGGCTGCTCTTCCTAGTCCTTTTGACCAAGGAGCCTTTGTCTTAACTTGGGCATAGAGCTAGAGCTCACCCAGGGCCAAACACCACAAGGCTACCTTGCTCGTGGCCTGCAGGGGCTTCCTTGGGCTGTGGAGGGGGTGGAGGATGGGCATTGCACACCTGTGCTGCTCTGGGTTGATTCCTACTTCCTGTGAACACCTGTGCTTTCCACGTCGGCCCAAAGGATTTTGCTCTGTGGTTTCTTCAGCTGGAACAGATCAGTTTTATAATATGGGGCTCTGCAGAAGGTTTCTTCTGGGAGAGGGAATTAACACTGCTAAAAATAGCATGAAAACCTCTAAGGAGATTTGCTCCAGTCCAGATGGGCCTCGTGAATTCACCAGGGTTGCTGCTTTCTCAGGGAGGATCTCAAAAATGACCTCTCTGATGCAGAAATAATAAAAAGGGTTTGTTAGTCCCTGTCTTTGAAGCATCTATGCCTCCAAAACTGCAACCGTACTACAGTCCCTGGCATGAGGAATCCTGGGCGCTAAGAGCTAAATGAGGGTACTGGCCCTGGTACCTCCAAATTCAGGGATCGTTAGATTTTACCTGGGTAAAGCCAAAGTTAGTGTAGGTTAGGTTGGGGTCCTATGTGTCTATCTTTCCAAGATCATCGCTAAGATAATCTGAGGCTGAAAGGGTGGGACATTCTTTTGATTTGGGAACTCTGGGCGGCCAGCGCACGGCCCAGCGCTGCCCAGAGCACTGGCGGTCTCACTTCCTTGCGCCCGCAGTCTTCTTGCCGGTCCCGAAGTGCAGAAAGAATCGAGATGAAGGTCCCAGGCCCGACGCACCTCGCGCCAGCTCTGGCTCGGGACCACGACACTTAGCTCTGCCCGAGAGAAGCTCCAGCTTGCAGCGTTGCTGCTTTTTGCCCCAGTGCAAGGCGCAGTTGTCACGCCCGACCGGGAGCCAGCCGCGCCTCCGTCCCGCAGACGACTGAAAGCTCCCGCGGTCGTCCCAGCATTCTCTACGCCGCGGGCCGCGAAGCCCCACCCCCTGGTCCTGCCCCTCTGGGGCTTGTCCAATCAGAGCCAAGATCTTAGGCTTCGACCCGGGTTCGGTGTCGTCATTTCCTGGCCTCTCCCGGAAGTGCGCAGTGGAGCCAAATTTGAAGCGAGTGGAGCGCTGGGGGCGCGGCCACGAAAGCGGACCCGTCGCCGTCTCCTTGGCTACCTGGCCCCTAGGGTTCAGCCAACATGCCTATCCGTGCCCTGTGCACAATCTGCTCCGACTTCTTCGACCACTCCCGCGATGTGGCCGCCATCCACTGTGGCCACACCTTCCACCTGCAGTGGTGAGTGACGGCGGCGTAGAGGCCGGGCCTTCGCCCAGGTGGCGGCGGGCGGTGGAGCGTGGGCCTCCGGGAGCCCACCCTGGTCGCCCGGCGGGCGCTGTGGACGTCGGTAGACGGAGCCGCGCCGGAGCTCCCCGAGCTGGGCTAGAATGGGTCAGGGGGACGTAATAACAGCCCAGCCCGGGGGACGGAATTGGCCTAAATGAAGGTTGGGCATCTGTATGAAGAGCTGTGACTTCCAAACAGCCCGGGCAGAAATGAGCTTTCACCACATTAGTGAGCCTTTTTATTTCTTCAGGATAGAAACCTGATAGGTTCCCGATAACTTTATTTTAATTTTATTTTATTTGCGGGGTTGGGATAGAACCCAGGGGCATTTGACCTCTGAGCTACACCCCTTGCCCTATTTTTTTTTTTAATTCTTTATTTGGAAACAGGGTCTCACTAAGTTGCAGAGGGCCTCACTAAGTAGCTGAGGCTGTCCGCGAACCGCGATCCTCCTGTCTCAGCCTCCCGAATGCTGGAATTACAAGCGTGTGCCACCACGTTCAGCTCCCGATAACTTTAAGGGGTTTGTTGTGGTTTGCCTTGATGGCTTGGATTGGATATTATTATTATTATTATTATTATTATTATTAATAATAATAATTATTATTATTATTAATTTATTGTGGTACTGGGGATTGGGCCCAGGTGCATTCTATCTCCAAGCTACATACCTAGCCCTTTTCATTTTATATGTATGTATGTATGTATGTATGTATGTATTTAATGGCCCTGAGGATGGAACCCCGGGGTATTCTACATCCCCAGCCCTATTTTATTTTATTTTTTAAAAATAGTCTCACTAAGTTGCAGAGGACCTCATTAAATTGCTGAGGCTGAGCTAGGCCTGGTAGCACATGCTTGTAATCCCAGTACTTGGGAGGCTGAGACAGAAAGATCACAGGTTCAAGGACACTGTAAGCAAGTACTGAGACTCTCATTAACCTAGAGAGACCCTGTTTCCAAATAAAAATAAAATAGGTCTGGAAGTGTAGATCGGAGGTAGTATGCCCCTGAGTTCAATCCTGTCTCTGTCTCTCCGCCTGCCCCCCCCTCTTTCACACACACACAATAGATAGATAAATAAATAAATACATTGCCGAGGCTGGCTTTGAACCTCAGATCTTCCTCTATGGCCTCGGAAGTACTGGGATTACAAGTGTGTACCACATGCTCAGGTTTTTTTTTTTTTTAATGGTTTCACTAAATTGCTGAGGCTGGCCACAAACCTGTGATTCTTTTGTCTTAGCCTCCTAAATACTGGGATTGCAAATGTTTGACACTACACCCAGCTGTTATTTTTTGTTTTGAAACAGGGTCTCACTAGGTCGCTGAGACTCTTGCTCAATGGCCAGGCTGGTCTTGAATCTGCAATCCTCTTATCTCCGCCTCCCAAACACTCGGATTACAGCCATTATGCCCACCTGCGTACATTTGTTAAAACTAAAAAATTAGCATCAAAATTGGGCATTGTTACTGGGCCTGGTGGCACATGCTTGTAATCCCAGTACTTGGGAGGCTGAGACAGCAACTTAGTGAGACCCTGTTTCCAAATAAAATACAAAATAGGTCTGGGAGTGTAGCCCAAAGGTAGAAAGCCTCTGGGTTCCATCCCCTGCATACACACACACACACACACGCACACACACACACACACACAAATTGGGGCATTGTGGCACACATTTGTAACCCTAGTACTTGGAATGCTGAGAAAGGAGAATCACATGTTTGGGGCCAGCATACAGTAACTAAGTGAGACCTTGTTTCAAAATAAAAAGCAAAGAAGCTGGGTGTGGTGCCACACTCCTGTAATCCCCATGTTTGAGAATCTGAGACAGGAGGATCACAGGTTTGAGGCTAGCCTCAGCAACTTTTTTTTGGTACTGGGGATGGAACCTAGGGACATTCTGAGTTACAATTCAGTTCTACATTTTTTTTTTTTTTTTTTTTTTTGGTGGTACTGGGAATGGAACCCAGGGCATTCTATCTCTGAGTGACACCCCCAGTTCTAATTTTTTATTCTTATTTTTGAAACAGCATCTCACTTGAGTTGCAAAGGACCTCACTAAGTAGCTGAGGCTATTCGTGAACTGTGATCCTCCAGTCTCTGCCTCCCAAATGCTGGGATTACAAGGGTGCACCACCACGCCCGGCCTCCCAGCCGTACTTTTTATTCTTTATTTTGAGACAGGGCCTCACTAAGTAGCTGAGGTTCGTTGAAACCCTGGGATCCTCCTGGCTCAGGCTTGGCAATTTGACTCTCAGCATCACAGTGAAACTCTTTCAAACAAAAATAAAAAGAGCTCGGGGTATATCTCAGTGGTAGAGCATCCTTGGAGTTCAATCACCAGTACCATGTACACACAAACAAATTAGCATTGGTAGTGTTCTGTTGCCTCCCGTAGGGAGTCTGTTGGGTAGCAGCAGCTTTCCACTAGTGCCCTCCTCTGTTTCGGGAGCAGTTCAGGCGATCACACTGTCTTTAGTTGCAAGGCTCCTTCACTCCTGTAGTCTGGGACAATCTCTGTCTTCACTTGTTTTGTTTTTCTTTTTCTTTTTTCATTTTTTGGCCTTGATACTTTTGAAACTTACTGGTCAGTTATTTTGTAGAATGTTAATTTGAGTTTGTCTGATGTTTACTGATGGTTAGCCATTTTTAGGTGTAGAATTTAGTGGTATCAAATTCATATACAGCCAGCCATGGCGGCGCACGCTTGTCATCCCCACGCTTGGGAGACGGAGACAGGAAGATTGCGCAGGCTGGCTTAGGAGACCCTGTTTCCAAATAAAAATATATAAAAAATAGGTCTGGGAGTGTAGCCCGGAGGTAGAAGGGTTTCCAGGAACCCCAGTACCACCAAAAGGAAAAAAAAAAAAGTACATATAAAATGCTGTGTGATTATCAGCACTATTTTTGGAACTTTTACACCATCTAAACAAACAGAAACATTGTATTCCTTAAACAGTTACCCCACCCTCTCCGCCGGCTACTTGAATTACCTTGTCTCTATGGATTTTCCTATTCTAGGGACCTCATGTATGTAGAATCACATTTTCCTTTCAAATCTGACTTATTTCATTTAGTGTAAGGTTCATCTACATCATAGCGTATATCAGAATTTCACTCCTTTTTATGGCTAATATTTAATTGTATATATAGAAACACCACACCTTGTTATTCATTTGTTGATAGACCTTAAGCTCTTCCCACGTTTTGGCTGCTGTGACTATTGCCGCAGAGGTATCTTCTGAGTCCCTGTTTTCAATTCTGTTGGATCTATACCTGGAAATGGGAAGACTGGAACATATGGGAGTCTATGTTTAGCCGAACTGCCATACTACTTTCCAGAGCAGATAGCAGCTGCATTTTTTTTTTTTTTTTTTTTTGAGACAGGGTCTCAATATGTTGCCCAGGCTGGTCTTGAACATCATTCCCCCCCTTTGGTACTGAGGATTGAACCCAGAGGTATTTCTACCTCTGAGCTACACTCCCAGCACCCCCTTTTTTTTCCAGTATGGGGGATGAAACCCAGGGGCATTTGACCTCCGATCTACACCCCCTGCCCTATTTTTTATTCTTATTTTGAAACCGGGTCTCACTGAGTTGTGGAGGGCCTCACTAACTAGCTAAGGCTGTATGCAAACTGTGATCCTCCAGTCTCAGCTTCTCAAGTACTGGGATACAGGCATGCACCACCACACCTGGCTAACATCACTTTATTTCATTTTATTTATTATTTTTAGTGCTAAGGGTTGAAGCCTGGGCTTCGTGCGTGTTCCACGTGAACTGTATGACTGAAATGTACCACCAGCCCTGCATCATTTTAATTCCAATCCAAAATACACAGGGTTCCAGTTCCTCCATATCCTTGATGGCACTTGTCATTTGTCCATCTTTTTTTTTCTTTTGGTTTTGCAGTGTTGGGGACTGAACCCAAGCTACACCCCAGTCTTTTTTTAGTTTTTGTTTGGAAACAATGTCTCACTAGGTTGCTGAGTCTTGCTGTCCCCAGTTTGCAATCCTCCTGTCTCAGCCTCCCAGGTACTGGGATTACAGGCCTGCACCACTACACCCACCTCAATATTTGTTCTTTTGTGACAGGTTTATTTCTCTTAGTGTAACATCTTCAAGGCTCATCCATGTTAATTATAGCATGAAATAATTGAATAATTGTTTCATTTCTGTGTGTGTGTGTGTGTGTGTGTGTGTGTGTGTGTCCATGTGTGAGTGTTGCTGGGAATTGAACTCAGGACAAGCACTGACTCCTCAGCTCCATCCCCAGTTGTTTTTTAGTACTAGAGATTGAACCCAGAGGCATTCTACCTCCACGCTACACCCTTAGCCTGATTTTATTTCTTACTTGGAGACAAGGTCTCACTAGGTTGCTGAGAGAGTCATGAAGTAGCTGAGGCTGGCTGTGAACCTGTGGTCCTCTTGTCTCAGCCTCCCAAGTACTGGGAGGCCAAGTCGCCGCCACCACGCCTGGCCTCAGTTGTCTTCATTTTATTTTGAGAAGGGTCTTGCTGAATTGCTCAGGGTGGTCTCAGACTTGTGATTGTCTTGCCTCAGCCTCCTGAGCAGCAGGATTACAAGCATATGCCACCACACCCCTTTTTTGCAGCTTGCATGGTGCTTGGGATTAAACCCAGGGCCTTGTTACTACTGGGAGAGCACTGCACTGCTGAACTATATCCCATCCTCTGTAATTCTTTTCTTTTCTTTTGTCTTTGCAGTACTGGGGATGGAACCCATGGAGGATTATACCTCCAAGCTACACCCCCAACCCTTTTTTTTTTTTTTTTTTTTTTTTTGCGGGTCTGGGGATGGAGCCCAGGGGCATTTGACCTCCAAGCTACACCCCCTGCCCTATTTTTATTCTTTAATTTTTTGAAACCGGGTCTCACTGAGTTGCAGAGGGGCTCACTAAGTAGCTGAGGCTGCCTGCGAACCGCGATCCTCCCGTCTCAGCCTCCCGAATGCTGGGATTACAAGTGTGTGCCACCACGCCCGGCTCCCAGCCCTATTTTTTATTATTTATTTTTGAAACAGGGTCTAAGTTGCAGAGGGCCTCACTAAGTAGCTGAGGCTGCCTGCAAACCACAGTCCTCCTGTCTCAGCCTCCCGAATGCTGGGATGACAAGCGTGCGCCCCGTGCCCGGCTTCGTTTCTTTTAATGTGGAATATGCTTGGATTGCATGTAGGTCACCTTTTTGCCTGCTTGCCCTTCCCCCTGGTGGACATTTGGCTTGTTTCCACCTTGTGGCTGTTGTGAGCCACGCTGCTGTGACGTTGGCGTGCAGGTGTGCTTGAGGCCCTGTCCTCACCCGTGTGGGCTGTCCAGAAGCTGGATGAGACGGAAATGCTGTGTTTAATGTTGGGGCACTGCCACACTGCTTTCCCCAGTGGCTGCACCATTTTGCATTCCCAACTGCAATAAATGAAGATTGCAGTTTCTACACATCCTGCCAGCGCTCATTTCCTTTTTTGATAATAGCCATTCGAATGCATCCTAGTGGTGCCTTCTCTTTTGTTATATACAAATAAAGTGGTTGATTTCCTTCATAGATCTGGGTATGCTGGGTGTTCAGTTCATCCCAAGGTATTTTCTAATTTTCCTTGTGATGTCTACTTCTCATTCCCCTGTCTACGCTCATCCTCCTTTTTCTCCCCTCCTCCTAAGGGCACTCTACCATTGAGCTACATCTCTAGCTTTTTTTTTCTCCTTTGAGACAGCGTCTCACCAGTTGCTGAGGCTGTCCTTGCTTGGGACCCTCCTGGGGCACAGGTGTGCGTCACCGCACCCAGCTATGACTTCCCCTCTGACTCGTTGGTTATATAACAGCGTCTCGTTTAATTTGCACATACTTGTGAGTTTCCCTGTTTTCCTTCTGTTA
Organism: Muscardinus avellanarius; assembly: GCF_963383645.1. NCBI lineage: Eukaryota > Metazoa > Chordata > Mammalia > Rodentia > Gliridae > Muscardinus > Muscardinus avellanarius. The sequence goes on from NC_137790.1 coordinate 141,294,251, forward strand.
CTGGTTTTTCATTCCACTGAGATCAGAAAAGATGCTTTGTATGAGTGCAGTTTGGTGTGTGTGTGTGGTACTGCGGATGGAACCCGGGCATTCTATCTCCATTCTATACCCCGAGACCAATTTTATTCTTTTATCTTGAAACAGGGTCTCACTAAGTTGCACAGTGCCTCCTGAGTGGCTGAGGCTGGTTGCGAAAACGGCAGTCCTCCTGTCCCAGCCTCCCAAGTGCTGGGACTACAAGGGTGCGCCACCATGCCTAGCTCAGTTTTTTAGTATTTATTTATTTATTGTGGTAACAGGAGTGGAACCCAGGGGCATTCTACCTCCGAGCTATACCCCCAGTCCTATTTTAAAACAGGGCCTCACTGAGTAGTAGCTGAGTCTGTCCATGAACTGCAGTCCTCCTGTCTCAGCCTCCCAAATGCTGGGATTACAAGTGTGCACTACCTTATCTGGCTAATTTTTTTTTTTTTTTTTTTTTTTTTTTTTTTTTTTGCGGGTCTGGTGATGGAACCCAGAGGCATTTGACCTCTGAGCTACACCCCCTGCCCAATTTTGAAACCGGGTCTCACTGAGTTGCGGAGGGCCTCACTAAGTAGCTGAGGCTGTCTGCGAACCACGATCCTTCAGTCTCAGCCTCCCGAATGCTGGGATTACAAGTGTGCGCCCCCATGCCCGGCTAATATTTATTTTTTATGTGGTCCAATATATGGTCTCTCCTGGAGAATTTTCTGTGTATCCTGCTGTTTGGTGCAGTGCTCTATTACGTCCTTAGGACTAGTTGGTTTATAGCCTATTTGAGTCCTCTGGACCTTTGTTGGCCATCTGTCTTACACTTCCATCAGCTTGAGAAGGCCGGGCATTGACATTTCCAACTCATTGTAGAACTTTTCCACCATCCTGTCAAATTTTCTTCTGTACATTTTGGACTCTGCTGTTAGGTATGTATATGTTTGTTTGTTTGTTTGTTTGTTTGTTTGTTTGTTTTGTGGTGCTGGGGGTGGAACCCAGGGACATTCTACCTCTGAGCTACACTTTGGCCCTATTTTATTTTTTTTATTTTGAAACCAGGTCTCACTAAGTTGCTGAGGCTGGCCTTGAACCTGTGATTCTCCTATCTGAGCCTCCCAAGTAGTGGGATTACAAGCATGTATCACCATACTTAGCTCTGCATATGTTTATGATTATTTCTTCTTCCTGAATTAACTTTTGGCTAATACATAGGTGTGTGTGTGTGTGTGTGTGTGTGTGTGTGTGTGTGTGTGTGTTTTACTACGGATTGAACCCAGGGACATTTTATCTCAGATTTATGGCCTGTTTTATTTTATTTATTTTTTGTGGTACTGGGGGGTGGAACCCAGGGGCTTTCCACCTCCGGGCTACACTCCTAGACCTGTTTTATACTTTATTTTGAAACAGGGTCTCACTAAGTTGCTGAGAGCCTCACTAAGTAGCTGAGGCTGGCTTCGAACCTGTGTGATCCTCCTGTCTCAACCTCTCAAACACTGGGATTGCAAGTGTGTGCCACCACGCCCGGCTTATTTTTATTTTTGAAACAGGGTCTCACTAGGTTGATGAGGCCTTATTACTTGCTGAGGCTGTCCTTGAACCTGCAATCCTCCTGTATCAGCCTATCAAGTACTAGGATTACAGGTGTATGGTATCATACTCAGCTTACATTTTTCTTCTTTGTCTCCTTTAACTTTTTTTTTGTGTGGTAATGGAGATGGAACCCAGGAGCATTCTACCTCTGAGCTACACCCCCAGCCCTATTTTTTTATTCTTTATTTTGAAACAGGGTCTCACTCAGTTGCAAAGGGCCTCACTAAGTAGCTGAGGCTGTCCTCGAACAGCGCTCCTCTTGTCTCAGCCTCCTGAATGCTGGGTTGACAAGGTGTGCATCACCACGCCCAGCTCCAACTCTTTTTTTTTTTTTTTTTTGTGGTACTAGGGGTAGAACCCAGGGGTTCTTCTACCTCCGGGCTATACTCCCAGACCTATTTTATATTTTATTTGGGAACCGGGTCTCACTAAGTTTCTGAGGCTGGCTTCAAACCTGTGTGATCCTCCTGTCTCAGCCTCCCACACACTGGGATTACAAAAAGGCGCCACCATGCCCAGCTCAACCCTATTTTTTAATATATATTTTTTTCAGCCAGGCATGGTGGTGCATGCCTGTAATCTCAGTATTTGGAGGCTGAGATAGAAGAATTGCAGGTTTGATTATAGTCTCAGCAACCTAGAAAAACCCTGTTTCAAAATAAAATTGGAACGGGAGTCTATCTCAGAGATAGAATGCCCATGTTCAATTCTCAGCACCAACAAAAATGAAAAAAGATAGCCAGGCGGGGTGGTACATGCTTGCAATTCCAGCATTTGAGAGGCTAAGATAGGACGATCGCTATTTGCGGACAGCCTCAGCTACTTAGTGAGGCCCTCTCCAACCCAGTGAGACCCTGTTTCAAAATAAAGAATAAAAAATAGGGATATAGCTCGGAGGCAGAATGCCCCTGGGTTCTATCTCCAGTACTGCAAAAAAATTTTTTTAATTAAAAATAAAAATGATCACACACACACACTCACACACTCGCTATTTGAGCTGGGCATGGCGATGCGCACTTGTAATCCCAGTACTTGGGAAGCTGAGACAGGAGCATCTTGGGTTCAAGACCAGCTTCAGCAACTCACTGAGATTTTTTTTTTTTTTTTTGCGGGTCTGGGGATGGAACCCAGAGGCATTTGACCTCTGAGCTACACCACTTGCCCTATTTTTTATTCTTTATTTTGAAACTGGGTCTCACTGAGTTGCAGAGGGCCTAAGTAGCTGAGGCTGTCTGCGAACCACAATCCTCCAGGTCTCAGTATCCCGAATGCTGGGATGACAAGTGTGCCCACCATGCCCGGCTAACTTAGTGAGATTCTTAGCAACCTAGCGAGACCCTGTTCCAAAAAATATTAAATAGGGCTCAGGGTACAGCTCAGATGTAGGACGCCCCTGGGCTTAATCCCTTTACCACACACACATACAGTCTTGTGTTACTTTTTAGTTTCTAATTCTGTACTGACATATTCAGGCTTCCTTTTTATTTTTTAGCATAGCATGTCTGGTCTGTGTCTGGGAATTCCAATATCTGAAGCTGCATGAAGATGTTCTGGTTTGTGGTCTTCTGGTTTGTGAGGTTTCTTCTTATTTGCTTATTTACTTTTTAGAGATTTCCTATTGAAGTATAATATAGTTATAGGAAAATACATGTGTGATAAATGTATAGTCTGCAGAATTTTCACAAACCAGGTACATCATATAGGCAGATTTCAGATCAGAAATAGGATATTGGGCTGGGGATGTAGTTCACTGGTGCAACATTTGCCTAGCATGTGTGAGGCCCTGGGTTTTATCCCAGCACTGCAGAAAAAGAAAGAAGGAAGGAAGAAATAATATTATCAGCTCTAGAAACCTCGTGTTCTTTTCCAACTCCCTACCAACCTCCAAACACATTGTCTTGACTGAGAACAGAGATGAATTTTGCCTACGTGCCTCCTTTGTATAAATGGAACCATATGGGGGAGGGAATTGGGGAAGGGCTAATCGAGTGTTGTGTGCATGTACGCCTCTACCATCTCGTACCCCATTAAAATGCATGGCTATCCCGCGTGGTGCGCACACTCGGAATCCCTGCATTTGGGTTGCTGGGATTACCAAGGGCAAAGGGCAGAGAGTTGCAAAGGGCTTCACTAAGTAGCTGGAGGCTGTCCTCAAACTTTGATCATCCTGTCTCAGCCACCCAAATGCCGGGATTACAAGCATGCACTACCACGCCTGGCTTATTCTTTATTTTGAAACAGGGTCTTACTAAGTTGTGGAGGGCCTCACTAAGTAGCTGAGCCTAGCCCTGTTTTTAAAACGTTTTTGTTTGGAAACGAGGTCTCACTAGGTTGCTAAGGATGGTCTCAAGCCTGGATCCTCCTGTGTCAGCCTCCCAAGTGCTGGGATCCTAGGCATGTGCCTTTGTGCCCAGCTTGTGTTTCTCTTTAATTATTACTTACCTTGAAAGTGTATCCTTTGGCTTCCTAGCTTTAAGTGGGGGTGTTGTCAGAGCCCCTATCTTAACCCTTCACCCCAGTCAAAGCCTAGGAGTGGGCCAAGGTATTGGGTGCTGGGTCCCAGGCAGGCCTGTGGGGGCGCTATAGCTGCCTGCGTTGCTGGAGGAGCAAGGTCGAGGGGCTGCCTGGCTGTGTCCTGGTCACCCTAAGGTCACCAGCCTCTGGTTCTGCTTTTCATTCCAGCCTGATTCAGTGGTTTGAGACAGCACCAAGTCGGACGTGCCCACAGTGCCGAGTCCAGGTAAGGGCTGGCTGGAACCACCTCAGCTGGATGGCTGTCCTTACCCAGGAACGGGAATGTGGAAATGTCTCAGACACTGAGCAATGTCTCTGTCTTTTTGATCGTGGGGGTTTGAGGCCTGGAGTTGCTTGGGAGGTCAGCTTCCCCACAGGTAGCTGGCAGAAGGACTTGCTGCCGGGGCCAGTTGTCACTTTCAGAAGGTGGCCCAGCACTGGACTTGGCGGTGACTTCTGAGCCCTCAGCACACGTCTGCAGTGACGCGGCTTCAGCTGGGCCTTCAGGGATGAGCGGGCTTCTCACCCCAAAGGGTGCACTGGAGCTAGGTCTGAGGCCAGACCCGGCGTTCGTTAGCAGCAGTACCCTACCAGCTCCCTCCTCGCCATGGCCCAGCAAGGCAGCCACACTCGATCTATTTCCCATCCAGGTTGGCAAAAGAACTATTATCAACAAGCTCTTCTTCGACCTTGCCCAGGAGGAGGAGAGTGTCCTGGATGCAGAATTTTTAAAGGTATTCAAAATCTGCCCCACTGGACCCACGTCTCCTGGGCACTTTCCACCTCCACACAACAGGGAGGGCTCGGAGGGGTCGTGGGGCTGGCAGAGTCCAGGCGGGCGAGGAGAGCAGAGGACCTGATGATGAGAGCCACCCAGAAGGACCGCAGCTGCCAGGTTTGTGGGGATTCTGAGGACAGGGCAGCTTCCCGCGCCCTCCCCCTGGTGAAGGTTCATGCCTCCTGGCCAGCCCGCCGCCTGCTGGGTAGTGAGGGCAGATGAGAAGGTGCTCTCACTCCCCGGCCGGGGAGATGTCTGCGCCCAGTGTTTTCTCACCTGAGCCGCGCCTCAGAACTGCCTGGGAACGTGGTATAAAGTCGGGCCTGGATCTTCCCCCAAGCAGTAGTAAAGGTCAGAGACCCTGGAAAGCCACTCCGCAGGGGCGGGTGCGCAGGCTCCCAGCTACACTTGTACTCTCTTCCAAATCTAGGATTTCGCTTTGTGTGTGCCTGAGGGGGCTGGCCTGGGGTTGCCGTGGCCTGAGACTCCCAGGTGTCTGGGATGCCAGGGCCTTGGGCTGTCCTTGGGAACGGCCTGCTCCCCGTGTGGGCTGCCTTCTCACCACTGGGGAAGCTGCTCTGGTTTTAAGTGGCATCCTCACGGAGGGGATGGCAACAGAGGCAGATTTCTTCCCAGATTTCAAAGCCGGGTCTCTGAGAGCAGGAGGCAGCATCTTTTTTTTTTTTTTTTTTTTTTTTTTGCGGGTCTGGGGAGGGAACCCAGGGGCATTCGACCTCCGAGCTACACCCCCTTCCCTACTTTTTATTCTTTATTTTGCAACCGGGTCTCACTAAGTTGCAAAGGGCTTCACTAAGTAGCTGAGGCTGTCTATGAACTGCGATCCTCCGGTCTCAGCCTCCCAAATGCTGGGATTACAAGCGTGTGCCACCATGCCCAGCATCTATTTTTTTATATTTTATTTGAAAACAGGGTTTCACTAAGTTTCTGAGAGCCTCACGAAGTAGCTGAGGCTGGCTTCAAACCTGCACGATCCTCCTGTCTCAGCCTCCCAAGTGCGGGGATTAAAAGCGTGTGCCACCACACCTGGCTGGAGGGAGACAGTGTCTTGAGTGGTTTGCAGCCAGGGCACGGAAGGCCCCTGCTCGGGCGTGGTGGGAGCCAGAAGACTGGGAGACGGTGCTCCAGCCGTGGGCTGCTGTCTCTTCTCAGGCAGATCTGCATGTCCTTTCGTCCCAGCTGTCCTGCTTATACTGACCAGCCTAGGCACCAGAAACTTCTTCCCCAGAGCCCCAGGCGGAGAGTTCCATAGCAGGGGGCCTGTCCATCCACTGGGCTGGGCCTTCGTATCGCCACATGTGAAATTGTGTTGACCTTAGAAGGGTGATCTAGAGGAAGGGAGGTTTCCTTCCACCTGGCTGCTGCCGTGGATCCTTGCTCAAACATTTTGGTTCTATAGAGCCTTGCTGTCCTGGCTATGGAGCGGGCACTGATTGTGCCCGCAGTGATGTGGCGCTCTCTGGGCTTCCAAATAGGGCCTGGGGTCTCTTCCACCCTGGCCTCTCTGCCCTGCCGCAGCTGCTGTGGAGCATAAAGAAGGGTTTCGAAGCCGGGCGTGGTGGCGCAGGCTTATAATCCCCGCACTTGGGAGGCAGAGACAGGAGGATCGTGCAGGATTGAAGCAGAGACCCTGTTTCCAAATAAAAAAATATAAAAAATAGGTCTGGGAGTATAGCCCGGAGATAGAAGGGTTTCCAGGAACCCCAGTACCACCAAAAGAAAAAGAAGAAGAAGAAGGGTTTCGAGGGGCTCCCTTGACCCTCGCAGCAGCGGGTGAGCGCAGCATGTGAGCCTCATCCAGGGGTGCAGAGCTGCCCTGGCTCCCGAGCTCTCTGGGCATGGCTGGGATGTTGGAGGTACACAGAGTCAGGGTAGAGTGAACAGGGAGCTAGCCCGTAAAGCAGGCAGGACCCTGGGTGGGGAGAAGTGGTCATGGCCCCAGGTCTTTGGCCATCCCTGTTCTGTGTCCCTGACGAGTGCAGCTGATGGCCAGAGGGTAAGGGCATTCGTGGCTGGCGAAACCATGGAGGTCTCTGCTGTTGAGGCTGGTCCACCGCCCCCTCACTCTCCGGCCCCTGTGCTACTGTTCTTCCCGGCCTGGGGTTTTGCTCCTGGGATTGGGTTCCTCCTCTTTACCTTATCCTTTCCTTTCCTTCCTCTCCCCCTTCTCTTCTTCCTCCCTCCCTCTCTCAGTACTAGGGATTGGACCCAGGGATGTTCTACCTCTTAGCTACCCCTCGGCCCTATTTATTTATTTAGTGCTCCTGGGAAATGAACCAGGGACCTCTTACTGCCAAGCTGCATCTCTAGCTCTTTTGTTTTGTTTTGTTTTGTTTTGTTGTTGTTGTATTTTCAGGTCTGGGGATGGAACCCAGGGGCATTTGACCTCCGAGCTACAACCCCTGCCCTAGTTTTTATTCTTTATTTTGAAACAGGGTCTCACTATGTTGTAGAGGGCCTCACTAAGTAGCTGAGGCTGTCCGTGAACCATGATCCTCCAGTCTGAATGCTGGGATTACAAGTGCGTGCCACCACGCCAGGCTATTTGTTTTGTTTTTAAACATTGTTTATGCCGGGCGTGGTGGCGCATGCTTGTAATCCCAGCACTTGGGAGGCTGAGACAGGAGGATTGCACAGGTTCGAAGCCAGCCTCAGCTACTTAGTGAGGCTTTCAGCAACTTAGTGAGACCCTGTTTCCAAATCAAATATAAAATAGGTCTGGGAGTATAGCCCAGAGGTAGAAAAGCCCCTGGGTTTCATCCCCAGTACCACCAAAAAAAAAATTGTTTCCACATGGTGGCGCACACCTGTAATCCCAGCATTTGGGAGGCCGAGGCCAGAGGATTGCAGGTTCAAGAGCAGCCTGAGCAACTTAGTACAGCTCTCAGTCACTTAGCAAGACAAAACACAACTGGAGCACAGCCTGGAGGTAGAAATAAGTCCCCTGGTCCAATCCCTAGCACACACACAAAAGAAAAGGAAGAGAAAGAAAGACTTGCTAGGTTGCCTTGCTGTGTTAGCAGCTGAGACTCCTCGGCCTCCGACCCTCCTGTCTCTGCTTTTGATTTTGAAGTAGAAGCTTGCGAAGTTGCTGGGTCTTAAGTTGCTGAGGCTGGTCTCAAACCTGTGCTCCTCCTGTCTCGGTCTCCCAAGTACTGAGATTCCAGGCGGTGCCACCAGGCCCTACGTTTTGCAGCTCGTGGAGGTAAAGGAATACTTACCTCTCCTGTGTTGGCTTAGCTTGGCTTTGAGACACACCGGAGTTCATGCGTCCACCTTGAGGCTCCCGCACCTGTGGAGGCCGTGTGGAGGAGGCTAGGCTGCGTTTCTGTTGCTTAGTATGGGTATTGCTTTGCAGAATGAACTGGACAGTATCAGAGCCCAGCTCTCCCAGAAAGGTGAGCTTTCAAGCAATGAGAGCCCTGGGAAGCCCCTGACTTGGATGCTGGGAGGAAGGGGAGGATGGACGAGCTCAAGCCTCCTGACAGCCAGGACTCTGCCTGCTGGGCGTGTCCAGGGTTCTTCCTAGGGAGGTGAATGCAGCCGCCCACTTAGACCACCTGAGCCTCCTCTCTGCTGGCTTTGGGGCCAGGATCGGGCTGGGAGGGGCTCCTAATGGGACGAAGTTGAGCTGCACAGTTTGACAGGAGTCTGCTTGATTTCTGGAACGATGAATTACCCAGATCCATGGGAAGGGAAGAGCGAATCTCCCAAGCAGCTGTCTCTTGGTTGAGGACTGTGGCCCCGCTTCCCAGACGGGTGTGCCAGAGAGGAAGCAGGCCGTTCAGCTCCCTGGCCCATGCCTGTGCCCTCCCTGGCTGGAGCACAAGGGCTGGGTCCTTGTGCTGACGGGTCGATGGGCCTCTCCCCTCCCTCACCGCCCTCATCCCATGGTCCAGAGAGGGAGAAACGGGAGAGCCAGGCCATCATCGACACCCTGCGGGACACGCTGGAAGAGCGCAATGCCACCGTGGACTCCCTGCAGACGGCTTTAGACAAGGCCAAGATGCTGAGCTCCACGCTCAAGGTAGGTCCCTGCGGGCGCAGAGGTGTGATGAGCTCTGGCCGTCTCAGGATCTCCACTCTGGGCTTACGTTCTAGCTCTGCCCCCGTCAGTACCTTGATTGTGCAGTTGTAAAACGGAGGCAGACCCCAGCTCTCGTGTGGCCCCATCCGCCCATAAGAAAGGAGTACACTGGCTGAGTCTGGAGATATTGTGTGTGTGTGTGTGTGTGTGTGTGTGTGTGTGTGTGTGGTGCTGGGGATTGAACCCATGGCCATTCTTCCTGCGAGCTACACCCCCAGCCCAATTTTTTTTTTATTTTGAAACAGGGTCTCACTAAGTTGCAGACGGCCTCACTAAGTGGCTGAGGCTGTCTGTGAACTGTGATCCTCTGGTCTCAGCCTCCCAAATGCTGGGATTCCAAGCGTGCGCCACCATGCGTGGCCGAGCCTGTGATTTTGATGAGGTAGTTCTGGAGGCCTTCCCACACTTCATGGAGGGCTGCTCAACTGAAACCTTGGTGAGGCTAGGCTGTGCTTTCAAAATGGCTCGTACTCCACTGACTGTCCGTCTACCAGTCTGAAGACCTTCCCTCAGCGCTCCAGTGCTTAGCCAGGCTGCTCTCTGGAGCCAGATCAAACAGCATCCCAGAGAGGAGCGAGGGCCTTTGAAGTCAGCTGTGCTGAGCTGACCAGGCAGATCAAAGCCCACAAAGCAAGCAGCCAGGCCGATGAATTCTGCATCAGCCTAGGTTGCAAGCCTCTTGCTCTCCAAGGGGCAGGAGGCGATTGATTCCGAACCCACGATTGATATTCTGGCCTTGTAGGCAGGAGCGGTCCTTGCAGGATGCCATTTGAAAGGGAAAGGGAGCCATCCTTGTGAACAGACAGGGCCTCAGGGTATTCATTCTTTCTGTTCCTGCTTGGGGGATGGGCTCAGTCACATGGCCTGGCTGCAGAGCGGGAGCCTCTGATGGCCGTCCCAGCTGAGGGCAGCCTGGCCAGCTGCTCCTGGCCCGGCTCTCCTGTCCTACACCTGTCCACGGATCCGGATGGTTGCCCTAGTTGTTGGTGCTCTGGACTCGATTTTCAGCTGCCTGCACCACGTGCAGCCCACAGTGGAGCTGTAGACGCTGGCTGTGGGCTGCGTCCTATCGTAGGACATGCCCCAGGAGGAAGCAGCTGGCCTGGGGCCTGCGAGCAGTCACACACAGGCCAGAATGCCCCCCAGTCTTACCTCCTGGGATTTGGAGACAAATAGCTACCAGCATTTTTTTTTTTTTTTTCTCCTTTTGGAGTTCTCGGGATTGAACCCAGGTACATTTTACCTCCAATCTACACCCACAGCCCTATTTTTTATTCTTTATTCTGCAACGGGGTCTCACTAATTTGTGGAGGGCCTCACTAAGTAGCCAAGACTGGCCATGAACCTGAGATCCTCCTGTCTCAGGCTCCCAAGCACTGGGATTTCAAGCGTGTGCCACAGTGCCTGGCTGCTAACAGCATTTTCAAAAGATACAGTGCAGACAGTTCTAGAGCAGGGTCTTCTCCGGGGCCTTAGCCGTGGCTCCTAAGCAGCACGCATGGGTGTGTTTGCTCTTCAGAAGCAGATGATGTACTTGGAGCAGCAGCAGGACGAGACCAAACAAGCGCAGGAGGAGGCCCGCCAACTCAGAAGGAAGATGAAGACCATGGAGCAGTGAGTCGGAGTGGGCGCCTGTACTGTGCCTCACACCCAGGGCCCCGCGGAGTCCAGCTCCGGGCACCTGCGGCGGCGGGCTCACGTCTGTGCTCACGGCTCTGCGGGCACGGAGGGCTCGGGCCAGCCACCTGTGGCACAAGCTTCCCTGCTTGGCCGCTGTGGATCCCACTTTCCATGGGGTCCTTGCCACGCTCCTCCAGCCTGGTGCTGTGGCCAGGTGACACGTTCCTCCAGCAGCCTCGAGGAACGCCTGACCTTAAGGCCCCCTGTCAGCACCTGTTCTTCCTTGGCAGCATCCCTGGAGCTGTGCTCAGCTCCGCTGTGGAACCTTTCCTTGGGCACACCCACCTGCTGAAGCATCCTAGCAGCCCAGGCTGTTGCCATAGCAACGGCAGCAAAGGGAGGCAGACTAAGCGTCAGCCTCCAGATTTCAAATGCCGTGGGCCGGGTATGTTTTTCAGGATTGAGCTCCTACTCCAGAGTCAGCGGTCTGAGGTGGAGGAGATGATTCAAGACATGGGTGTGGGGCAGTCAGCGGTGGAGCAGCTGGCTGTGTACTGTGTGTCCCTCAAGAAGTACGTGCCCTGGCGCTTGTCAGCAAGCCAGGGGTTCCCAGCGGCCCTCCCTAGCTCTTATACAACAGGTAGAGCTCGGGGCCAGCTCTGGAGCTGTGCTGCCTTAGTGTGAACCCTAACTCTAGCTGTCACCAGCTGTGTGGACTGAGACCAGCTTCCTGGCCTCTCTGACCCTCATCTCACACTGACGATGGTAATAGATGTGCCTTCTAGGCTTGCCGAGAGGCTCGGGTGTGAAGTGGCCTTTCTAGGCGTCAACACGGCTTGTGAGCTGTGAGCCCCTCCACTGTCGCTAGTGTATTTCCCATCAGCGCCGTCCTGGCCCAGCCTGGCTTGGATCGGGCACTTTGCCCGTATTCTTCGCTACGGGGATGGAGGTTCGTGGGAGGGAGGCCCTTGGCTCACAAGCACAGAGGGACCAGGTGGCGGAGGCCCCTGGAGAGGCGGGAGCTTCCTGCACACCCTCAAGCTGCCGTGCCTCCAGGCCAGGCGGGGAGAGCGTGGCCGGCCCCTGCATTTGGTGCAGGCTCTCCACAGCCCCCCGGGCCTGCTGGACACGGTCAGCGGAGGGACGTGAGTGAGCTGAGGCCTGGCGCAGTCTGACCGCCTCTTTCCACGGCCACCCTGCAGAGAGTATGAGAATCTGAAAGAGGCACTGAAGGCCTCGGGGGAGCTGGCGGACAGGCTGAGGAAGGACCTGGTCTCTTCCAGAAGCAAGGTAACTGAGCAGGGAGGACAGGCTGAAGAGGCCTGCTCACCCGGTCCCTGGGCTAGGCCCTGGGGCCCGACGGTGCAGCCTACTCCAGGAGGCTGGCGCATGGCTCCTGGACTCTGCTCACCGGTCCCTACTGGTATTGACTCCATGGGCTTGTCCACGGGGCAGCAGATCGCGGAGCCATCCTCCCGCATGGGCACACACTGGTGCTCCTTCCTGCTCTGCCCGGCTCCTCAGCTGCCTGCTACCTCAGCTGGCTGCAGAGCACAGGCCCCAAACGTGACAGCTCAGAGCCCTTTGGGTGGCAGGCCCAGGGAGAGGGCTCCCGGGACGGCTGCCTTGGCTCTGGTGTGGTGCCTCAGGCTGCAGTGGGGCAGAGAGCAGCCTTTGCCCCCAGGAGGCGCTGCTCCACATTGCAGGCCCAAGGCAGCCACACCCCCTTCTGGACCCCACGCCTTTGCGCGCTGGGTGCACGGGGCCGCTACTGCTTGTCCTTACCCCCTGTGCTTTCCTGTAGTTGCAGACTGTCTGCTCCGAGCTGGAGAAGACCAAGGTGGAGCTGAGGTCGGCCCAGAAGGACTTGCAGAGTGCTGACAAGGAAGTCACAGTCAGTGTCTGCCCCCAGATGGATGCGGGTGCGGGGTCTGGGTGCCCTTGGCTCCGCGCCTCCCTGGGCAGGCCACGGCAGGTGGGGTGGGCACCTCCGCTTCTTTGGCAGAGAGCAGGTAGCACTGGCTCTTCCCACGCCACCTGTCCTGGGCCCACCCGCAGGGTCCCGAGCCATCAGCTGCGGTCCTGCAGAGAGCGCTTCTGCAGCCTGCTGCGGGCGGCAGGCCTCCTCCTCCTGGTGCCGGGACACGCCGCTTGCCCCCACGTCGTCCTTTCACTCACGCTCTTCTCTCCTCCAAGAGCCTAAAGAAGAAGCTAACCATGTTGCAGGAAACCCTGAGCTTGCCCCCCGTGGCCAGAGAGACTGTCGACCGCCTGGTTTTAGAGAGGTGTGTTGGCCCTCTGCGGCAGGGGTGGGGAGCGGGAAGAGGGCCCGAGAAGGGCCTGCCTGGGGTGGCGTGGGTGCTCTCTGTGGACGGGAAGCTCTGGGCCTCCTGCCTGCGAACCAGCCAGGACAAAGCGAGAGAGCAGCTTTGAGACTGCACTCTGGCAAGAAAGGCACAGGAGCCGGCGTGGGGCGCACACCTAGAATCCCAGTGCCTGGGCGGCTGAGCCCAGCAGGCTGAGGCCAGCCTCACTCAGCAGCTTAAGGGAACCCTGTTTCAAAAGAAAGAATATTTGCAGGGTGTGGTGGCGCAGGCTTGTGATCCCAGCACTTGGGAGGCTGAGACAGGAGGATTGAAGGTTCACAGCCTCAGCAGTTTAGTGAGGCTCTCTACAACTCAGTGAGACCTTGTTTCAAAATAAGTAAAATAGGGCTAGGAGTGTAACTCAGGTAGAATGCCTCCTGGGTTCAATCCCCAGCACATAAATACGTACATGCATACATATATACATAGTGATTTATTTAAATATTTTAAAAGCTGGGCATGGTGGCACATACTTGTAACCCCAGTACTTGGGAGGCAGAGACAGGAAGATTGTGGGTTTGCAGCCAGTCTCAGCTACTTAGGCCCTCTGCAATTTACTGAGACCCTGTTTCAAAATAAAGGCCGGGGGTATAGTTTGGAGGTAGAATGTGCCTGGGTTCAATTTCCCAGTACTGCTATAAGTAAATAAATAATAAAAATATTTTAAGCTGGGCGTGGTGGTGCATGCCTGTAATCCTAGTACTTGGGAAGCTGAAACAGGAGGATCACAGGTTTGAGGACAGCCTTAGCAAGTAGTGAGACTCATCAACCTAAAGAGACCCTGTTTCAAAATAAATAAATAAATAAATAAAAAACAGGCATGGTGGCACATGCTTGTAATCCCAGGATTTGGGAGGCTGACACCAGAGGATCGCGGTTCGCGGACAGCCTCAGATACTTAGGAGGCCCTCTGCAACTTAGTGAGACCCTGTTTCAAAATAAAGAATAAAAAATAGGGCAGGGGTGTAACTTAGAGGTGGAATGCCCCTGGGTTTCATCCCCAGACCCGCAAAAATAAAAATAGAAAATAAAATCGGGCTGGGAGTATAGCTTGAGATAGTGTTCCTGGGTTCAATCTCCAGTAGCACAAAAATAAACAAATCTGCCAGTGGAAGGAGGCAAGAGCAGAGGGATGGGCAGAGGGCAGGCCCCTGCCAGGACTGGACGTCCCGTCCTCCCCCAGTGTGTAGACAGGCTGGCGGGTCATTCTCAGGGTCCTGTCCTGCCTGCAGAGGACCCGGACACAGGACTCCTGCCAGCGACTTAGGGTTGTATTTGCACCCCTTTTCCGCGTTCTTCGGTAAACCAGTGTGCTGTCTTCCTCGCATCCAGTTGGCTGCCAGCACCTGGGGCCTGCCATGAGGTCCGGTGTGGGCTTCATTTTGGCCAGCTGGGCTCTGTTTCTGGCCCTTCCCTCCCCCTCCCTGGCCACACCTGTCAGAAGCCCCAGAGACTGAGGTGGTCCCGCAAGCGGGCCTGGTGTGGCCACACGCTGGCCCTCTGGGTCTGGCGCTGCGGCGAGGAGCACAGGCACACATGCCCTGAGCGCAGGGACCATGCTCACTGCTTCCTCCAGCCCTGGCTGCTGCGAGGCTTGGACTCCTGCAGCACGGCGTGTGGGGTGCACTGCGTGCCCTGCCCCCTTGTGTGGGGCTCGTGAGGCAGCCGGGCTGGGGCGGCCCCAAGTTCCCCTCACCACCAGGCTCTGTGCCCAGGCCTGGAGCCCACCTTGGGACAGGAGGGCAGCTTTGCTGTCCTTCCTTGCACCCCAGCAGCAGGAGCCATTAGCTTTCACATCTGTATAAGGCCGGCTGGCACCAGTCAGGCTGCCTTTCTCTCTGGTATTTTTTGAGCATAAACTAGGGCAGCAGGTCTGTCGCATTTAGTGTTAGCCCTGTCTAGCCAGCCACAGTCTCCTGTAAATTGGGTCCTCTCCCAGGCCCCTAACTCTCAGGAGCAGTGGATGGCTCCTCTGTGGCAGCTTTGCCCTGTCTCCCTTGTGCTCTGATGCCAAGACCCTCAGGATGACGAAGGCCAGCTTCTGCCTCTCCCCCTCAGCAGCTGACCTGTCGCTGTGGCTCTGGGCGAGGGCTAGGTTCCCCAGCATATCACAGTGTGTAGGACATTCCAGGGCCTGCGACCTCTGATCTACATCCCAGCCTTTTTTAGCTTTTGTTTTGAAACACAGTCTCACAAGTTGCTGAGGCTGATCTTGAGCCTGTGATCCTTCTCGGCCTCCCGCATACTGGGATTCCAGGTCTGTGCCCACACCTGGCTTAGGAACATTCCTTAAACCAACCTTTAGATCTTCTTGTCTCAGGCTCCCAAGTAGCTGGGATTGCAGGCATGCTGTGCTCAGCAAGAAATTTTTTAAGAAATTTAGAATTAGCCAGGCGTGGTGGCGCACGCTTGTAATCCCAGTACTTGGAAGGCTGACACAGGGGATCACAGGTTCGTGGCCAGCCTCAGCTACTTAGTGAGGCCCTCTACAACTCAGTGAGACCCTGTTTTCAAAATAAAAAGAATAAAAATGTGCTGGGGGCATAGCTCAGAGATAAAATTCCCCTGGATTCAATTCCCAGCACCACACCAAAAAAAGCAAGCCAACAAAAAATAAAATAAAAAAATGGGGCTGGGGGGTGTAGCTCGGAGGTAGAATGTTCCTGAGTTCATTCCCCAGTACTGCAAAAGAAAAAACAAAACAAAAATTAAGCGAGGCATGATGGTACACATCTGTAATCCCAGCACTTGGGAGAATGAGACAGGAGGGTGTTGAAGGCCGACTTCAGCAGTTTAATGAGGCCTTTATCAACTTAGCCGAGACCCTATTTCAAAATAAAAAATGGGGCTGGGGTATAGCTCAGGCAGAATGCTGCTGAGTTCAATGCCCAGCTCACACACACAAAAAAAAAAAAAAAAAAAAAAATTAAGGAATTTGTTAATTTTCTGCCAGGCATGATGGAACATACCTGTAATCCTTGTTCTTGAGAAACAGACTGGAGGATCATAGGTTCATGGCCAGCCTCAGCAACTTAGCAAGACTCTAGACAGCCTAGGGAGACCCTGCTTCAAAATAAAAAGTTAAATAGAGCTGGAGGAGCCAGGCGTAGTTGCACACTCTTTTAATCCCAGTATTTGGGAGGCTGAGACAGGAGCGTCGCAGGTTCACGGCCAGCCTCAGCAACTTAGACCATTCACAACTTGGTGAAACCTTGTTTCAAAGTAAAAAATAAAATAGGGCTGGGGATGTAGCTCAGAAGTAGAATGGCCCTGCTTTCAATCTCCCATACCCCCAAACTCAAAATCTTAGTTTTCATAGCACTTTAACAATTTTTTTCTTTTCTTTTCCTTTTTTCTTTTTTTGGTACCAGGGATTGAACCCAAGGACATTCTACCTCTGAGCTATACCCCCAACCTCCCTTTGTGTGTGTGTGTGTGTGGTACTGGGGGTGAAACCCAGGGGCTTTCCTACCTCCGGGCTATACTCCCAGACCTACTTTTTTAAATATTTTATTTGGAAACAGGGTCTCCTTAAGTTGCTGAGACCCTCATTCAGTAGCTGAGGCTGGCTTTGAACCTGTGTGATCCTCCTGTCTCAGCCTCCCAAGTGCAGGGATTACAAGCGTGCGCCACCATGCCCGGCTTTGGGTAATTTTTTTTATTTTTATTTTTTTTTGCGGTACTGGGGATGGAACCCAGTGGCAGTCTACCTCCAAGCTACACCTCCAGCCTTTTTTTTTATTCTTTTATTTTATTTATTTTTCTTCTTTATTTTGAAACTGGGTCTCACTGAGTTGCAAAGGGCCTCACTAAGTAGCTGAGGCTGTCTGCGAACTGTGATCCTCCTGTCTCAGCCTCCCGAATGCTGGGATGACAAGCGTGCGCCACCGCGCCCTCTCTGAGTGGTAATTCTGCTCTAATTCTGCAAGCATTTGCTCTTGCTTTCTGGTCGTCTTTTGCAGTATGCGCTTTTGCGCTCTGCTCTCCGGCGTCCGTGGTCAGGATCGTGTGCATCACGGCCTTTGCCCTGGGCCCAGCTCCCACACCCCGCGGCCCTCTGGGTAGGAAGTGGCAGGAGACCGCCTATGGGCAGGGCTTTGGGGATGCAGTGAGCAGCACCAGGCTGTCTTACCTGAGGCCAGGGGTAGCAGCTTTGTTGCTGGGCCCATGTTGGCTGCTCTGGGTCATCGTGCATGGCTTTTTGGTGTCTGTGGGAAAGCTCGTCCACTCCCTGGGCCAGGGTAGCAGCCCTGCTGCCTGACCCTGGAGCCTGGCACTTCTAGCAGCGCCCCTTTTCAGGTCTGCTCCACAGCCCCTCCTTGTGGCTGCTGGCTGCATAGCAGGCTCCGGTCCCCTCAGCCTGGCTCACTGGAGAGGAAATGCAGACTGACCCCAAGCCACACAGGTGTAGATGTGCCCAGGACAGGCTCTGGCTTGGGGGCGGGGTGCTAAGTGAAACTCTCATGAGCTGTGAGTGTCCCAGGGTGATGGCCTCCACCAGTGAGTGCGGGGTGCCCAGCCCCGGCTCTCCTCACAGAACAGGCTGAGGGAGGGAGGGAGCCAAGTGGGTCTGGCAGGGAGGGAAGCAGGCCTGTGGCTCATACAGGAGAAGGATACGCCGGGGCAGTTTGGCAGAACAAGAACTGTGTCCATTCGGGAGGATCGCGGTTTGCCGACAGTCTCAGCTACTTAGCAAGGCCCTTTGCAACTCAGTGAGACCGTTTCAAAATAAAGAATAAAAACTAGGGCTCTAGGGGTGAGGGTGTAGCTCAGAGGTAGAATGCCTCTTGGTTCCATCCTCAGTACCGCAAAAAAAAAAAAAAAAAATGTGTCCACTGACAGCTACCTGAGTCACTCAGCGCAGCGGGCGAGCGGAGGGGCAAGCAAGGGCACCCTGGCATGACGTAGGGACGGCGCACGAGGTCCTCCCTTGAGCCACCTGGAGATTGTGTCTGCACCCAGCCCAGCCTGCCCCTTGAGCACTGTCCTGACGGCGCCTGCATGACGGGCGGGCAGGCGAAGGCAGAGTGTCCCTGGGGTGCCGGGGGGCCGGAGCTGGAGTGCATGGCTAGAAAAACCTCTCGGCTGCGGTTTCTTCAGAGACCCCGTCATAGAACTAGGCACACAGAGACGGAGGTCACTGCAGAGGTGGTCGCTGTCACACGCAGCGCACTTCCCGTGTTCTCTCTCTGCAGAAGGTAGGCTGACTGTGTTTGCCAAGTCAGGAGCTGCACTATATGAAGAATGTTGTATTCCTTCTTATCCAACATGAACATTTCCTCATTTAGTGAAATTGCCCGAGCCTTACAGGGATTGAAGCCAGGGGCATTCTTCCTCTGAGCTATACCCTCAGCCCTACGTTTTATTCTTTATTTTGAAACAGGGTCTCACTAAGTTGCCAAGGCTGGCCTCAAACCTGCAATCCTGTCTCGGCCTCTCAAGTATGGTATTACCGGCATGTCCCACCATGCCCGATAATTTTTTATATATTTATTTTTATTCTTGGTGCTGGTGATTGAATCCAAGGGCATTCTATCGCCAAGCTATGTCCCTTGCCCTTTTTAAGTTCTTTTTATTTAAAACATGGCCTCACTAAGTTACTGAGGGTCTCTGTAAGTTGCCAAGACTGGCCTCAAACCTCCTTGGGGGCCTGAGCACAGCTGTGTAATGATTAGGGGGCAGGGGGCCTTCTGGACGACGACTCCGGCCCAGTGACTCGGCTGTCTCTGCCTCAGCCCAGCCCCGGTAGAGATGCTGAGCCTGAAGCTCCGCCAGCCGTCCTTCAGCAGTGATATTGACCTCAATGCTACCTTCGAGGTGGACACCCCGCCTGCCCGGCCCTCCGGCTCCCAGCATGGCCGATCCAGGCAGCTGTGCGTGGAGAAGGCCCGGTGAGTGACTGGGACCTGGAGGGGAGAGCTGAGACGACCCTGCAGATCCTGCCCTGCTAGTGCTCAGTGGCGGCTGGCAGCGAAGGCACCTGGGCCCAGCCGTGCCTCTGGCCCCAGCCTGGGTCCCCGCCTGAGCATCAGCCTATGCGCAGCCTTCTCTTGTCTCATTAGCCCTCTTCCCTCCAGGCCAGCTGCTGGGGTGTGAGTGAGAAGGGCGGCAGGGCCAGGACCAGGGCTGGGCTGGGGCAAGCTCTCCCGATACATGGATGCCCGCCCACAGAGTCCTGAGCCGAGGACTCTGCATGTCTTCTTGTCGGAGGCACATGCTGGAGGCAGGGGCGGCCCACAGGGACACATAAAGGGGCTGTGGGGCCTGCGCCGGGGCGTCAGTGGCCCTGGGGAAGGGGACGCTTGTCTCCTTGGCCAGGCACCCAAGGGTGGTTCCTGGTGGAGGTAAGGCCCACGCCTCTTCAGACGTGAAACCATTTCACTCAGGTAAGAAGAGTCAGGCTGTAGGGGCTTCCTTTTAACCTAAGGCTTTGAGCAGGAGAGGTAGAAACTGAGATGTTCTGCACGGTGGAGGTGGGAGAAGGCAGGTTGGCCCGACTGTCAGCCACCTGCCTTGGGCTAGCATGCACCCACCATAGGGGCCTCAGCAGTGCAACCGCGGGGCTCCCGCCAGAAGCTCCGGCACCGCCACAAGCTGGCTGCCTTTGCTGAGAAGCTGGAGGGGAGCCGGCGTGGTGGCGCACGCTTGTAATCCCAGCATTCGGGAGGTTGAGAGGGGAGGATCGTGGTTCGCGGCCAGCCTCAGCTACTTAGGCCCTTTGCAACTCAGTGAGACCCTGTGTCAAAGTAAAGAATAAAAGATAGGGCTGGAGCTGGAGCTCAGAGCTAGAATGCCCCTAGGTTCCATCCCCAGTACTAAAAAAAAAAAAAGAACCTGGAGGTGGACACCAGGCCCTCTGACCGCCAGGCCTCGGCAGCTCGCCGTCCTCAGGGTCGTCGGCGCAGGCCCTCTGAGCAGGCTCGCAGCCGTGGGTCTTCCCTGGTTGTCGTGTGGTCTCACTGCAGGCTGAGGGGCAGGAGCCAGGCCGGAGTCGGCAGGCTGGCCTCGGCCTGCCCTGTGGCCTGCCGTAGCTCGCCGCCCTCCCTCCCACTCAGCTGCAGTAGCAATGGGAGAGGGCAGCTAGTGTGAGGGTCCCAGGAATTATGTGGACACGGGTCCTGTGCCAGGTGCTGCTCCATTCTGCCCGGGGTGCAGGGTGCTGCCTGGCCCATGTGAGTGCCTGCGGGCTTCTCCCCGAGGGCCCGGGACTAGTGCCTCGCTGGGCAGAACTAGCTCGTTTCGTGGATCGGGCAGGACACCTCTCGGTGGACAGTCGGTGGGCGCCAGGCCCGGTAGAGCCTGCGGCACAGTGAGGTGCCGAGGACTCAGGGACCTGGGAACGAAGCCACATTGGCATGTGGTCCAGCCTACCCTTGCTGGGCCATCGAGTACAGCTCCCCGACTTGCGCACACTCGTGGGAAGCCCTGAGGCAGCTCGCAGACCGTCCTCGGGCCGGGCAGCCACGCCACGCGCTGGCTGCCCGCCTCCAGTGTGGCTCAGCTGCCCTGTGCCTGTGTTCATAGCTCCCCTGCACGGGACATCCTCAAGACGCTGCCCAAAGGCCCCAAGCAGGTAAGAGCTTCCCGGAGGAGCAGGGTGGCCAGCAGCCAGCTCTCGTGGGACCGGGCCTGGCGTGAGGGCTGTGGGGCAGCCTGGCCTGCATTGTGATGCTTCGGAGCCGCCCCGGGGCTCCTTCCACCTGCAGGCGAGGCGTCAGGAGCCAGCTGTGTCCCACCACCCTGCCTTCCTTCCCTCTGGCTCCGCCTCCCCTGCAGGAGTCCCAGCTCTCACTGGGTGGCCAGCGCTGTGTAGGAGAGCCAGATGAGGAACTGGCGGGTGCCTTCCCTGTCTTTATCCGAAATGCTCTCCTGGGCCAGAAGCGGCCCAAGAAGACTAGGGCAGAGTCCTGTCAGAGCACAGACGTGGTGAGTGGGCTTCCATGAGTGGCAGTGCTGGCCCTGGGGCGGGTGAGGCTGCTAGCCCCTTGACCCTTTAGCCTGTCCCACTTACCTCTTCCTTCTGCCCTAGGTGAGAACAGGCTTCGATGGGCTCGGAGGCCGGACCAAGTTCATCCGGCCTGTATCCTTATTCCGTGGCAGTGGGCTGAGTGGACTGTGGGCCCCACCATGCCTGCCGGTGCTCTTCTTGCTGGCGGCCCTCTAGTGCCCTCCCAGGTCTCTTCCTTGACAGCTTTCTCCAGACTGCCACAAGCACCATCCGTCCGCTGCCTGTTAAGCCCGGGGCCAAGGCCAGGCAGAGAGCGAGGGTGCGGGCCAGGCTCCCCCACACCCAGGCCAACCTGGACAGCTTCCTGTGGCCGTGAGAAGCGTGCCAGGCAGACGGGGCCTCCATCTAGTGCAAGGACTGGCCAGACAGGGCCCGAGAGCGGCCGAGGCTGCCCTTCCTGGCTGGCCATGGGTGGGCGCCTGGCCTTGGGGCCCAGGGCCACTTGCTGCCTGCAGAGTGCTGGGGCGCCTCAGCTGCTCCCCTGCGTCCTGCTAGGGAGAGCGGGGGGTGGGAGAGGATGGGGAAGGCTTCCCTGTGAAATAAAAAGACGCTTTCTTCCTGGCTACGGGACTATAAACTCACACCAACATTTGGGGCTTGGTGGCACTCCAAGCGAGAGCATCCCTGCTAGACCCAGCGGCGCAGCCCAGCCCGCGGCTCTGGGCACAGGGAGGCGCCAGCAGGAGCCAGGTCGCTCAGCTCTGTTCACACGCCATAACCTGGCACAAGCAGAGAGTGAGGGCGGGCACACCCGTCCCCAGCGGGGGCTCTTGGCACTAGCCCCGCCCCATGCACTTGCTACCACCCGGAGGCCCTAAGCTTCTAGCAGATAGGATAGCAGCTCATCTGGATCCTCAGACACCTGCACGAGGCTGAGAGGTCCAAGGAGGGAGGTGTGATGCTCTCAGTGCCAGTGTTGGGCCGCGGGGCCGCACGAGCCCAGGACGTCACTGAGGAAGAGTGATGTCAGCTTGGTAGTGGACAGAGGAGAGGCTGAAGCCAGGCGCAGTGGTGCTTCTGTGACCCCAACACTGAAGATCACAGGTTCAAGGCCAGCCTCCCTCAGAAACTTAGCCAGGCCCTGTTTCAAAATAAAAAGGTAGGCCGGGCGTGGTGCCACATGCTTGTAATCCCAGTCCTTGGGAGGCTGAGACAGGAGGATCACAGGTTCAAGGTCAGCCTCAACAACTTAGACCTTCTGCAATTTTGACCCTGTTTCCAAATAAATAAAAAGTAGGGCTGCAGGTGTAGCTCAGAGGTAGAATGACCCTGGGTTCAATCCTCTGTTCTGAAATAAATAAATAAATAAATAAATAAATAAATAAATAGATTATAAATTTGGCATGAGTAGTATAATGCTGTGAGCCAGGTATGGTGATGCACACTTGTAATCTCAGTACCTGGAAGGCTGAGACAGGAGGATCACAGGTTTAAGGACAGCCTCAGCTAGTAGTGAGACTCTCGTCAACCTAGTGAGACTTTCAAAATAGGGCTGAGGGTCTAGTTTGGAAGTAGAATACCCTGGGTTCAATCCCCAGTTCCCAAAAATAAATAGATAAATAGATCTGGGGAGCCCATCGTGATGGTGTCTCACCACTCCTTGGGAGGCTGAGACAGGAGGATCTCAGGTTGTAGCCAGCCTCAGCAATTTAGTGAGGCCCTTTTTAAAAAATAAAAGGATAAAGCCGGGCGTGGTGGCGCACGCTTGTAATCCCAGCATTCGGGAGGCTGAGACCAGAGGATCACGGTTCGCGGCCAGCCTCAGCTACTTAGTGAGGCCCTCCGCAACTTAGTGAGACCCTGTTTCAAATTAAAGAATAAAAAATAGGGCAGGGGGTGTAGCTCGGAGGTCAAATGCCTCTGGGTTCCATATCTAGACCCGCAATAAATAAATAAATAAATAAATAAATAAATAAATAGAATAAAAAATAGGGCAGGGGGTATATCTTGGAGGTCGAATGCCCCTGGGTTCCACCTCCAGACCCGCAAAATTAAACAAATAAAATAAGATATTTGGGAGGCTGTGACAGGATCACAGTTTGCGGACAACCTCAGCTACTTAGGGAGGCCCTCTCCAACTCAGATTCTGTTTCAAAATAAAGAATAAAAAATAGGGCCGGGGGTATAGCTCAGAGGTAGAATGCCCCTGGGCTCCACCCCCAGTACCATAAATAAATAATAAATAAATAGGTCTGGGGGTGTAGCTCGGAGGTAGAATACCCCTGGGCTCCACCCCCAGTACCATAAATAAATAATAAATAAATAGGTCTGGGGGTGTAGCTCGGAGGTAGAATACCCCTGGGCTCCACCCCCTGGACCACTCCCCTGAAAAAAGCAGAAGGCAGCTCCTTGTAGCCTCTTTATATAAGCAACTTCGGGTCAGTTATCTAGCCTTTCCATGGCCAGCTTTATATTCAAAAATTTGTGGTACTAGGGATTGAATCCAGGAGCATTCTACCTCTGAGCTACACCCCCAGTCCTATTTTGTATTCTTTATTTGGAAACAGCATCTCACTAAGTTGCAGAGGGCCTCACTAAGTAGCTGAGGCTGTCTGGCAAAGGACCTGCAATCCTCCTGTCTCAGCCTCCCAAGTACTGGGATTACAACTTTGTACCAGCACGCCCTGCTCGTGCTCAGCTGCACAAAGTGAGGGTGAGCTGTATGGTGGCCTACGCTTGTCATCCCAGCATTTGGAAGGCTGAGACAGGAGGATCACACAGGTTCGAGGACAGCCTCAGCTACTATGAGGCCCTTTGCAACTCAGTGAGACCCTGTTTAAAAAAAAACAAAAAAACAGGGCTGGGGGTTCAGCTCAGAGGTAGAATGCCCCTAGGTTCCATCCTCAGTACCGCAAAACATTCATATGAACTAAAGAGGTCTCTAATAGCCAAACAACTTTAAAAAGATTCACACATCCTGTAATCCCAAATTCTCTGTAGCCTGAGGCAGGAGGATCACAAGTTCAAAGCCAGCCTGGACAACTAAGTGAGATACTGTCTCAAAAATAGCAAGGGCTAGCAGGGCGTGGTGGCGCACGCTTGTGATCTGAGCCTTCCAGAGCCTGAAGCCGGAGGGTCGGGGTTTGCGGACAGCCTCGGCTACTTAGCAAAGCCCTTCACAACTCAGACCCTGTTTCAAACATAAAAAGACTAAAACATAGGGCTGGGGGTGTAGCTCGGGGGTACAATGTCCCTGGGTTCCATCCCCAGTACCACGCGCACACACACACACACACACACACACACACACACACACACACACACACGATAGCCAGGGCTGGAGATGCAGCTGCTACGTGGAGTGTTTGCCCTGGGTACAGCCCCCAGTGGAGGCCTTGTTACAGGGCCACAGTAATCAAACCCTGTGGAGTGCGGTTACTCGTAACCGTCGGAGTCAGGAGCTCCAGGGCCGGTCTCTTGATCAAAGTAAGCACTGAGCTCAAACGAGTAGCGATTGTAATCAACTATCTCAGCACTCCGGCCCTGATCAGACCCGTATCAGCAGGAGGTGCAGGGAGAAGCCACAGCGAGCCTTCTTTGGTAAGGCAGCAGTGTGAGCCAGGCAGCCGTTGCGCAGCTCAGAGCGCCCGCAGCCAGTGGAGACCTTGCCCTCCGTGTCTGTGCTTGTGCGCTTGGGTGGGCTGAGATGCCTGCCTTGGTTTCCCTACTGCCCTGCCCCTCCCTCAGAAGACTGCCGGTGCCGTTGGTTTTGTTTGACTGAGGCTTTGCCAGGTCACTGACTGCAGAGATAACGGAGATTTGAGTGAGCACACACAGGGAGCACACACTGCAAAAAGAGTTTGTAAAAATCAAATAGAACGTCCGGGCATGGTGGCACACGGGTTTCCGTTTTAGATCTATAAAACCCAGTCAGGCGTGGTGGCACATACCTGTAACCCCAGTACTTGGGAGGCTGAAACAGGAGGATTGCAGGTTCGTGGCAAGCCTCAGCTACTTAGTGAGTTCCTCTGCATCATAGTGAGACCTGTTTCAAAATAAAGAATAAAAAATAAAGCCGGGCGTGGTGGCGCACGCTTGTAGTCCCCATGCTTGTGAGGCTGAGACAGGAGGATCACGCAGGTTTGAAGCCAGCCTCAGTTGGTTTAAGAGACCCTGTTCCCAAATAAAATATAAACTAGGTCTGGTAGTGTAGCCTGGAGGTAGAAGGCCCCTGGGTTCCATCCCCAGTACCACCAAAAAAAAAAAAAAGAATAAAAAATAGGGCTGAGAAAAGCCGGGCGTGGTGGCGCACGCTTGTAATCCCAGCATTCAGGAGGCTGAGACAGGAGGATCGGGGTTCACAGACAGCCTCAACTACTTAGTGAAGTCCTTTGCAACTCAGACCCTGTTTCAAAATAAAGAATAAAAAATAGAGCTGGGGGTATAGCTCGGAGGTAGAATGCGGAGTCCCATCCCTAGTACCGCAAAACAAAAAAAATAGGGCTGGGTGGTGTAGCTCGATGGTAGGATGCCCTTGGGTTCCACCCCCAGTACCACCGTGCGTGTGTGTGTGTGTGTGTGTGTGTGTGTGTGTGTGTGTGTATGTAATAAATAAAAAGGGCTGGATAGGGTCGTGTACACCTGTAACACCTGTAATCCTAGAACTTGGGAGGCCAAGACAGGAGTATCACAGGTTTGAGGACCATGAAGCAACATAGTGAGACTTTCAAAATAAAAAGAGAGCTGGTGCATAGCTCAAAGGTTGAATGCCCCTGGGTTTCATCCCCAGCACACGAAAAAAAAAGAGAGAGAGAGAGAGAGAGAAAAAGAACACAGGACACAGGAATCTATATGATTTTTGCAAGTTTTTGTCAGCCAACAATTTTACTTCAGAAGTTTAAGAGAAAAATAAGCCAGGAGTGGTGGCGCCCACTTGTCATCCCAGCACTTGGGAGGCTGAGACAGGAGGATCACAGGTTCATGGACAGCCTCAGCTACTTAGTGAGGCCCTCTGCAACTTAGCGAGACCCTACTTCAAACTAAAAAAAATAAAATAAGGCTGAAGGTGAACCCAGAGGTAGAATGCCCCTGGGCTCAACCTCCAGCACCAACAAAGAAAAGCAAAGAAGAATAAGAAGACAGGACACGACTGGCCGCTCCTTGCCTCCCACCTTGAGTGGCCCCGTCCACGGTCCTGGGCAGCACTGCCCCGCCGAGGGCTGGCTCTGCCCTGGTCTAGAGACAGGAACAGGAACCCGCTCCGGCTCTGGTCAGTTTCACTTTTGTTTTCCTCGAAGTGAAAGCTGCCCAAGAGAATCCTAGCCAGCTGCTTCCTCAGCTGCCGGCTCCTGGGTAAGTGTGTGCTGGCTACGACCCCTGCTGGCGCCGCTTCACTTCCCAGGGCTGCAGGAACTGGTGGCAGGGCAGGAGCGGAGCCTGGAGCCAGAGCCAGAGCCTGGGCCAGGGCCTGAGCTGCCCAGGATGGCCGCACAGGGGCCCCGCGCACCGCTGGACGAGGAGCTGTACTCCAGGCAGCTGTGAGCATGGAGGAGGGGTGGGCAGGGGCGGCCCTCACACCTCTCCTCTCCAGCCGCCCACCCCCGCTCCCTCCCCTCCACAGGCAGGTGCTGGGGCTGCCGGCCATGCAGAGGATCCGGGGAGCCAGGGTCCTGCTATCTGGCCTGCGGGGCCTGGGGGCTGAGGTGGCCAAGAACCTGGTCCTGATGGGTGTGGGCAGCCTCACGCTGCACGATTCCCACCCCACCTGCTGGTCTGACCTGGCTGCCCAGGTTAGGATGCTGGGGGCTGGGGGTGCCCTGGGTTCCCGACCAGCTGGAGGCAGGGCCCAGGCAGACTTTCTGTGCGGCTGCTCTGGGCCTCTCCCTAGTTCTTCCTCTCGGAGAAAGACTTGGCGAGGAGCAGGGCAGAGGCCTCCCAGAAAGCCCTGGCTCAGCTCAGTGAAGCTGTCCAGGTCCTCGTCCACCCGGGCAACCTCACGGAAGACCTGCTGCTGAGCTTCCAGGTACCTCCCCAGCCCCTCCGGCCTCCACACGGCCTGTGCCGGCCCTTCCGGCCCTCACCCTGCTGCTGCGCTCCCCAGGTGGTGGTGCTCACCAGCTCCAGGCTGGACGAGCAGCTGAGGGTGGGTGCCTTGTGCCACAAGCACGGAGTCGGCTTCCTGGTAGCTGATACCCGGGGCCTCGTGGGGTGAGTGAGACCGCCGGCCCCGCTGCCAGTCACAGCCCATGCTTGGTCCCAGTGCCGTCCCTGTCCCCGCTTCGAGCTTGCCCCAGGCCCCTCCTCCCGCGCAGACCTGTATTCTGGTCACCAGCCCCACCCCCAGTTCCTCTACCTCAGCCTCTAAGCCTGCTCTAGGATTGCCCCCCACCTCCCAAAAAAGAAACCGTCTAAACCGGGTGTGGTGGCACACGCCTGTAATCCCAGTACCTGGGAGGCTAAGATTACAGATGCAATTGCATGTTAATGGTCAGCCTCGGCTACTTAGTGGGATCATTTCAAAATAAAGAATAAAAAAATGAGGCTAAGGGCATAGCTTGGAGGTAGAAAGCCCCTGGGTTCCACTCCCAGTACAGCAAAAACAAAAAAGGCCAGGCCGGAGTTTTTCTCAGGTAAAATGCCCCTGGACTGGATCCCCAGTAACAAACCAGATGTCCTAGTGTACAAGCCTCTCCCAGCATTCCTTTCCCCGTCCAAGCCCTCTGGGCCTGGCCACAGCGTGGGCCAGCTCGGTGGTCCCTGCCGCCCCACACCAGGCAGGTATTCTGTGACTTTGGTGAGGCCTTCACCGTGGAGGACCCTACAGAGGCAGAACCTCTGACGGCTGCCGTCCTGGACATCTCCCAGGTAAGAGCTGACCGAGGGGCGAGCCAGGGCCCGTGAAGTCAGGATGGCTCCCCTGAGCCGAGCTGCCTCAACCCAGGGCTCGCCGGGCATTCTGACTGTGAGGAAAGGCCCTGGGGACTCCTTCTGCAGTGGGGACTTGGTCACTTTCTCTGGCATTGAGGGCATGGCTGAGCTCAACGGCTGTCCTCCCAGGCCTGTCCACGTGAGAGGTAAGCCAGCAGGAGCCGGGGTGCACACAGGTGACCCCAGCACTTGGGAGGCTGAGACCGGAGGATCGCGGTTCGAAGCCAGCCTCAGCTACTCAGTGAGGCCCTTCACAACTCAGTGAGACCCTGTTTCAAAATAGAGAATAAAAAATAGGGCTGGGGTTGTAGCTCGGAGGTAGAACGTCCCGAGTTCCATCCCCAGTACTGCAAAAATAAAAATAAATACATAAGTAAATGTAAGTGAGTAATAAATAAAAAGAGAGGCAAGCCAGCCCCACCCCCACCCCAGGAGCAACGGCCGAGCCCCGGAGCTGGACACGGCTCACACCTGTAATCCCAGTACCTGAGAGGCCGAGACTAGAGGATCGCAGGTTTGAGGCCACTCTCAGCGATTCAGGCCCTCAGGAACTTAGTGAGATCTTATTACAAAATAAAAAGGGCTAGGGGCGTAGCTCGGAGGTAGAACGCCCCTGGGTTCAGTTCCCTGTACACCCCACACACACATACACTCAGGGTCCCCATGGGGATGAACACAGTCTGGTACTTAGGGACCCCTTCCCTTGACCCACCCAAAGTGTAGACATTCCAGGATACAGAGGGATGTGGGGGCTGCTCGGGCTCAGGGTGGTGACTCACTAGGCTGATCTCCCCCAGAGGATGGGGCGTTGGAGATTGGGGACACCACAGCCTTCTCCCGTTACCTGCGTGGTGGGTCAGTCACCGAGGTCAAGAGGCCCCAGATTGTGAGCCATGTGAGTGCAGGGGCACCTGGGGGATGCGGGTGCCGCGCGGGGCCACCGTGCTCGGGGCCCCGCTCTAAGCCGAGTCTCCCCGCAGGAGCCCCTGGAGGTAGCCCTGCTCCAGCCCCGGGTGGTGGCCCAGGGTCGACAGGAAGCCCTCCGCGCCCGCCACCTGCACCAGGCCTTCCGCGCACTGCACCAGTTCCAGCACCTGCACGGCCGGCTGCCCCGGCCCTGGCACGCTGTGAGTGGCCCGCGGCACGGCCGCCAGCCTCCGTCCCGCTGGCATTTCAGCTGCCAGGCCTCAGCTCCACAGTGCGGCAACGGAGCAGCTGGCGGTTCCCTCACTGAGGAGGGAGGAAGGGAGACAAGAAAGCCAAGCGGGCACACACCTGTGATCGTAGTACTTGGGAGCCTGAGGAGCCGAAGTCACGGCCAACCTCAGTGACCTAGCGAGAAACCTCAGCAACCGAACTAGACCCTGTTTCAAAGTAAATGTATATATCCGGGCGTAGTGGTGCGCGTCTGTAATCCCAGCACTTAGGGGCTGAGACAGGAGGGTCACAGATTCAAGGACAGCCCAGCAAGTAGTGAGACTCTCATCAACCTAGCAAGCCCCTGTTTCAAGAATAAAAATAAAGAGCCGGCGTGGTGGGGCAGGCTTGCCACCCAGCACTCGGGATCACAGGTTCAGGGCCAGCCTCGGCTACTTAGTGAGGCCCTCTGCAACTCAGCGAGACCCTGTTTCCAAATAAAGAAAGGCAAATAGGGCTGGGGGTGTAGCTTGGCAGAATGTCCCTGGGTTCCATCCCCAGGATGACAAAAATAAGTAAAAAATACAAAGGCTGAGAGTATACCTTAGAATTGGAACTGACCCCTCACCCCCATGTTCAATCCTAGTACCAAAAAATCCAACAACAAAGGATAAAAACCACTATCTCTTTATATTATTATTATTATTATTATTATTATTATTAATTATGCTTTTTGGTGGGACAGGACTCAGCCAGGCCTGCCTGTGGTACCACAGAGCTCTCCCCACAGGCGGATGCAGAGGTCATGGTGGGCCTGGCCTGGGCCCTGGGACCACTGAAGGGGACAGAAGAGGAGCCACTGGACGAGGGCCTCCTGCGGACAGTTGCTCTGAGTAGCGCGGGGGACTTGAGCCCCATGGCGGCCTTTCTGGGGGCAGTGGTGGCACAGGAAGTCCTGAAGGTGCGCGGCGCGGGCGGGCGGGAAGGAGAGGGAGCCCAGAGCGAGGGCTGAAGGGAGGCAGAGCCCTGGGTCTGAACTGCTGGCTCCTAGGCAGTCTCCCGGAAGTTCATGCCGCTGGACCAGTGGCTCTATTTTGATGCCCTCGATTGTCTTCCAGAAGATCAGCTTCCCAATTCTGAGGACTGTGCCCCGGTAAGGTCCTGCGGTGGGGGTGCAAACCTGTCCAAAACCAGGGCTAAGCCGGGTGTGGTGGCTCACACTTATAATCCCAGTATTTGGGAGGCTGAGACAGGAGGGTCACAAGTTTGTGGCCAACCTTAACTACTTAATGAGGCCCTTCGCAATTTAGTGAGACCCTGTTTCAAAATAAAAAGTAGGGCTGGGGAGCCGGTCGTGGTGGCGCTCACTTGTAACCCCAGCATTCAGGAGGCTGAGACCAGAGGATCGCAGTTCACGGACAGCCTTAGCTACTTAGCGAGGCCCTCTGCAACTCAATGAGACCCAGTTTCAAAATAAAGAAGAAAAAATAGGGCTGGGGGTGTAGCTCGGAGGTCAAATGCCCCTGGGTTCCACTCCCAGACCCGCAAAAAAAAAAAAAAAAAAAAAAGGTCTGGGGATATAGCTTTGAGATAGAATGCCCCTGGGTTCCATCCCTAGTACACAAATTAAAAAAAAAAAAAAAAAAAAAGCCGGGTGTGGGTGGTGCATGCCTGTAATCCTAGTATTTGGGAGACTGGAGAGTTGCAGATTCGAGGCCAGCCTCAGCAACTTAGTGAGGCCCTGTTTCAAAATAAAAAACTAATGAATATAATAATAGGGCTGGGGGTGTAGCTTGGAGGCAGAAGGCCTCTGGGCTCAGTCCTCCAGGGTGGTAGATGGGGGAGGGCGCAGCATGGGCCAGCCGCCCTCACTGAGCCCCGTCTGTATCCCCTAGAGGGGCTGTCGCTATGATGGGCAGATCGCAGTGTTTGGGGCTGATTTTCAGGGGAAACTGAGGCACCAGCACTACCTCCTGGTGAGCTGTGGGGAGGGAGGGAGGGAGGGGTGGATGGAGGGAGGCCCTCTGGCTAAGGCTGCGCGTGTCAGCAGGTGGGCGCTGGCGCCATCGGCTGTGAGCTGCTCAAAGGCTTCGCCCTGGTGGGCCTGGGGGCTGGCGGACGCGGCGGCGTGACGGTCTCAGACATGGACCACGTAGAGCGCTCTAACCTCAGCCGGCAGCTCCTCTTCAGGCCCCAGGACATTGGTGTGAGTGTCGAGTGGGCCGCCCCACAGCCCCGGGCTGCCCTCCACGTTGACCCGGGTGCACCAGCTTCCTCCCTTGGTCTCAGAGGCCCAAGGCAGAGGTGGCTGCAGCGGCTGCCCAGAGACTGAACCCAGACCTACAGGTGACTGCACTCTCCTACCCACTGGATCCCAGCACACACGGTGTGTTCGGGGACAGCTTCTTCTCCGGTGTGGATGGCGTGGCCGCTGCCCTGGACAGTTTCCAGGCCCGTGAGTGCCCGCCTTAAGCTCTGCCCTCGCCCAGGGCTTTCCCAGCCCGCGCCTGACCCTCCGCCCCTCACCAGGACGCTATGTGGCAGCTCGCTGTACCCACTACCTGAAGCCACTGCTGGAGGCGGGCACCCAGGGCACCCGCGGCAGTGCCTCGGTGTTCCTGCCCCATGTGACTGAGACTTACAGAGGCCCCGCCTCGGCTGCGGACTCCGAGGACGCCCCGCAGCCGGTCTGCACCCTGCGCCACTTCCCCAGCACCGCAGAGCACACCCTGCAGGTGAGCAGCGCGCACCAGCCGCTCCCTGCGGCACCCAGACCCCCAGCATCCTCCTGGGGGACGCCTCAGTGCCCCTCCCTCCCCTGCAGTGGGCCCGGGATGAATTTGAAGGACTCTTCCGACTCTCTGCAGAGACCATCAACCGCTACCAACAGTAAGGCCAGCAAGAGGGGCGAGGGCACTGGGGGCTCCAAGCGCCCTGTGATGTAGAGCCTCAACCCCCCCCCCAGGGCGCGTGCTTTCCCGGCAGACACGGACAGGTTGCAGGTACTGACCCTCCTGCAGCCGGTGCTGGGAGGCCGAAGGGCGCGCCCACAGACCTGGCAAGACTGCGTGGTGTGGGCGCTGGGCCACTGGCAGTGGCGCTTCCGTGACGGCATCACACAGCTGCTGAGGAGCCTCCCTCCTGACAAGGTGGGCGTCTCGGGCCTGGGGGGCGCAGGCCCCGGGGACCACACTCACCCGGCACACTCACACTCACACTCCCTAGGTGCTTGAGGATGGAACTCTGTTCTGGTCGGGACCCAGACGGTGCCCGCAGCCTCTGGAATTTGACAGCAGCCAAGTGAGGAGGGTCCCTTGGGGCTCCTCAGAGCAGAGGCGCACGCTCCCAGGCACTCCACGCGCTCACCTGCCCGCCCCGCTTCTGACCACAGGACGTGCACCTCCTCTACGTGCTGGCAGCTGCCAACCTATATGCCCAGATGCACAGGCTGCCCGGCTCCCGCGATCCGACCGCCCTCCCCGGGCTGCTGGCGCCACTGCTGCAGCCTGGCTCCCAGGGCCGGGCTCCCATCCCTGCCGAGAGCCCGGAGCCGGCTCCGGCGGCCGCTGAGTTGGGTGAGACCCCTGGCCCTGGCCTTCCACTGCCACTCAAAGGCCTGGCTCTGTCTTCAGTTGAGCTGGGTACCCCGCAGCCAACTTCTGCCTCTCGGCCCTCTGACCTGCTTCTCTCTAGGTTTAGCCCCACTCTGGCCCTTGGGACGTCCTCTCCCTGCTTCCTACTCTGTATCCCAGTTCCCTTGGGAGTCAGAAAAAAAAAGAAAAGAAAAAAAAAGCTGCCGGGCATGGGCATGGTGGTGCACACTTGTAATGCCATTACTTAGGAGGCTGAGACTGGAGGATCGTGATTCACAGACAGCCTCAGCTACTTAGTAAGGCCCTCTACAATTTAGTGAGACCCTGTCTCAAAGAATAAAAAACAGGGCTGGGAATGTAGCTCAGAGGTAGAATGTCCCTAGGTTCCATCTCCCCAGCCCTACAAAAAGAAAAAAGAAAAAAAAAAGAAAAGAAAAAAAGAAAGGAACAAATAGGACTAGGGATGTAGCGCGGAGGTAGAATGCGCCTGAGTTCAATCCCCGGGACCAGAAAAAGAAAAGAGCCCGGGAAAAGCTAGGCGGGGCCCAGGGAGGCCAGCCACAGAGGTGCACACGTGCTCACGCAGGTGAAAGGCAGGGCCCAGGGAGGCCAGCCACAGAGGTGCACATGTGCTCGCGCAGGTGAAAGGCAGGGCTGCAGCATCAGTCAGGGGGCCCTGATTTGATGTGAGGGGGGGTGGTACACGCCTGTAATCACAGTATCACAGGTTCGAGGCCAGCCTCAGCAACTTAGACCCTCAGCAAACCCAAGTGCAAACCTCATCCCATCCCCAACAGGCCCCGAGCAGCTGGAGGACCTGCAGGAAGCCCTGGAAGTCTGGAGCGAGGGCCCTTCCCTGAAACCTCTGAAGTTTGAGAAGGTGGGATCCTAGGTGGGGGCGAGGAGTGGGGCTGGGGAGGGTGGGAGTCAGGAGGGCACTGCCCTCTGGAGCCTCGGCTCGCTGTGGACAAGGAGAGCCGGTAGCATCCGCGGTACATCTCCGAAGACCTGGGTGTGAGACGGGGCTTTGTGGTGAAGAAGTGCCCCTGAGCACCACCATGCCTCGGGCCTGGCAGGACGGTGACAGCAACTTCCACGTAGACTTCGTGACTGCCGCAGCCACCCTGCGCTCTCAGAACTACGGGATCCCACCGGCCAGCCGGGCTCAGGTAGCCCCACCCCAGGGGCTCAGGTCTGGACGCGGAGGCCAAGCCCTCGTCCAACACCTCGGGGTCCTCCTGTCCTTGGCAGAGCCAACAAATCATGGGCCAGATCATCCCAGCCGTTGCCACCACTTCAGCCGCTGTG
This sequence comes from Muscardinus avellanarius, assembly GCF_963383645.1. NCBI lineage: Eukaryota > Metazoa > Chordata > Mammalia > Rodentia > Gliridae > Muscardinus > Muscardinus avellanarius. Next base: position 141,328,149 of record NC_137790.1, read on the forward strand.
GCAGGCCTGCTGGGCCTGGAGCTGTATAAGGTGGTGGGTGGGCTGCGGACCCTGGGTGCCTTTCGCCACAGCGCTCTGCACCTGGCTGAAAACCGCTTCGAACGCTGGGTTCCTTCCGCCCCGGCCATCCAGACGGTGAGCCCCGGCACCCACCACCCCCGCCCCGACTGGTCCTGGGTTTCCCCTGCATCTGCCCAAACACTCTAGCTGTGGCCTCTGTCCAGATCCAGGCTGTGGGGGAGTCTCCAGGGCTCCCTCCAGCCCCTTCCTGCTGTGAGGCCAGCCTGGGACCTGTCAGACACAGGAAGCAGCCGTCAGCCGTCCCCTCAGCCCCCCTGCAGCCGGGGTCTGGGGAGACGCAGCTTTAACTCATTAGCGAGACCAGACATCCTCACAGCCCCAGCCCCTCCTTCCCAGGAGTACCCCTGAGGCGGGGATGGGGGAGGGGTGGCCGGCGGGGTGGGGGAGGCGGCACCCCAACCCCAGAGTCTCACACCCCTCTTCAGGGCCCTGGCCTGCCCCCCCAAGCTGAGTTAGTGGGCCCAGGCTGGCGGGGGGCGGGGCCGCCCTGCTCCAGGAGTGTGGGTGTTTATGTGACAGATGTGAGCATGCCAGCGTCTGGGCATCCCTGGTGTGCAGGCAGGGAGAGAGGAAGCTTGCACAAGTGTGTGCCAGATGGGAACGCAGGGTTCTTGCTCACTGTGGACACGCGTGGATGTGCCTGTGTGCATGCATACGGGTGCTGGTGGCTCTCGAGCCCGTGTGTTCCTGTGACTGCAGGGCTGGGAACACCGCCAACTGCACGCAGCCTCCACAGTAGATGGCATTTCCTTGGGGCACAGGAAACGGGTGGAGGGAGTGCTGGCGCCAGGGGGCAGGGCAGAGGTCACCAGCGAGCAGCTCCAGGGTCCCTCTGGACACGGCACACACGGCCCCTTTGTGAGCTGCCCCACCTTGAAGCAGCACACAGGCTGCCTTTGTCCATGGCCGGGAGGGCCCCATCTTGCCTCTGGCCCTGTCTCAGCTTAACCCCACTGGGTTTCTCAGAGCCTGGTGTAATCCCCCTGTCCTGGCTGCCTGCCTCCCTTCTGTCCTCAACTCTAGGCACCAGGACCTCAAGACTTCTTTTTATTTATTTATTTTTATTTTTTGTGGTGCTGAGGATTGAGCCCAGAGGCATTCTCTCTCTGAGTTATACCCCGGCTCTGGCCCTATTTAATTAATTTGTGTGTGTGTGTGTGTGTGTGTGTGTGTGTGTGTGTGTGTGTTACTAGAAATTGAACCCAAGTCATTCTACCTTTGAGCTCCACCTCCAGCCTGATTTTTTTTTATTCTGAAATAGAGTCTCACTAAGTTGCAGAGGGTCTCACAAGTTGCTGAGACTGGCTGAGAACCTGCGATCCTCCTGTCTCGGCCTCCCAAGAACTAGGATTAGAAACGTGTACCACCACGTCTGGCTCCTATTTTATTTTTTTATTTGGAAACAGTCTCACTAAGTTGCCGAGGCTGGCTGCAAGCCTGTGATCTTCCTGTCTCAGCCTCCCAAGTATTGAGATTTTTTTTGTAAACAGGGTCTCACCAGGTTGCTGAAGCTGTCCTCAAACCTGCAATCCTCCTGTTTTAGCCTCCCAAGTATTGGGATTACAGGTGCCCTGTGCACCACTGCACCCGGTTCCTTCAAGATCTTGAGACAGGGAGGGCCACTGGATTGGAAGAGGCCTCTATGGGCTCTCCCCCACCCAATCTCTGGGCCAAGGGCCCCAATGGTCACTGTACCCTTGTCCCCTGTGTGCCCAAAAGAAGCCCAAGGCTTTGGAAGTAAAGATCGTCTCCCAGCTCCCAGCTTTGCGTGTGTGGGACAGGCAGCTTTATCAGAGACTGCTCGCTTCCTCGGGAAGTACCACCCCCTCGCTCCTACAACAACTGGCGTGAGATGGACCCGTCTGTTTCCTTGTGTGGGCCCCACGGCCCATTTCCTGTGCCTTGCCTGGGCCCAGATCCCACCTTCTACCCCGCCCCCACCTTCCTGCCTCCATCAGCGCCTCCCCCCAGGAGAGGCGGCTGGTAACTGGGACTGGGGTGGCCGGTTTGTGTGAGAAGTTGCTCACCCCCCACCGCCACCCTCCAGTTCCAGCACCTGAAGTGGACCTGCTGGGACCGCCTGACAGTGCCAGCTGGACGGCCAGAGAAGACGCTGGAGTCCCTGCTGGCCCATCTACAGGTGTGCCCTGAACCCACTCTGCCCCAACCCGGCCCGGCCAGCCAGGCGACGGCGCTGACCCGTGTGTCTCTCTAGGAACAACAGGCTCTGAGCGTGCGGAGGGTGCTGCTCGGCCCTGCCCTGCTCTATTCTGCAGAATGGCCACCCGAAAAGCAGGCCCAGCATCTGCCCCTCAGGTGAGCCCACACCAGTGTCCTGGAGGCCCAGGGCGGGCCACACACAGCCTCCCTCTTCTCCCTAGGCCATTCTAGGCCCCTCACACCTTCCTGAAGCATTCTCACCAAATGGGGCCAGCAAATGGGCTGGGGGCAGGGCGAGGCCCAGGAGCCTGAGCAGGGGCCTCAGAGCTGCCCGCTCGGCCAGTAGTGGCCCCACGCCCTGCTCAGCTCTCTCACAGCCCACTCCCCTGGGACCCACGCTTCCTGCCCCCTGCTGGCCCCACCAGCTGCTCCTAAAATAGTTTCCGATGTTTCCTGTCTCGAGTTGCTCCTGGCCTGGGCTCCTGAGGGCTCGCTAGCGCCCCCTGGTCCAGCCGGGCTGCCCTCCTCTGCCTCAGCTCGCCTTCCCATCTCCCGTCCCCGTGCCAGGGTGACAGAACTGGTCCAGCACGTGACGGGCCAGGCGCTGGAGCCCGGGCTGCGGGTCCTGGTCCTGGAGCTCAGCTGCGAGGGCGAGGAGGACGGAACTGCCTTCCCTCCCCTGCACTACGAGCTGTGACCGAGGCGGCCACCCACTCCTCCTCTGCCCACCCGCCTGCGCGCGAGCCCACACCATCACTCAATAAACAATAAACGACGCTCAGGAGCAGGCGCGGGTGGAGGCAGGAGCGACGGCGTGCCCGGCCGGACAGGGAGCCTGGGAGGGAGGGAAAGACCAGGTTTGTGTGGCGGGGCTGTGCCTCACAGGGTTGGGGCTGCCTTCCGGAGCCGCGCGGAAGCAAGAACGTAGAAAAAGGCCTTTATTGTCCCAGGCAAGAGGGCAGGGTCAGAGGTAACTGACATCATCGCAGATGATGGGCTGGCGGCTGCGGCAGCTCATGAGGGCCGCGAAGCGCGAGAGGTCCGCAGGCAGTTCAAGCTCTGGGCGCGGCGGGCACGACAGCCGTTTCCCTGCCATTGCTGCCCGCCGAGCTCGGGCCAGCCGGCGCCTCAGCTGCTCCGAGAGGCCGAGCAGGAACTGGGGGGGTCGGCCACGAGCACGGGGTGCGCCTCCGTCGCCCCCCTCACTTGCTGCCTCGGGCAGCTCCATCCAGTTGTGAACTAAGTCAGCAAAACAGTTGTCCCCCAGCACCAGGGGCTGGCGACTGCGACCCCTGTTCAGCAGGGCTGCCGTCCAGTCCTCGGCCTCCAGTCCCTGCCAGTGCTCCAGGCAGGCGTCTGGGGTGGACTTGGGCCGCGGGCGGTGGGCAGGCGGTGTGTGGCCTACAGGCTCCCTGCCGGCCAGGGAGAGGCCACTGACTGAGAGGCGCTGGCTAGGAGGGGGCCGTGCTCGGAGTGCTGGGCGCTGGGGTACCGGCAGGTCCTCCTCTCGCCAGGTGCTGCCTGACACCTCGGAGAAGCCAGAGTCCCAGTCCAGGCCTTGCTCTCTAGGACTCCCGAAGGCTGCACCCTTGTCTTCTGTCACCAAAGCTTCCTCCTCCTCCTCCTCCACACAGCAGACAGAGTCCTCTTCAAAGTCTTCGGGGGCCTGAAGCTGGTGGCGGGGCTGCACACCTGGGCCGGTTTTGGGGGGCGGCTGCAGGGGGCCAGGCATAGGCGAGGAGCCTGTGTCCCGGCCGCACAGCTGCAGGGGAAGAAAGAGCCGCAGGTGGAAGGTGTTGCTTGTCACCCCACGAGCCTGACCCGGCCAGCCCTGAGGAGGGTGAGCGGGTGGCAGGGCTTGAGGGCCGGCTGGCCTGGCAGCGGGGCAGAACAGGCGCGGCTCCCATCCACCGGCCTGCTGGCTGGCAGTCCTGCAGGCTGCTGCACGCAGGGCCGGGCAAGTCGGCACCCGCCACCGGGGCCTGCTTCGGGAAGTGCGTCCTGTCGGGGCTCCGCGGGGGTGGGGTGGGGGGGCATCCTGCCTTTGGGGTAGCAGGCCCCCAAAGCGCCTTTCAGAGAAGGCCAGGGGTCTGCTGGCGAGCGGCAGAGGAAGGAGGGACAGGCCAGTCTGAGGCTGGGCGTCCACAGCGGCGCCGCACTTCTTTAGGCCCCGGGCACCCCTGCTCTGCCCCAGGAGAAGCCCCCGCCACTGCCCTCCTGCTACTTGATGCCCGAGCAGCTCCACCACCCGCAGCCCAGCGCTGGCCATCTGGCCCGCGGTCGGCTCCCGTCGCCGGCGCCCCGCGCGTCCTCGCGGCCACACCCACCCCTCCTCACCAGTTCCCAGCGGAGCTGGCTCAGGAAGCTGTCCAGCCGGGCGCTGTGCATGGCCGCGCCGAGCCCCCAGGCCGGCCGCTCCTCCTCCGCCCCGGCGAGCCGCGCAGCCAGGGCCGGCCGGCCAGCGCGCCCCGCCGCGCCGCCGCCGCCCCAACATCTGGCGGCCGCCCCGCCCCCGGCCCGCAGCCAGGGGCGGGGCGCGCGGAGGCCACGCCCGTGGGCGGGGCGCGCGGAGGCCACGCCCCGGCCCCTGTGCCCGCGCGGCGCCGCTGTCACTGAAGCCCGACCTGGTCCGGGGCGCGGACCCTGCGCTCGCCGCGTGGCGCGGGCAGCTCGGCCTCTCGGCCACCCCAGGGCGCTGGCCGCCCCTCCACAGGCACCGTGCGGCGCCCGATCCTGGACCCGGCGGTGTTGTAGGCCGCTGGGGGTCGGCCTCGCCCCCGCGGGGTCCCGACAACCCCGGGAGGTGACAGGAGTGGGCTCGGCCCTTCTGAGCCTCGGGGCTCGCAAGGCCCCGCCGCAGAGTTGGGGGGCCCTCGGGAATCCCCGCCCGTGCGGGCTCGCCGCGCTGGGCTGGGCCGCCCTCTGGTGGGCCGCGCGGGGCTCCTCTGCGCGGGGACGGTCACAGCCTGTGCCCTGGGCCCCGCAGTCAGACGCTAGGTTCACGGTATAGTCTAACTGGAAACAGACTGGATTTAGCAGGCAAGAAAATCTGGGTGAGGAGGGCATCGGGCTAGTTTGTGACCGGATGCTCAGCGGATGTGGCATCGGATGCGGTCTGAGGGGTCACCATGAACTATCAAGAAGAGGGGCATCCTAGCTGGATGCTCTGTGCCTGCCTGTAGTCCCGGGTACTAGAGAAGGATCTCGAGTTCCAGGCCAGCCTGGGCAACTTAGCAAGACCCTGTCTCAGAATGGAAATTGAAGCAGATGCTTGTGACCCCAGTACTTGGAAGGCTGAGACATGAGGATCACAGGTTCCAGGACAACCTCAGCAAGTACTGAAACTTTAACCAACCTAGTGAGACTCTGTTTAAAAAATAAGGCCGGGTGTGATGGTGCAAGCTTGTAATCCCAGTACTTGGGAGGCTGAGATAGGAGGATCACAGGTTCAAAGCCAGCCTCAGCTATTTAGGTGAGGCCCTCTGCAACTTAGTAAAACTCTATTTCAAAATAAAGAATAAGCCAGGCGTGGTGGCACACACTTGTAATCCCCGCGCTTGGGAGGCTGAGACAGGAGGATCACACAGGTTCGAAGCCAGCCTCAGCTACTTAGTGAGGCTCTCAGCAACTTAGTTGATAAGTTGGGTCCTGCACTCATGTGACTTTGTGTCACATGACCTCTGCAGGGCAAGGGAGGGGCTGAAACCCCCGCGAGAATTGGGCGTTCCCATGAGTAAAACCCCCATCTCGCGAGATGCATGCCTTTAAAAGGAGAGCCCGCGTCCTCTAGCTTCGGACAGGCGCGCGGGCCCCACGGTGCCTCGCCCTGATCCCCGGGAGAGCCGTGCCATTAAAACTTTACATGCCATGTGTACCGGACCTCTCTCGTGTTTTTCACACTCCGCCGTACGCACATTATTTTTTATTTTACTCGCATTAATTTTTTATTTTACTTATCATTTGGTGCCGAACCGGGAGAACTCTTGGGTCCCTCCCCATTTTTTTCCTCTTTTTTTTCTGTTTTCTGTTTTTATTTTTACTCTCTTTTTGAGCCCCGGACTCTCCGACCCGCCAGCAGCTCAACTGTGAGGTCCCACACCAGTGCTCCGCTTGCAGGCGTTGCTCCCACCACTGCCGCCGCTGCCGCCCCGTGCCTGCCCGGACCGTAAGCTTCTTCCCCAGCCCCGCGCTCTCCAGGAGAGCCGGCGGCCTTCTTCCCGCCCCGGGCTCTGCTGAGAGTCCGTGGCCATCTTTCCAGCCCCGAGCTCTGCTGAGAGCTCGCAGCCATCTTTCCGGCCCTGCGCTCTGCTGAGAGCCGGTGGCCATCTTCCAGCTCTGAGCTCTGCTGAGAGCTCGCGGCCATCTTTTCGGCCCTGTCCTCTGCTGAGAGCCGGTGGCCATCTTTCCAGCCCTGAGCTCTGCTGAGAGCTCGCGGCCATCTTTTCGGCCCCACGCTCTGCTGAGAGCCGGTGACCATCTTTCCGGCCCCGCGCTCTGCTGAGAGCCGGTGGCCATCTTTCCGGCCCCGCGCTCTGCTGAGAGCCGGTGGCCATCTTTCCGGCCCCGCGCTCTGCTGAGAGCCGGTGGCCATCTTTCCGGCCCCGCGCTCTGCTGAGAGCCGGTGGCCGTCTTTCTGATCCCGCACTCTGCTGAGAGTCTGCGGCCATCATTCCGGCCCTGCGCTCTGCTGAGAGCCAGTGGCCATCTTTTCCTGCCCACGTGCTCTCTTCTGGAGCACCGACAGTTATCTTCCACTGCCACCGCAGCCGCAGCCACCACCGCCGGGGCGTGCAGGCTCCGCCGGCCGCCAGGCTGCCAGTTCCACCCGCCCAGAGCCAGGCTCCTTGGGTGATGCTGGCACCTGCTCTGCTTGCCGACCTCCTGCACGAGCCAGGACCTCTGCCTGCCGCTTGGACCTCCTAAAACCGCCGTTCCAGCTCAGCGCTCCGGTCACCGCCGGGACCTCTGGCCGATTTGCCCCGCTCGCCCCGAGCCAGGCTCATTGGGCGGCGCACAGCCGGCTTCGGTGTCCGCCAGTCACCCGCGCCAGGCGTAGCTCTACTCGCTGCTGCTGCTCCGTTTCGCCCGCCCAAGCCTAGCTCACTGGCGGTGCTCCTCGGGGCCCAGCCTCAGTGACTGCCGCATGCCTAGAAGCCATTTTGTCTCCACGCCGCAAACTGGACAAGCCATGTTGCCTGTGTGCCACTTTTTGATCCCGCCTGCGCCAGCCGTCAATGCCATCCACACCAGCCACCAGCATCCGTGTGCCCCAGCTCCACCGCACCCCCAGCAGCTTCTCAGCGCTTCTGTCGCAGCCAGCACTGGCTGGCAACACTTCACTCCGGTAAACTGCCTCCTTCCCTTGGTTAGCGGGTTCCGGACTTGGGTCTTCCAGTCCACTGGGACCCCAAAATCCAAGCGCTTGGTGACCCATTATCCCCTGGTCCATTGGGACCACCCTGCGGATGACCAGGTCATCCTCCGGTTTTGAGAAGGAATGAAGACGTTCTTCCCTATCTCTTAACCTCCGTTTCCGAGCGATTGAGCAGGGAAATCGGGGACGCCCATTTCCTGTTCTTCGTTTCTGCCCGTGACCAATTATGGGAAGTCGAACCTTTATACTAGCAGATGCCCTGAGCGCCTGTCTGCCTTGATACGAGTTGGGAAATGGGTTGTGGTGGCCCAGGAATAGTTAGGAACTTTTATAAGCAGTCTGGTATCCCTCCAAATGCTCTGCCCTATCAGCTGCCATTTATTTTCCCGCCAGCTGCCATTTTGTGATGGCGCATAGTCGCTGCCTGGTGATGTCACAGTCGCCATCTTGGCCCGCGCCAGACTGCAATTTTGCTGGGCGGCCCGCGTGGGCGTGCCCTAGGTGCTGTGGGAAACGCCGGGCCGGGGCTGGGGCGACACCCTCTGCCCATGGGGAGTCTGCGTTGCCATTCTTGCCGGACACCAGCCCCGGGACGCTCTCTTTGTGAGTATAGGTCCGTCGCAGCTGACAGAACCTTAACATGGCATCTAAGTTTTAATTCCAGAGAGAAACAGGCGGAAATGGAGCGTACACTCCGACTTTGCCAAAAAGCAGATCCCTGGTAGCTGCCCTTCGGCTGGCGGTGGCGGCTCAGCCCTCTGGAGCGCCACCTAGGTGTGGAGGACTGCAACGACGACTACCTCCAGGAGCCTGCCTGAAGTGGGGCGAAGCCACGCCTACCAATCAGACTGTGCCCGGCGTGTGGCCAGGAGGGCCACTGGAACAGTGCCCTTGGAAAAGGATGAGCCCCAGGTGCCTCAACACAGGGGGAGCACCTTTCCAGACCAGGCCCCGCCGCTGGTCCTACTCAGCCTGGCTGAAGACTGACGGCTCCTGGATCCCTCAACCTCCATCCTCTTTGCCAGCTCAGGGTAGCTCTCCAGGTACTGAGTAAGCCAGTCTCCTTTTTGGTCGCCTGCTCAATCTCATGATTTGTTTTTTTCTTTAATAGCCCTTGCCTGTTCAAGCCTCCTCAAGCGCACATCACTAAGCTGTCCAGGGTAACCTCCAATTCGCACTGCAGCTATGCACCCACCTGCACCCCTTCTGGGGGACTGGACTCCTGACTCCTCCCGGCCTGGGGCCCCTGACGACGCCCCTTGACAGCAGGAAGAAGCTAGAGGGTCCAATCGTCATCCTTTATCCCTACCATCAAAAGGCCGGGATGATAAGTTGGGTCCTGCACTCATGTGACTTTGTGTCACATGACCTCTGCAGGGCAAGGGAGGGGCTGAAACCCCCGCGAGAATTGGGCGTTCCCGCGAGTAAACCCTCCTCTCGTGAGATGCATACCTTGAAAAGGAGAGCCCGCCTCCTCAAGCTTCGGACAGGCGCGCGGGCCCCACGGTGCCTCGCCCTGATCCCCGGGAGAGCCGTGCCATTAAAACTTTATATGCCATGTGTACCGGACCTCTCTCGTGTTTTTCACACTCCGCCGTACTCACTTATTTTTTATTTTACTCGCATTAATTTTTTATTTTACTTATCATTAGTGAGACCCTGTTTCCAAATAAAATATAAAATAGGTCTGGGAGTATAGCCCAGAGGTAGGAAGCCCCTGGGTTCCACCCCTAGTACCTGTCGGGGCCCACTCGGCTGGACCGAGATGGCACCCAGGCTTGTTGCCAGCGTGGATTCAAGATGGCGCCTAGGCTTGCAGCCAAGTCATGAGACTCACAAGATGGACGTCTCCTTGAGCATGCGCAGTGTGCCATGCTACGTGCCTGCAGAATGATCAGTGACGCAGCACCTCGTGCTACCACCAGCCTGCCTATTAGAAAGTCAGAAGTGTGCATGCCCTAGCTGTGGGAAGCTTGGGGTTGGTAGGGAATAGAGGGAGGGATTTTGATGCTGATATATATTGTGCTTGCTGTACGCATAAAGAAGGAAGAAGAAGAGACATATTATTGAGACATATTAAGGATCCATTAAAGAAGAATTCATATTTCAGCTGAAGAGGTGTCTGTGTTGTTCTCTAAGCCCCTGCGGGTCGAAGTCTTGGGGGACGATAAGTACCACCAAGAAAAATAAATAAATAAATAAAGAAAGAATAAAAAATAAGCCGGGCGTGGTGGCGCACGCTTGTAATCCCAGCATTTGGGAGGCTGAGACAGGATCACGGTTCACGCACAGCCTCAGCTACTTAGTGAAGCCCTTTGCAACTCAGTGAGACCCTGTTTCCAAATAAAGAATAAAAAGTAGGGCTGGAGGTGCAGCCAGAAGTAGAATGCCCCTGGGTTCCATCTCCAATACTGTAAAAAATAAATAAATAATAAAATAGGGAATGTAGCTTAGTGGTAGAACCCCCCCCCATTCAATCCCCAGTACCCTCCCACAGCAAAGATATATAATGTAAATACAAGAAATGGAACGGAAAAATCTCAAAGATATATCTGAACAAATGTTAAGACCTGAAGACAGACGTGCAACTCATACCCAGGTGAAGTCCAGCAGGGCCTGGAGTCAGCCTGTGCGCTCCAGCTGATAACAGCACAGGGACCGCTGCTTCACTTCTACGTGAAGGGCTCCATTTGCAGGTTGAATGTAGACAGCATGTGTGTGCGCGTGTGTGCGTGTGTCATTGGGATGTAGCGCAGGGTATTTTACCTTGAGCCACACCCCCCAGACGTAGTTCATGTCTAGTTTGAAACCGAGTCTCACTAGGTTGCTGAGAGCCTCGCTCTGGATCCTCCTGTCTCAGCCTGCAGAGCACTGGGCTTATAAACGTGCTGTGGGCCCCTTTTGAGAGATTTTGTAGCTGATAATGTTTAACTGGTGTGCTTGCTGTCTCCAAGGACAGCGGTAAGTCTCCTCCGCCCCACATCGTCCCACGGGGCTATGGAGATGAACAGGGGAGCATATGGGGACGTGGAGAGCAGCTTCCGGGTCTCCTGGAGGCCTGCCAGAGCTGTGGCGCTCAGTCAGCAGGCGGGCGGGGCCGGAGACCGGGACACCTGCCTGCCCAGTGTGTTGGAGCCGCTGGCCTGGCAACGGGTGGGCCGCCTCGCCGTCTCTTCAGGCCGCCATGCTGCTGCTCAGGCCGGTGGCGCTCCTTCTGGCGCTGGTTGTCTCTGGTGAGGAGCTGGTGGATGGGGAGGGAGCCCCCGTTTCCCTTGAGGTCCTGGCCAGGGGGGTAGGGGTCTGGGGAGAACCTGGAAAGAGTTCGAGTAGGAGCCCGAGCCTCTGACCTCATCTGGGCTGCTTCCTGGGCCAACGGTGAAATGTCCGATTTGGCGATCAAGATCTGGCCAGGCCCTGCAGGCAAAGGGTGCTTCTGTGCTGGAGCGCGGCCCCGGCCTGAGCTGTCTGTGGCACACAGCCCTGCAGGGCCTGCCCTGGTTCATCAACGTCTCGGAGCGCCTGGGCCCTGGCTCGGTCCTTCAGTCCTTCTCCTTCAACTGCTCCTCCCACACGCCCACCCTGGACCTGCTGAGCGTCAAACCACATTCCACCTTCTTCAACCCACCCAGCCTGGCCAAGTGGCAGGGGACCTATGTGGGCAAGGTGGCGTCAGGGGCACCCCTGGGGGCCGGGGGCGCAAGGGCAGACCTGAGGTTGCCCCAAGCCAGAAGCGGTGCAGGGAGAGAGCCTCGGCCCCACGGCCCCGCCTGCCCCACAGGTGACCCTGAGCAGCTCGGCTCGGCTGGACGCGCTCGCGGTGAACCACTACGAGCTGCAGCTGCTGTACACCTGCGGCACGTACGTGCTGAGGGGCCCGCTCTATGTGGACGTGCTGCGGAGCCCTGGCCGTGTCCAGTGCACCGGTCGGTTCGCCAGCCCAGGTGAGGCCCAGGGCAGCGGCCGGGGGGTGGGCAGGCGGCCTGAGCAGAGCCTCCCTGACCCTCTCTCTGGCCAGCTGGGGACACGATCCAGGTGCCAGAGACAGTCACACCTGGGGCCCGGCTGTACACGCTGCTACTCCCAGGCCTGGAAGTCCGGGGAGCCCAGGTGAGCCGAGCGCAGGCAGTGGTGGGTGACGGGACGAGAGGGACATGGAGGGGTGTGCTCAGACCTGCCTGGCCGGGCGGCCACAGCTGAGCCTCCTCCTGATGCACTTTTTTTTTCTTTTGTGGTACTGGAGATGGAACCCAGGGGCCTTCTCCCCTTGGGCTACACTCCTGTCTGAGGCTGGCTTTGAACCTGCGCCATCCTCCTGTCTCCGCCTCCCAAGCGCGGGGATTACGGATTACAGGCGTGCCCGCCACACCCGGCTGGATGCACACTTTGGGGAGAGCATGCCGCGCCCTGGCCCCAGGGAGAAGGGCCGCTCCAGGGCGCAGCTGAGGGCTGAGCTCTTTCAGGTCCCCCATGTGCTCTGAGTTCTCTCTGACAATTTTCATCACTTTTGTAATCCAAAAATGAAATATAAAGCCGGGTGTGGTGGCGCATGCTTGTAGTCGTAGCATTTGGGAGGCTGAGACAGGAAGATCGTGGTTCACAGCCAGCCTCAGCTACTTAGTGAGGCCTCTGCAACTCAGTGAGACCCTGTTTCAAAATAAAGAATAAAAAAAAAACAGGGCTGTGGATGTAGCTCAAAGGTAGAATGCCCCTGGGTTCCATCCCAGCACCCAAAAAAAAAAAAAAAAAAAAAAAAGGAATTGGTTTTTTTTTTTTTTTTTTGTGGTACTGGGGGTGGAACCCAGAGGCTTTCTACCTCCGGGCTATACTCCCAGACCTATTTTATATTTTATTTGAAAACAGGGTCTCACTAAGTTGCTGAAAGCCTCACTAAGTAGCTGAGGCTGGCTTCGAACCTGTGCGATCCTCCTGTCTCAGCCTCCCAAGCGCCGGGATTACAAGCGTGCGCCACCACGCCCACACCCGGCTTTTTTTTTTTTTTTGGTGGTACTGGGGTTCCTGGAAGCCCTTCTACCACTGGGCTACACTCCCAGATCTATTTTTTTATTTTTTGGAAACAGGGTCTCCTAAGCCAGCGTGGCTGGCTTCGAACCTGCACGATCCTCCTGTCTCCGCCTCCCAAGTGCGGGGATTATAAGCGTGCACCACCACGCCCGGCAAAAGGAATTGGTTTTAAAGCAAAAGGGACTAAGGATGGGGACCAGGGCTGGCAGCCCAGGGCAGGAAGCCAGTCTAGGTTTGGGCAAGAAGCAGCGGCAGGCATGGTGTGGGCTGGCAGGGCTGTTGGGCTGTTGAAGGATGCTGGAAGGGCTGGATACAGCCACTAGCCCCTCTGTTTTGTCAGATGAACATTATCAGTGCCCAAGACCCTCCATACTTCCCCGGACCTTTCTCCATCAATGAGCACGGCTGGCTGCAGGCGCCATCCCAGGGCCTCAGGGGCCAGGCTCCAAAGGTGAGCATGGCTTGGGAGCTGGACAAACCAATGGGCCGTCCGGAAACGGCTGGTGGCCTCCAGGGCTCCTCAGCGACTGCTGCCTCTCACACCGGCCTCCCTGCGGCTGTCCTTTCGCATTGGCTGGGCCCCGCGCTTGGCTATGGAGCTCCAGAAAGACAAAAGGTCGCCCGGCATGGTGGGCACGCTTGTAATCCCCCCACCCCGCTTGGGAGGCGGAGACAGGAGGATCACCAGGTTCCAAGCCAGCCGCACTGGCTTAGACCCTGTTTCCAAATAAAAATATAAAATAGGTCTGGGAGTGTAGCCCGGAGAAGGGGTCCATCCTCAGTACCACCAAAAAAAAAAAAAAAAGAAAAAGAAAGAAAGAAAAAAAGAAAGATAAAAAGAAAGAAAGGGCCCTCTAGCGGAAAGGAGTGTTTATGGCATCACACTTTCAGAGGAAGTTCTGAGTAAAGTTCTGAATGAGGAGATGAGACAGTTTCCTCTTTAAAAATCTCCACCTCTTTGTAACTGGCTCTTGGCGACTCCAAGCTGATAATTAACATTGCGAATGACTTAGACGGCACACTTTCCTGAGCTGTTTGCAACCTCGCAGAAGAATTTATGTCCCAACGGTGTAGGGTTCAGAGGCGTGCTTGTCAGCAGAGGGCGGGCACGGACGGGGCGAATGTGGTGCTTCCTTGTGGAGGTCTTGAGGGACCGCAGAGACAGAGGTGGACACGTCACTGCCCACTCCCGTCCTGGGTGCCCCTGCGTGTCCCTAGGTCTTCCAGCTGCAGATCTCAGTGTCCTTTGGGCAAGGCCAAAGCTGCCAAGGGAGGCTGCTGGTGAAGGTTCTGCCTGTGCCTGCCAGCCACGTCTCCTTCCTGTAAGGCTCCTCTACCCCAGGAAGACTGGGGCGTGGGGCTGGGCCGCGGGGCTGGGGACGGGGACCAGGGGAGGGTGTGGGGCTGCTGCAGCGTTGCAGCTGGGCTGGGAGGAAAGCCCCAGGGAGGAGCCCACTGACCAGGGAAGGGCAGGAGCAGGAGGAATCAGTACTCCACTTTGGGTGCAGACAGAAGGCCCAGAACATCACGGTGTCTCAGAGCATGACCCCCGGGAGCGAGGTGGTCCAGGTCCAGGCTACGGGCATCGACTTGCGCTATGAAATCACCTCCCCGGTGCCCAGCCCGCTCTACTCCGTCGGACGCGGTAAGGGCCGAGGCGGTGGCCAAGGCGGAGGTCGGGTACCTGGCTCCCTCTGGGGCTGGCCCAGGGGTATCCTAGCACCGCCTTGCCTTCTGAGAAAAGAAGCCAGAGTCAGAAGGCCGAGATGGGACCAGGTCCGGCTGAGGACCTGATCTCGGAGGAGGAGGCAGAAGTGGCCAGGATCAGCTGCCTTCCCCCAGTGGGGAGGCCACATGGAAGGGGGACCATGACTGAGCCGAGGGAGGGGCTGACTGAGCTCCGCTTCCCCACCTGCCCACCCTGCCCAGCCGACGGGGTGGTCCGCACCACCGCGCCCCTAGAATTGGCTGGCGCCCGAGGCCTCGGGGTCACGAGACTGCAGGTGAAAGCCTTCGAGCTGCTCCAGCCTCAGGCTGGCGCCGTGCTGGACCTGACAGTGACTGTCCCGTCCACCAACCACTGGCCCCCACGCTGCCTCCCAGCTCTCCTCGTGTGAGTATGTGGGAGCCCTGCCCTGGCTGCTGGGGCGAGACCCGTGGCTCAGAGCCCGGCCACACTCCTGCTCGCCTCCGCCCTCCACTCCCAGAACTCAGATCCCTGAGACCACCCCCGTGGGCACCGTGCTGGACACCCTCGCTTGCAGCGACCCGGACTCCGCTGGCACCGCCCTGGAGTACCAGCTCTGGTTCCACAGCCCTCACAGCCCTGCCAGCTTCTCCCTGCAAGACCGAGTCCTCGAGGTGCTCACCGCCAGAACCACGTGCAGGGTGCTTGGGCCAGGCAGGAGTGGGTGTGCATGCGGGCACTGAGTTGGGGGTGGTCCCTGCGTCCATCTGTTGCACGTCTGCAAACAGGACCAGGATGGGCTATCTGTGGATGCCCCGGCTGGCCTCTCTCTCTGCACCCTCTGGCAGGTGAACGCCACTCTGGACTGTGACAGTCCTGGGGCCTGTTTCCAGCATGCCGCCTCCATCCTGGTGCTCGACGATGGTCAGCCCCGGATGACCAGTGAGTGACCATCCTTAGTATGCAGGGTGCGCCCCCCCCCCCAGACACAGGCATCCCTCCTCACTCAGAAACCGCCAGGGCAAGTTGGGTACAGTGGTTCAAGCCTGTAATCCAGCCACTCCAGAGACGGAGGCAGGAGGACTGCGAACTCAAGGCCAGCCTGGACAACCTAGCAAGACTCTTTTTCTTTTTTATCTTTTTATTTATTTATTTTTGGTGGTACTGGGGGTGGAACCCAGAGGCTTTCTGCTTCCAGGTTATACTCCCAGACCCATTTTATATTTTATTTGGAAACAGGGTCTCACTAAGTTGCTGAGAGCCTCACTAAGTAACTAAGGCTGGCTTCGAACCTGTGCGATCCTCCTGTCTCAGCCTCAAAAGCGTGGGGATTACAAGCGTGTGCCACCACGCCTGGATCTTTTTCTCTTTTTTAATGTTACTGGGAATTGAATCCAGGGGCATTCTACATCTGAGCTACACCCCCAATGCTATTTTATTTCTTATTTAGAAACCGGGTCTCACTACATTGCTGAGAGCCTCACTAAGCTGCTGAGGCTGGCTGCGAACCTTCGATCCTCCTGTCTCACCTCTCAAGCGCTGCAATGACAGGCACGTGCCATCAGACTCAGCTGAGGCCATGCCTTAGCACAGAACCTGGGCTAGAGGCAGGTGTAGCATACTCCTGCGATCCCAGTCAATGCTCGGGAGGCTGACTGGGAGGATCCAAGGCCCGAAACCAAACTTAGCAACTTAGTGAGGCCCTGTTTCAAAGTAAAAAATAGAGTTGGGGTGTAGCTCAGAGGCAGAATGCCCCTGCATTCAACCCCTAGTACCACAACCACCACCAAAAACCAAAAACCAAAACAAAAACAAAACCTGAGCTGGGCCAGTGGTTCATGTGTATAATCCCAGTACAGGAGGCTGAGACAGAACCCCAGGTTTGAGGCCAGCCTCAATAACTTAGTAAGACCCTTGGAAGTTTAGCGAGACCGTTTCTAAATTAAGTTGCCAGTCGTGGTGGCGCACACTTGTAATCTCAGTACTTGGCAGGCTGAGACAGGAGGATCGCAGGTTCGTGGACAGCCTCAGCTACTTAGTGAGGCCCTCTGCAACTCAGTGAGACCCTGTTTCAAAATAAAGAATAAGCCGGGCGTGGTGTCGCACGCTTGTAATCGCCACGCTTGGGAGGCAGAGACAGGAGGATCGCGCAGGTTCGAAGCCAGCTGCGCTGGCTTAAGAGACCCTGTTTCAAAATTTAAAAAAGTATAAAAATAGGTCTGGGAGCCGGGTGTGGTAGGGCACTCTTGTAATCACAGCGCTTCGGAGGCCGAGACAGGAGGCTCGCACAGGTTCGAAGCCAGCCTCAGCTACTTAGTTCAGCCCTCTGCAACTTAGTGAGACCCTGTTTCAAATAAAGAATAAAAAATAGGTCAGGGGATGTAGCTCGGAGGTCAAATGCCTCTGTGTTCCATCCCCAAACCCATAAATAAATAAATAAATAAATAAATAAATAAATAGGTCTGGGAGTGTAGCCAGGATGTAGAAGGGTTTCCAGGAACCCCAGTACCACAAACAAAAAAAAAGCCGGGTGTGGTGGCGCATGCTTGTAATCCCAGCATTCGGGAGGCTGAGACCAGAGGATCGTGGTTCACGGACAGCCTCAGCTACTTAGTTCAGCCCTCTGCAACTCAGTGAGACCTGGTTTCAAAATAAAGAATAAAAAAAATAGGTCAGGGGGTATAGCTTGGAGGCCAAATGCCCCTGGGTTCCATCCCCAGAACTGCAAAAAAAAAAAAAAAAAAAAAAAGAATAAGCCGGGCATGGTGGCACATGCTTGTAATCCTAGCATTCGGGAGGCTGAGACAGGAGGATCCCAGTTTGTGGACAGCCTCAGCTACTTAGTGAGGCTCTTTGCAACTCAGTGAGACCCTGTTTCAAAAGAAAAAAGGAAAAATAGGCTGTTGTGTAGTCCGGAGGTAGAATGTTCCTGTCTTCCATTCCCAGTAGCACAAAAGAATAAAAAATAGGGCTGGGGATAAAGCTTGGAGGAAGAATGCCCTTGGGTTCAATCCCCAATATCTCAAAAAATTTTAAGTTAAGCTGGGGGTGTAGTTTGGAGGTAGAGTGCCCCCACTTCAAGCCTAAATGCCGATAAACAGTAAAAGAGGGGCTGGCGGTGCGGATCAGTAGTACATGGCCCCCTTCCACTTAAAGTGTCCCTGGGTCAATTTCCTTCCTTCCTTCCTTCCTTCCTTCCTTCTTCTTTATTTCTTTTTTTTGCGGGTCTGGGCATTCAACCTCCGAGCTACACCCACTGCCCTATTTTTTTTTTTTTTTATTCTTTATTTTGAAACAGGGTCTCACTGAGTTGCAGAGGGCCTCACTAAGTAGCTGAGGCTGTCCTTGAACTGCGATCCTCCTGTCTCAGCCTTCCAAATGCTAGGATTATAGGCATGTGCCATCACACCTGGCTTCCCTGGGTCAATTTTCAGTACTGAAAAAAGAAGGGAGGGAGGGAGACGAACCACCAAGGCCAGCATGTCTCTCTCAGCCTCCAACTGGGAGAGCTACTGTCTTCCTTCCTGTTCGACCCTCTCCCTCCTTAGAGCCCAGGGCAGGGGCCATGTCCCCTTCCTCAGACCCCTAGGGCAGGGCTGGGCCCCCAGGCCAGCTCCCTGACCACCAAATGGCCCCCAGCCGAGGTGCCAATACTGGTGATGGTGACACCCGTCAATGAGTACCCCCCAGCCTGTACCCCACGCACGTTCCGGGTTCGCGAGGATGCAGGGCCCCTCACTCTGCTGGGCTCCGTGGCTGGCACCGATCGGGATTACCCCCACAACAGCATTGAGTTCCACGCCTCCGGGGGCCCCTCCATCTTTGCTGTGGACCGCCTCAGTGGTACTTCCAGCCCAGGGATGGGATGGAGAAGTGGGGCCGGGGTTGAACCTGCATGCTGAAGCCATGGCCGCCCCTCTAGGAGAGGTGCTCCTCCTGGGGCCCTTGGATTATGAGCAGCAGAGGCTGTACAGGCTCCCCATCCTGCTGATCGACCATGGCCAAGACTGGGCTCCCACCCGCCGCCGCTCAGGCTCCTGCACCATTACCATCGAGGTTGAGGCAAGTGAACCCTGAAGCTTTGGACATAGTGATACACCTGTAATCCCAGTACTGAGACAGGAGGACGGCAGGTTCGAGGCCACCCTCAGCAATTTAGTGAGGTCCTGTTCCAAAATTAAAAGTAACAAGGGAGCCGGGTGTGGTGGCACATGCTTGTAATCCCAGCATTGGGGAGGCTGAGACCCGAGGATCACAGTTCATGGACAGCTTCAGCTACTTAGTGAGGCCCTCTGCAACTCAGTGAGACCCAGTTTCAAAATAAAGAATAAAAAACAGGGCAGGGGGTGTAGCTCGGATGCCGAATGCCCCTGGGTTCCATCCCCAGACCTGCAAAAATAAATAAATAAATAAATAAAAATTAAAGTAACAAGGGCCAAGCATGGTGGTGCACTCTTGTAATCCCAGCATTTGGGAGGCAGAGACTGGAGGACTGCAGTTTGTGGACAGCCTCAGTTACATAGCAAGGCCTTCCGAAACTCAGTGAGACCCTGTTTCAAAAAATAAAAAGAAGCCGAACATGGTGACGCACACTTGTAATCCCCGCACTTGGGAGGCGGAGACAGGAGGATCACGCAGGTTCCAAGCCAGCGCGCTGGCTTAAGAGACCGTTTCCAAATAAAAAAAGTAAAAAAATAAGTCTGGAAGTGTAGCCCGGAGGTAGAAGGGTTTCCAGAAACCCTAGTACCACACACACACACACTAATAATAATAATAAAAATAAAAAAAATAAAAAGACTAAAAAATAGCCCTGAGGTGTAGCTCATAGGTGGAATGCCCTTGGGTTTCATTTTCAGTACTGGAAAAAAAAAGTAATGAAGGCTGGGGGTGTAGCTTGGAGGTAGAATGCCCCTGCGTTCAATTCCCAGTACAAAAAATAATGCCCTTTGACCTTTTGCTCTTCTGCACCGCGAGTCAGTCTCTCCCATGGGTGGTCTGGAGGGGCAGGGCCTTACTGTGGAAAGCACTGGAACCAGCTGCCTGGTGCCTGGCTCTGGCTAAGGTGGATGGGCAGAGGGGCTGGCCTGGGGGTTTGGGGGCTTGGGGCATAACCTGGTGGCCTTTCTGCAGGATGTGAATGACCATGCCCCCGAGTGTGAGCCCCCATTCCAGGAGCTCACCATCTACACTTTCCTGGGCCGTAGCGTGGAGGTGGCAGAGGTCTTGTGCCGGATTCCCCAGGAGCCGCAGCGGCTGGCCTTCTCCTATAGCATTGTGGGAGGTACGGTTGCTGGGGGGCGCCAGCCGTGGGTGAGGGGCTGGCCACAGTGGCCGTGGTTCCCTTCCTGCCACTCTGCTTTCAGGGAACAGGCATAGCCGGTTCAGACTGCAAGGGGCCGTCCTGGTGCACAGCGACCCGATGTCAGGGCTTCCTTGGCTGGGGCAGCCCCGCACCAGCGAGCTACTGATCCGTGTGGCTGACGCGGGCCCCTTTGCCCCCCACCTCAGCACCACAGCCACCGTCATTGTGCATCTGGCTCCCTGGAGGGCCAGCACAGCGGCCCCCAGCACCCCCAGGACCACGGTGAGGGGGCCTCAGGGGCTGGGGAGCCAACATGAAGGGTGGAGAGACGGCTGTGCAGGTGGAAGAGGGGAGGCCAGGTTGTTGTGAGGCAAATCAGGGTGGGGGCCCTGGCCGTGGCCAGCAGTGAGGCCGTGGCCCCCCTTCCAGGTGTCTTCTGCGATGGCTCCCCTGCTCGTGACAGGCACCGAGTCCTTCTGGCAGCCAGCGCCCTGGTTTGTGGTGGTGCTGACGGTGACGGGTGCCCTCCTGCTCTTGGCCCTGGGCTGGCTCCTCTGCTGGCTGCTCCGGGGGTAGGTTCCCACACGTGTGCGTCCTGCCCCGGCAGCTGTGGGTCCTGCTGGGCTTGGCGCTGCCGCCAGGACTTGATGAGCACGCTCAAACCGTGGACAGACAGGGTACGGAGGAGGGCTGCTGCCACCCCACCTAGGGCTGCCTTCAGAGCACCCCCGGGGCCTGAGTCAGCCGGCCACCAGGGTACCCCTATTCTGGACCCCTGCCCACCACCCCAAACCTGCCCCGCTTCTGTAGACTAAATTCCTGTGTGCACAGGCAAAGTGGGATAGCTCTGTGGGTGGCACAGTGAAAGTCGGCTGTGCCCGATATAGAGGGATGGATGAAGGCACTAGTTCCTGGTGCCACAGGCCTGTGGCCCTCACTTCTTGGTCCTCTCCTGACATTTCAGGTTGACCCAGGTGCTGCAGGTGCCAAGTAGACCAGCCCAGGCTCTGCTGCTAAACAGGTCGGTCCCCTCTGCGTGCCTTGATGCCCAGGAGCCCCCTCCTAAGCCTGGGCGGGGGCCCGGGCCTTATCCCTACTCCTCTTCCTACCTTGCCCCAGCATCCAGGGAAAGGAAGAACCCACTGAGGGGTTCTTGGAAGCCCCAAGGATGGAGCTGTGCCCAGACCTCAGCAGTGTCTCGAGCCTGGTACATGGACGGACCATACTGAGTAGTGGGGACGGGTCCTCCCTGGCCCCGCCCAGCCTGCCCCCGCCCAGCCTGCCCCCTGCTGGTGAACGGCTATCCCTGTCAGCGGCTCAGGATGCGAGGCCGGTGGGCTCCTGGCCCCTCCACGCAGGGTCCAACTCCCGGCACCTCGTTCTCCTCCACAGCAGCGTTTGGATGACAGAGTCCAGGACGCCCGTGAGTCCCCCTCCCCTCGCCCACCGCGTTCCCACCTCTCCTCACCCCACCTTGGTGTTTCTTCATCTTTATTTATTTTTTTTGCTGAACGGGGTCTGCTCTCACCCACACTCACCTTTCAGCCAATTTTTTTTTTTTTTTTTTGTGGGTCTGGGGAGGGAACCCAGGGGCATTTGACCTCCAAGCTACACCCCCTGCCCTATTTTTTTTTTTTTTTAATTCTCTATTTTGAAACCGGGTCTCACTGAGTTGCAGAGGGCCTCACTAAGTAGCTGAGGCTGTCCGAGAACTGAGATCCTCCAGGTCTCAGCCTCCCAAAGCCAAGTTTTTTTTGACGCTGGTGGCACCAGGAGATGACTCAGACCTGCCATGGAGGGAGGGCGGTAGTGAGGGGGAAGTCCCCCGTGAACTGGGGCAGAGCACCCTGGTGCTGGCCATAGGGGAGCTGGCATCTTGCTTTGGAGAATCAAGGCGGCTTACCGCGCATCTGAGTCAGACCTCAGGGAACTGGCAGAGGAGGGAGGGAGGGCCAAGTTGTACGCAGCAGAAGAGGGGTCACCCCGAAGGTCCTCGAGTGTATTCCCTAACCCCTGGGGAAGGAGAAGTTCTGCTGAGGCCAGCAGGGCCCCTCTCTCCCCTGGTGCCCTGCGCTCAGGTACAGACAGAGACACCCTGTTCAACACGCTCACAGGAGCCCGGCGCTGGCTCTGAAGGCAGCCTCGCGGCTTCAGCTTCGCTATGTGTGGGACTTTGCCACATAATCAGGGGATGTGTTTTCAAGCTGATTAAAAAATAAACAAAATCACAAAGAGAAAAGCCCCACACTGTCATCTGCTGTGGGAGCAGCTCTGCGTGCTTCCTTGTTCTGGCTTGGAGAAAGTGCTACACTGTGGGCACAGCTGAGGGAGAGGAAAGGCTATTTTTTTTCTTTTTCTTTTTTGTGGTACTGGGGATAGAACCCAGGGGCATTCAACTTTGAGCCATACCCCAGCCTATTTTTTTTTTTACTATTAATTAACTAATTAATTAATATTTACAGTATTAGAGATGGAACCCAGGGGCATTCTATCTCTAAGCTACCGCCCCAGCCCTATTTTCTATTCTTTATTTTGAAACAAGGTCTCACCAAGTTACAAAGGACCTCACTAAGTAGCTGAGGGAGCCAGGGAACCCAGATCCTCCTGGGATCTGAAGTGTGAGCCACCACACCCGGCTGGCTATTTTTCTACAAAGAAGCATTGGATGTTGGTCTGACTGATACTCCACAGACCTAAGAGCCTGTTTGTTTGTTTGTATTTCTTTGTGGTATTAGGGATTGAACCCAAGGACACCAAGCCTGGCTTTTATTTTATTTTATTTGCAGTTACTGGGGATGAAACCCAGGGCTGTTCGCAAACCACAATCCTCCAGTCTCTGCTTCCAGAATGCTGGTATTACAAGCGTGTACCACCACACCCAGCCTCTGGCTTTTAATTTTTTAATTTTTTTGTGTTTACTGGGATTTGAACCCAGCCCTCTTTTTTATTTCTGAAAGAGGGCCTCACTAAGTAGCTGAGGCTGGCCAAGTACCTACAATCCTCCTGTCTCAGCCTCCCGAGTACTGGGATTACAAATGTGTGCCACCACACTTAACTCTGCCTTTTTTTTCTTTTTACTTTATTTTGGTACTGGGGATTGAACCCCGGGGGTTTTCTACCTCCAAGCTACACCATCAGCCTTTTTAAAATTTTTATTTATTTATTTATATATTTATATTTATTTATTTATTTAGTGGTACTGGGGTTCCCGGAAACCCTTCTACCTCTGGGCTACGCTCCCAGACCTATTTTTATATTTTTATTTGGAAACAGGGTCTCTTAAGCCAGCGAGGCTGGCTTTGAACCTGTGCGATCCTCCTGTCTCCGCCTCCTAAGCGTGGGGATTACAAGCGTGCGCCACCACGCCCGGCAGTGAAACTCTGTTTTAAAATTAAAAAGAAAAAAAAAAAAGCCGGGCATGGTGGTGCAGGCTTGTAATCCCCACGCGTGGGAGGCGGAGATAGGAGGATCGCAGGTTCGAAGCCAGCCTCTCTGTTTTAAGAGACCCTGTTTAAAAAAAAAAAAAGAAAAAAGAAAAAAAAGGTCTGCATCCCCAGTACCACCACCAAATAAAACAGTCTCACTAAGTCGCAGAGGGCCTAAGTTGCTGAGGCTGGCCATGAACCTGTGATCCTCCTGTCTCAGCCTCCTAAACGCTGGGATTACAGTTGTGTCATCTTTGTCAGTGACTGTGGGGCCTCCAGCTGTTCTGTGCCCTCAGAGGCAAGCTGCTTAATTTTCCCACCAAGAGGAGGATACTCTTGCTTTTTTCTCTCTTTTTACGGTACTGGGGATGGAACCCAGGGGCATTCTACCTTCGAGCTACACCCCCAGCCCTATTTTTTCTTTCTTTTTTTTTTCTTTCTTTTTTGTGGGTTTGGGATGGAACTCAGGGGCATTTGACCTCCCAGCTACACCACCTGCCCTATTTTTTTTTTTAATTCTTTATTTTGAAACCGGTCTCACTGTGTTGCAGAGGACCACACTAAATAGCTGAGGCTGTCTGTGAACCACGATCCTCCGGTCTCAGCCTCCTGAATGCTGGGATTACAAGTGTGCACCACCTCACCTGGCAAAGTAGAGGTTTTATTGGTAAGGATCTGAAACTTTTGCAGTGGGTTGAGGGATGGTGCGGGCATGAGAAACATATGCATGGCTGGCCCTGGAGGGGCTCATGAAAGCCCCTTCCTGAGCCCGCCATGGTGGTGTAATCCTATCTTTCCGGATGCTGAGACAGGAGGATCGGCGGTTCGTGGACAGCCTTAGATACTACTTAGTGAGGCCCTTTGCAACTCAGTGAGACCCTATTTCAAAGTAAAGAATAAAAAGAAGGGCTGGAGCCGGGCGTGGTGGCGCATGCTTGTAATCACCTAGCTTGGGAGGCGGAGACAGGAGGATCACACAGTTTCGAAGCCAGCTATGCTGGCTTAAGAGACCCTGTTTCCAAAAATAAAATAAAAGTATAAAATAGGTCTGGGAGTGTAGCCCAGAGGTAGAAGGGTTTCCAAGAACCCCAGTACCACAAAAAAAAAAAAAAAAAAAAAAAAAAAGTAGGGCTGGGGGTGTCGCTTGCAGGTAGAAAGCCCCTGGGTTCCATCCCCAGTACCGAAAACAAAACCAAAAAAAGCCCCTTTCTGAGGGGTGTTTCCATTCTTCCTAGCCTTGGCCCTCAGCTCTCCCTGTCCTGAGCTGAGCTGAGCTGAAGCCCCTACGGTAACTTGCAGGAGGCCATTGACTCCTTCCTGACACCCATCCTGGCATCAGACAGACCGCAGACTGTCAGCCCTGACTGTGGTATCCCCACATCATCTCAGCCTTCTCCCTCTACTCAAGCCTGTGCACCGGACCATCTTTCCTGAGCCAGTTAGGATATTCCCAGACCCCAGGAAACCACTGAGTGCCTTGTGTGGGAAAAACTCTTTTGCAGGTCTGGGGATGGAACCCAGGGGCATTCTACCTCCAGGTTACACCCCGTGCCCTATTTTTTATTCTTTATTTTGAAACAGGGTCTCACTGAGTTACGGAGGGCCTAAGTAGCTGAGGCTGTACGCGAACTGCGATCCTTCAGTCTCAGCCTCCCGAATGCTGGGATTACAAGCGTGCGCCACCACGCCCGGCTGGGGAAAACTCTTACAGATTCTCACAAAAGTGAATGCTGGAGCAGGCCTCAGGTCCAGCAACCTTAAAGCAGCCATAGCTGGATTTCTTCTGAGGACTTGGACTGCTCTAGTAACTCATTCCCTCTGCACCTCTGAGAAGCTTGACTTTTATCCTCGTTTTACAGATAGGGCAACCAAGGCTCAAAAGTCACAGAGTTACTGGTTGGGACCTTTAGGTGTGGAAGCGAGCTGCAGCTGGTATCCTGACCTTGAAGCCAAGCCTGGGGTTAGATGCTTTGTGAGAACAAGAGACGACCCATGTTCATGGCATTCAGAGGTCGTGACAGCCCAGAGATGCTTTCAGATGGTCGGGGCAGAGGCGAGGGCGGCTGGATGCGGCCAGGGCTCGCGCTGGGGACTTGGCTTCAGGCAGAACAAGCGAGGGCTGTGGGCGGAGGCCGCGGAGGTAGCTGCACCTGGGCAGAAAGATGGGCGGCGCTGAGAAGAGGCTCTTTCTACCCTGGAGACAGGAGGAGGAGCAAGACCCGCGCCTCCACTTCCAGAGGCGGAGTGACCTTGACCCGGCCGCCCTGCTGCGCCTCAGTCTCCTCGCCGGGGAGCCCGGGTCGACGGCGGCCCCTCAGGGTGGGCGGCAACGAAAACGAAAGCACATCATTGACAGCCCCTAAGGGTACGCGCCAGATGTCAAAATGCTGCGGGCTCGGCGCCGGCGGCGGCGCAGGCGGAGGCCGAGGGCGCCCGGGCCTCGGAATCCCAGCAGAAGTCCGCCTCCGGCCCGCGGAGAACGGCGCGCAGGCGCGGCCCCCGTCACAGTCACGTGCCCCACGCTCCGCGCGGCCGGGAGGCGGGCTCTGACTGACGGGCGCGCCGGCCGGTCAGCGCGGGGCGCCGCGCCCGGAGCCGGCCGGGAGGCTGCTGATTGGGGAGCGTCCGGCTGGGGGCGGGCTCTTCGCCGTCCCGGTTACTATGACGCCCGGCCCCCGCCCCCTCGGCTGGCCGCCATCTTGTTGTTGATCGGTACCCAGTGGGCAGCGCCGGGAGCTGGACCTAGCGGCCGGTGCGGGCCGCTGCTGCGAGGCTCAGCCGCCTGCGCTGCCTGCCAGGGGCGGGCCGAAGCCTGGAGCCCCGGGGGGCCCAGCTCCCGTGGGGAGCCGCGGGCGCCCGCTGCCCGGGCCGGGCGGGTGAGTGACGAGCCGGGCCGCAGACCCGCCTGGCGCCCGCGGGGAGGGAGCGGGGGACGGGCGGCGGGGCCCGGCGGCGCCGCGGGAGCCTCGGAGTCGGGCCGGCCGTGCCCGAGCCTGGTCGGCGGGCCGCGGGCGCGCCGCTCGGGGTGCACGGACACAGCCCTCGCGCAGGCGACCCGGCCGGGACCAGACCCGGCGACGGCCGCGGCCGGCGGGACCTCTGCCCGCTCCGCCGCCGCCGCCCCGGAGCCCGGCGTGCGCCCCTGAGCTCACGGTTCGCCTCCAGGCGAAGGGCTTGCTAAAATCGTGATGCCAGAATGTGAAGTGGGGGCATACTTTCTTTGCAGCGCAGCCAGCACTTTTTGGAGTACGTGGTTTTAAAGAGAAAGGGATTATTATGGTGATGACGAGATTAATTTTTTTATCTCCCAGACAGATACCCCACCTTGATTAGAATGCAAAGGCGATATTAGAAGTACGCTAGAAATGGAAAAAGAAGCGAAACCTGCTTTTGTTGTGAATGGTCTTGAAGTACCTATTTGGCCCGTGTGTGCGTGTGTGTGTGTGTGTGTGTGTGTGTGCGCGCGCGCGCGCGTGTTTGCACGCGATCGAACGTGCTGGAGGATTGAACTCAGCGGCATTCTACCTCTGGGCTACACCCCTAGCCCTATTTTATTTTATTTTTTTATGTTTAGTCAGGGTCTCACTAAGTAGCGGAGGGCCTCACTATGTAGCTGAGGCTGGCTGAGAACCTGCGATCCTCCTGTGTCTCCTTCCCAAGTACTGGGATTACAAACCTGTGCCACCACATCCAGCTCAAATTAGTTTTTAACTGTACTAAGTGTATTTGATGAAAACAGACTGTCAGGTCTCTTTACTGAGAGGGAGGTAATGTTGGCCATCTCAGGCAGTGTGTGCAAATCTAAAAAGAATTCAGACTACTACAACAAAACATCTCTCTCTCTCTTTTGTGGCACTAGGGATTGAACCTAGGAGCATTCTACTTTCAAGCTCCACACTTAGCCCATTTTATTTTATTTTTTCTTTGTGGTGCTGGGGATTGAACCTAGGGATATTCTGCCTATGCCCCCCAGCCCTGTTTTATTTTTAATTTGGAATGGGGTCTTGCTAATTTGCTGAGAGCCTCAGTCAGTGCTGAGGGTGGCAGTGAACCTGTGATCCTTCTGTCTCAGCCTCGGTACTGGGATTACAGGTGTGGGCCACAATGCCTGGCAAAATTTTTGTTTTGAAACATGCCTCACTAGGTTGGGGAGTCTCCTCATAGTACCTTTTCCTTTGCTTGTGGCCGCTTGGCCTCTGCACCCAGGCATCTTGTGTGTGGCCCTGCAAAGCCTGCGTGAGATGGCTGAAAGGTCAAGTGGTGATTCCTTGTGCGCTTCTTTTAGGATCTTATCACTCTGGAATGTTTCATTTTGGAAGAAACCAGCTCTTTGGCAGGAGATCCTTTTGGAAAGCAGATACTGAAAGCAGAGGAGACAGGCACTTGTTGCTGCTCTCCTGAGACTGAAAAGAAATTGAGGGGTCTTTATTTCTTTGCTTGTTCTCCACAGGACCATTTTTTTGAATCTTTAGCAAGTTTCTGTCTTGGTAAGACCAGTTCTTTGGGTATTTCTTGAAAAGAAAGGAAAAGGAGCCGGGTGTGGTGGTGCACGCTTGTAATCCCCGCGCTTGGGAGGCAGAGACAGGAGGATCGCGCAGGTTCGAAGCCAGCCACGCGCGCTGGCTTAGGAGACCCTGTTTCCAAATAAAAATGCAAAAATAGGTCTGGGAGTGTAGCCCGGAGGTAGAAGGGCTTCCAGGAACCCCAGTACCACCAAAAAAAAAAAAAAAAAAAAGAAAGAAAGGAAAAGGAGGGAGATAAATATTACGAGCTTCTCAAAATCCTCCCAGTGAAGCCTCCCCCTTCCCTTAATGCTCTTTTTAATTGTGATGTTGGGGGTTGAACCCAGGGGCATTCTGCCTCTGAGTTACATCCCAAACCCCATTTTTTATTCTTTCTTTCTTTTTGGAACTGGGGGTGGAACCCAGGGGCTTTTCTACCTCCGGGCTATACTCCCAGACCTATTTTATGCTTTTTTATTTGGAAACAGGGTCTCACTAAGTCGCTGAAAGCCTAAGTAGCTGAGGCTGGCTTCAAACCTGCACAATCCTCCTGTCTCAGCCTCCCAAGTACTGGGATTACAAGTGTGAGCCACCGCGCCTATTTTTCATTTTTTATTTTGAAACAGGGTCTCCTTAAGTTGCAGAGAGTCTCACTAAGTAGCTGAGGCTGGCTGCGAACCTGTGATCCTCTTGTCTCAGCCTCCAAAGTACTGGGATTACAAGCGTGCACCACCACGCCTGGCCCCAGTTTTATTTTTTACTTTGAAGCAGGATCTTGCTAAGTTGCTGAGGGCCTTGGTAAGTCTCTGAGGCTAGCCTGGAACCTGTGATTCAGTCTCAGCCTCCAAAGTACTGGGATTACAGGCATGTGGCACCACACCTGGCTCCCCAAGCCTCTTATTTTTTTTTTTTTTTTTTTATTGTGAAACAGGTTGTTGAATCTGCCTCCAACCTGTGATTCTTCTTCCCAACTTTCCAGATGCTGGGATCATGGGCCTGCACCATTTTGCCTTGCGAATACTTGATTCAGTTAGTTACCCAAAGGTAACTAACAGCAGTCCTTCTTTGCTGGTGTTCTCAGGATCAGATAGGTGAGACTTGTTAGAGCCCTCATGGGCTTCAGTTTGTCTTTGTGTGGCCCTGGGGTGGAGCCTGGGGCCTTCTACCTCCGGCTATACTCCCAGACCCATTTTCTATTTTATTTGACAACAGGGTCTCACTAAGTTGCTGAGAGCCTCACTAAGTAGCTGAGGCTGACTTCGAACCTGCGCGATCCTCCTGTCTCAGCCTCCCAAGCGCGGGGATTACAAGCGTGCCCACCACGTCCAGCTCATACTTCACCTTTATTTATTTATTTACTTACTTACTTACTTATTTGGTGGGACTGGGGGTG
This sequence comes from Muscardinus avellanarius, assembly GCF_963383645.1. Classification (NCBI taxonomy): domain Eukaryota; kingdom Metazoa; phylum Chordata; class Mammalia; order Rodentia; family Gliridae; genus Muscardinus; species Muscardinus avellanarius. Next base: position 141,357,095 of record NC_137790.1, read on the forward strand.
GAACCCAGAGGCTTTCTACCTCTGGGCTATACTCCCAGACCCATTTTCTATTTTATTTGGCAACAGGGTCTCACTAAGTTGCTGAGAGCCTCACTAACTAGCTGAGGCTGGCTTCGAACCCGTGCGATCCTCCTGTCCCCGTCCCCGCCTCCCAAGGTGGGGACCACACCCAGCATCATACTTCACCTTTAAACTTGAACACTTTTAATTGTTTTGGGCAGCAGATAGGCTCCAGAGGCTCTGAAGAACCTATGCTGACATTAGGAACTCTGGCAGGCTTGTGGGATAAGATGTGATGTTCTGATGTGGACTTGGGCGCCGCTGCCCAGCTAGCTCCAGCCCACGTCCCCAGGCTTTAACTCCATTAACTGAATGGTTTGCTTGATGCTCCATACTTACTACTGATCTACAGTCCTGTCACCTGCTGAATTCCATGACCTTGTCCCTCTTTGGGATGCCCTATTCCTTCGCCTTCATCTCTTTTATCTGGAATCTACACCCTTCAAACATTTCAGCCCCTGGGGATTCTTCCTTCCTTTTAATGTGCAGTGACATCATGGCCCTTAAACAATGAAGTAATATTTGCTCTTTTTGTGTGTGGTACTGGGGATGAACCCAGGGCTATTCTACACCCCCAGCTCTATTATATTTTGAAACAGGATCTCACTAAGTTGCTGAGGGTCTAGCTAAGTTGCTGAAGCCGACCTTCTGCCTCTTCTGGCTGAGTAAGTCGCTGAGAGCCTTGCTAAATTGCCGAAGCTGGCTTTAAGCCTGAGACCTTACTGTCTCAGCCCCCCAATATGATTACAGGCATGTGCTACCATGCTTAGAATATTTGCTTTTTAAGAATAATTTAAAGCAGGATGTGGTGGTGCATACCTGTAATTACAGTGCTTGGATGGCAGAGACAGGATGATCACAGGTTTGAAGTCAGCCTCAGCAAATTAGTGAGAGGCTATTTCCAAATAAAATACAAAATAGAGCTGGGGGTATAGCCCAGAGGTAGAAGGCCCCTAGGTCGGTGTCGGTGTTGGTGTCTGTCTGTCTGTCTGTCTGTCTCTCTCTCTCTCTCTCTCACACACACACACACACACACACACACACACACACACACACAAATAATTTGTTACTAGGTGCAGTGGGTCATGTCTGTAACATCAGTACTTGGGAGGCTAAGACGGGGATCGCAGGTTCACAGCCAGCCTCTGCAATTTAATGAGGCCCTGATTTAAAATAAGAAATAAAAAGGAATGAAGGCATAGCTCAGAGGTAGAGTACCTCTGGGTTCAATCCCCAGCAACACACACACACACAATTTATGGGCCAGGTGTGGTTCAGCAATTTAGAAGATTCACCCATCTTAATATAAAAACTGGGAGCCGGGCTGGTGGTTCACCCCTGTCATCCCAGTACTTCATAGGCTGAGACAGGAGGATTGCAGGTTTGTGGCCAGCCTCAGCTACTTAGTGAGGCCCTCGATCCTGTTTCAAAATAAAGAGGCAGGGCGTGGTGGTACACGCTTGTAATCCCAGCACTTTGCAACTCAATGAGACCCTGTTTAAAAAAAAAATGGCCAAAAAAATAGAGCTGGAGGTGTAGCTCCGAGGTACAGTGTTCCTGGGTTCCACCCTCAGTATCTCAAAAAATAAATAAATAAACACTGGGTGTGGTGGCTCATGCTTGTAATCCCTTGGGAGGCTAAGACAAGAGGATCGCAGTTAGTGGCCAGCCTCAGCTACTTAGGCCCTTTGCAACTCAGTGAGAGTCTCTGTTTCAAAATAAAGAATAAAAAATTGGACTAGAGGTGGAGCTCAGAAGTAGAATGCCTCTGGGTTCCATCCCCAGTACCAAAAAAAAAAAAAGCAGGGCATGGTGGTGCACACTTGTAATCCCAGTAGGGAAGCGGAGACAGGAGGCTTGTAGGTTCCAGCCTCAGCAAATAGCGAGATTCTCATTAGTGGGACCCTGTTTTCAAACAAAAGTAAAATAGGGCTAGGAGTGTAGCGTAGAGGTAGGATGCCCCTGGCTTCTATGAAATAAGGGCAGGGATAGAGCTCAGTGGAAGAGTGCCCTTGGCTTCCATCTGCGGTATGGAAAAATAAATGAATATTTTAAAAAATTTTTGTTTCTTTTAGTAGGCCCATACCTATTCTGGCAAAGACTGTACTTTACAAATTTTTTAATTTTTAATTTTATTTTTTTGGTACAGGAATTTAACCCAAGGGCATTCTACCTCTAAGCTATCCCCCAGCCCTATTTATTTAGTTGTGTGTGTGTGTGTGTGTGTGTGTGTGTGTGTGTGTGTGTGTGTGTGTGGATTGAACTTAGGGGCATTCTACCTCTGAGCTACAGTCCTAGTCCTGTTCTGGTTTTTAGTTTGAAGCAGGTCTTCCTAAACTGCTGAGGCTGGCTGTGAACCTGCGATTCTCCTGTCTCAGCCTTCCATGTACTGGAAATAATAAGTAGGGGCTGCCACTCCTGGCTTCTTTTGGAACAGGGTCTCAGCTGCTGAGGCTAGCTGGGCTGGCACCTTTGATCCTCGTGGCTCAGCCTCCCCAGTACGGGATTACAGGAATGTGCCACCATGCCTGGCTCACCTCTTTCTTAATGTGTTTTTTGGCACCTGCCCGTAATAGATGAGGACCCGTTGTTACTAAAGATGTACTAAATTTGTGAGAACTGCAAACCCCCTCTGTAAGCAAGGAAATGGAAGGGGAAGGGTGGTTAGAAATGTGGACTTGGTGGTCACGGGTCTCTCACTCCTACTTCTGCAGTGCTTGCTTTTGTGGTGTGTGTGTGTGGTTCTGGGAATCACACCCGAGGCATTCTACTTCTGAGGTACATCCCTTGTCCTTATATTTTGCTTTAAAATAGGGTGTGCTAATTAGCTGATGGTGGCCTTGAGCCTCTGGTCCTCCTGTCTTAGCCTCCAAGGACTGAGATTCCAGGCGCGCACCACCATGCGGTGTGCTTGGGTATGTGCTTGCAGGGATGCTAGTGCGTGGTGAAGGCAGGCGTGTCCTGAGAACTGCTCAGAGGGCAGACCTAACTGCCTGAACACTCAGCTCTGCGGCTCCGAAGGGCTGCGGGGTCTGTGTCCTTCCTGCTAAATTGCCAGTTCTGGCTCTTAGAAAAGGCGTTGGTGGTGCACACTTGTAATCCCCATGCTTAAGAGACCCTGTTTCCAAATAAAAAAGTATAAGCAAATAGGTCTGGGAGTATAGCCTGGAGGTAGAAGGGTTTCGGGGAACCCCAGAACCACCAAAAAGAAAAAAAATGTGTTGGGCGAGCACGCCGCTGGGTGCTGATGCTTCGGGCCCTTGTCTTGGTGGGGCTTGGGCTGTTGCGAAATGAGCCGTTGCTGCCCTGGCTGCAAGGAGCAGAGCTGGGCAGAGCTGGGTCGGGCTCTCGGCCCTCTCCGGCTCTGCTCTGGCAGGGGAGCAGCTGAGCATCGTGGGTTTGTGGCATGCAGTCTGTGAGTTCGCACTGGAAAAGTTTTTCCCTCAGTACTGGGGATTGAATCTCGTGTGGCGCATCCTAGGTAAGTGCTTTACCACTGAGCTGCATCTCTACCCCCACCCCTTTTTTGAGGGGGGGTACTGGTACTGGGATTGAACCAGTGGCACTTTACCTCTGAGTTACATCTCTAGCCTTTTTTTCTTTTTTTGGTGGTACTGGGGGTGGAACATATTTTATTTGGAAACTGGGTCTCACTAAGTTGCTGAGAGCCTCACTGAATAGCCGAGGCTGGCTTCGAACCTGCGCGATCCTCCTGTGCTGGGATTCCCAAGTGCTGGGATTACAAGCGTGCGCCACCACGCCCGGCTAATCTCCAGCCCTTTTTAGTTTTTGTTTTGAAACAGAGTCTTGCTAGGTTGCTGAGGCTGTCCTTGTGATCCTCCTAGCTCAGTCTCCCATGTACTAGGATTACAGGTGTGTGCCAACAAGCTCAACTCCCCCAGCCCTATTTTATTTTATTTATTTATTTTTTAATTTTTTATTGGTGCATTGTAGTCATACATCTTACCCAATTCCCACCCCATTCCCTTCGCTATTTTATTATTTATTTATTTAAAAATTTTTTGGTGGCACTGGGGGTGGAACCCAGGGACTTTTCTGCCTCCGAGCTACACTCCCAGACCTATTTTTTTCTATTTTATTTGGAAACAGGGTCTTTCTTGCTAAGTTGCCGAGACCCTCACTAAGTAGTTGAGGCTGGCTTCAAACCTGTGCGATCCTCCTGTCTCAGCCTCCCAAATGCAAGGATTACAAGTGTGTGCCACCACGCCTGGCTATTTTATTTTTTATTTTGAAACAGTTTAACTAAGTTGCTGAGGTCCTCGCTAAGTTGCTGAGGCTGGCCTCGAACCCACAGTCCTCCTGTCTTGGCCTCCCAAGTACTGGGATTACAGGCATGTGCAACCATGGATGGTTGCAGCCCTTTTACTTTTTATTTTGAGACGGGGTCTTAATCGCTCGGGCTGGCCTCAAACTTGCTTTGGCCTCGTGAGTAGCTGGGATTGATAGGCACGTGTCACTCACTGCCTCGTATTAATGTATTTTGTGGTAGTGGAACCCAGAGACACACTAATTCTGAGCTGCACTGCCGGAATAGCACTCACCAAATTGCTGAGGGCTCTGGCGATGCTGAGGCTGGCCTCGAGCCTGCAGCTCCGTCTCCGCTCCCAGGTGCCGGGGTCACGGGCGCCACCACCATGCCTGGCCTTGCGTTGATTTGGAGCCCGGATTCTCACTCTGCTTCTCTTGTAGGGTTTGAGTAATGGAGTTTGGCTGGGAAAATCCAAGATATTTTGGCCCTTTTGTGGAAGATGATAGATCAGGGCTGAGGGCGTAGCTCAGTGGTAGACCCTTTGCCTGGCATATGGGAGGTCATGGGTTTAATCCGCGGTGTCTCTCACACACACATCAAAAAGGCAGAAAGGTGCCGGGCGCGGTGGGCACACCTGTAATCCCCGCGCTTGGGAGGCTGAGACGGGAGGATCGCACAGGTTTGAAGCCAGCCTCCGCTTCTGAGTGAGGCTCTCAGCAACTTAGTGAGACCCTGTTTCCAAATAAAAAATATAAAATAGGCTGGGAGTATAGCCCGGAGGTAGAAAAGCCTCTGGGTTCCACCCCAGTACTACAAAAAAAAAAAAAAAAAAAAGCAAAAAGGCCGGGCGTGGTGGTGCATGCTTGTAATCCCTGAGCTTGGGAGGCTGAGACGGGAGGATCGCACGGGATCGCACAGGTTCGAAGCCAGCTTCAGATACTGAGTGAGGCTCTCAGCAACTTAGTGACACCCTGTTTCCAAATAAAATATAAAATAGTTCTGGGAGTATATAGTCCTGGGGTAGCCCCTGGGTTCCATTTCCAGTACCCCCCACACACACCAAAAAAAAAAAAAGCAAAAAGGGCGATGGACCAAGAGTGTCTTAACTGCCGCTGTGATTTGAAGCTGCTCCAGTGTAAGGGTATTATAAATAAGTTTTGGTGTTCGCTGAAATGTTGGATCCCCACTAGACACTTTTGTTGAGTGCTTAAAACATCTGCTCCTAGCTGGGCGTAGGGGCGCGTGCGTGTAATCCCAGCGTTTGGGAGACCGAGACAGGAGGATTGCGGTTCGCAGATGGCCTCAGCTACTATGTAATGAGGTCCTCTGCAGCTCAGTGAGACCCTGTTTCAAGATAAAGAATAAAAATAAAAATTAGAGGCCGGGCGTGGTGGCCACGCTTGTAATCCCTGAGCTTGGGAGGCTGAGACGGGAGGATCACACAGGTTCGAAGCCAGCCTCGGCTACTGAGTGAGGCTCTCGGCAACTTAGCGAGACCCTGAGTGTAGCCCAGAGGTAGAAACCCCCGGGCTTCCACCCCCAGTACCACCAAAGGGCTGGGGCTGTAGCTCGGAGGTCCAGTGCCCCTGGGTTCCATCGCCGGGGGAGGAAATTGCTTCTGGTCTCGTCTATAAAAGTTTTATTTGCAGATTTAGCTCATTTATTTCTCTCCCTTCAGTATACAAAAGAGTGGATTAGGGGAAGGGGCCTAGGACTCGACTCCTCAGATCTAAAATTTTTTTTCAGCGCTGGGGATGGAGCCCAGGAGCATTCCACCTCCCTCTGAGCAACACCCTCCGCCCTATTTTTTATTTATTTTGAAACAGGGTCTCACTGAGTCGCCAGGGGCCTCACTAAGTAGCCGAGGCTGTCCTCGAACCGCAATCCTCCTGTTTCAGCCTCCCAAATGCTGGGATGGTAAGCGTGTGCCACCACGCCCGGCTCCAGCCCTTTTTTTATCCTAGATGGAGTTTCCGAGGCTAGCCTCAGTCTTGGTGAGCCTCTGGCTTCAGCCTCTGGAGTGGCTAGGATTAATAGGCCTCTACCCTGCTTGGCAGTTCTTTAAATGGTTAAATAAAGAGTTACCGTATGACCTAACAATCCCTCTCCTAGGTGTCTATCAAATAGAAACGAAAGCCAGGCATGGTGCTGCATGTACTGAGGCAGGAGGATTAGAGGTTCGAGGCTCAACAACTTAGCAAGACCCTATGCAACTTAGTGTGACTCCTTGAAAATGAAAAATAAAAAAGGCAGAGGGCGTCGATCATAGGTAGAATACCCTAGTTTCAATCCTTAGTACCAAAAAGAACAAACCAGAAACATGCATAGGAAACCCTACAAACGCATGCTTCAGAGGCTGGCTTTGAGCCTGTGTGTGCAAGAGCGTTATAACGGCATTATTCATACAGCTAAAGGGGCCAGTGTTGTGCGTGTCTATTCCCCGCACCGGAGGCAGAAACAGGAGGAGTACAGGTTTGAGCTCAGCACTTTTGCAAGGCTCTCAGCAACTTAGCAAGTTTCAAAACAAAAAATAAAATAGGGCTGGGGGGGTGTGGCTTGGAGGTACAGTGCCCCTGGTTTCAATCCCCAGCACCATGCACACGTACTCAAAGAGTGACTAAGGAAAGCAGCCCAGAGCGTGTTAGCCGATGAGCAGAGTCAAGACGATCTGCACGCGCGGCGCGTTACGCAGTAGGGCTGAGACGCAGAGCCCAGTGCAGAGGCGCGTCTGTGGGATTCCACGTGAGCACGCGTGCAGGGCAGGCTGCCGCGGCCGGGCAGTCCTCCAGCGCTCCTGTGGGAAGTGGAGGTGGTAGAGGAAGACGGTGACGAGCACAGGGCAGGGTTGCTCTTGGGGTGCTGACAGTGTTCTCAAACTGTGGTGTTTGCACATATGTGTGACTATACTAAGAACCACGGAATTGTATATTGTAATACTGAATTATGTGATGTGTTAGTCAATCTCAATAAAGCTGCTATTTAAAGATATAAGTAATATATAGTCACTAGTAAGCAAGAAAAATAAAGGATCATCTATAATTTCACTGTTAGTGTTTTCATGTATATCCAGATTCCTTTTCCTGTGTTTATAGCTTTTACAAAATGGTTTGTGGCTTCTTAAAAAAAGGCCACTGGGGGTAGAGCCCAGGGGCCGTGCGTGCTCGGCCAGCGCTCTGCCGCTGCTTCTCGGTCAACCTCACTGAGTTGCCAGGCCGGACTGGAGTGTGGATGTCTGCCCGGGTCTCCTGAGTGACTGTGACTCGGGTGGGCACCAAGCCCCCCCTCAGCCCGCGGATGTGCTACCTCCCTGCTCCCCCCTAACGAGGGGGGCGCCCTCAGCCACCTACGGAGACCTTGGTTCCAAACCAGAGGCACAAAGGGCTAGGAGTGGAGCTTGGAGGTAGAATGCCTCTGGGTGCAGCCCTTCGCACCAACCCCCCCCCCAAACTCGGAGTTTAGCTGTTGAGGGTGAGGGCTCGTGGCTGTAGTGTAGGATTTGGGAGCCCAGATAGAAGTGTAGGTTAGAGACCAGTGTGTGGTAACGTAGTGAAACTGTTGGGCTGCAGCTCAGAGATTCTGCGACTGGGTTCAACCTCCAGTTCCATACTCATCACACACACACACACACACACACACACACA